>NC_060126.1:24233878-24542295 GCF_021461395.2 Schistocerca americana | reverse complement strand
CGCTCGCAACCGCTTCTTTCATGCCAAATTCGCCGCTTCCTTCGCAGGAAAGCAATCGGCGCTTCTGAAGACAATCTCCGACATTCTGCCACTCCCTTGCGCCCTATTAAGAACTTCTTTTTCTGCTCTGTTTGCTTTCTCGTCACAATTACACAAATGCAGTTCATGTACACATAGTGAAAGGTAATCTAGAAATCTGACGATGCCACGATACGACAGTGGAGTCTTTGGAATCGGAAGGTAGCAGGCATAAGATACACGGAGCAACTTGCACAGAAATCATACTGCAATTAGAAGAACCAAATGACTTAAAGAGAAGCACTAGTTGAGAAGCGAGTCACACAGTGTAGTAGCTTATCCCCGATATTATTCAATGTGTGCAATGAAAAAACTGTGAAGGAACCAAGGAGGTATTGGAGAAGAGATTAAAGACTGGGAAAAGTAAGGAAGGAAGATTAGGGTTTAACGTCCCGACGACATCGACGTCATTAGAGACAGAACACACGCTCGTAATGTTTCAAAGTAGGCAAGGAAATCGGCCTTGCCATTTCAAAGAAACCATCCCGGCATTTTCCTGGAGCGATTTGGGGAAACGACGGAAACCTAAATCTGGATGGCCTGACGCGGATTTCAATGGTCGACCTTTCGTATACGTTCTGCTGACAACTGCACCACCTCGTTCGCTATTAAAGGCTGGGGAGAAGAAATTAAAACTTCAAGGTTGCTCGGTATCATTTTTATTCTGTAGAGATAACAAGGGACTTCAAAAAGCAGTTGAGAGGAGTGGATACTGTCTTAAAGAAGGTGTTATAAGATGAACATCGACGGAAGTAGAAAAAGGGTAAAGGAAACTGGTCGAGAAAGTGAGCTGATGCTGAGGCAGTCAGGTTACGTAACATTATACTAAATGTAGTACATGTGTTTTGTTGTATGAGCACTAAAAGACATGACGATGATCGAAGTAAGAGGACATAAATAAAATACAGAGTGCCAATGATTACTGGAAAAAAGATCTAGTATAAATATAAGTGTCAAGAAGTCTTTGCTGAAAGTATTTCTGTGGAATGTAGCCATCAACGAAAACGAAACGTAGACCACTAACAGTATAGACAACAAGGTTTTGAAGTGTGCTGCTACGCAAGAATGCTAAACATTAGTTTTTTGGTCTGATCAGTGAATCGAATTGGGTAGTAAAGAAATTCTGTTCTCATTAGACTGTTCCATTCGACATGTCTTTAAATTCTTCCTCATTTTCACTGAGGGTAATAATGCCGTCAGTGAATCCTAGCGCTGTTATAGTTTCAACCTGAATTTTCCTCCAATGTTTCAACCTCCATTTTTCACCGTCATTGCTTCCTGGATTTATATTCTGAGCAGTAGGAGATAAAGACTGCGTACACGTTTTACACCCTTTTTAATTTGAGTACTTTGTTATTAGTTTTCAATTTTTGTTCCCTCTCGGTTCTTGTATACACTGTATATTACCCATTTTTCCCGATAGCTTAAACCGATTTTCCAGAGAATTTCAAAAGATTGTATCACTTTACATTGCCGAACAGTTTTAGTAGGTCCACATATGCAATGAAAGTTTTTTTATTTTTCTTACATCTTGTTTCCATTATGAAGCGCATCATCAGAACTGGGTTTCTGGTAACTTTAGGTTCCCTAAAGCAGAAATGATCCTCATCTAAGAGATTCTCAATTATGCTGTCCACGGTTCCGTGTAAGATTCTCGTCAGCAGCTACGATGCATCGGCGCTTGAGCTGATTGTGTGAGAGGGCCACGGTCAGCTGTCCTTGCGATCTTCGAGGTTGTGCGGATGTCATTTTTCCTGAAATCTGATGGTATGGCTCCAGTGTCACCGATCCGTAATAGTCTATGAGTCGTCGCTTCGTCCAATGATTTTACAAATGCCGAAGGAATGTTATTTATAGATTCCGCCTTGTTTTATCACATATTCTCCTAAGCTCTCTGAAATTATGCCTCTGTTACTGGATGCCCTGAGTGTCGCAAACTGACATCGGCCTCCTCTTGTATCAGGACACTGGAGTTCCTGCTCCACACGGAGGACTTCAGTGCGCTCTTGCCACCTACCCACTCCCCCAACTGCGTCTAACAGTGGAGTTCCCTTTGTACTCTTCATGTTGCCGCCATGGCTATTAATTTTACTGATGTTCTTCTTGAACAGAAAGTGTTTATTGGACAGCTATTCAAGATAGATTAGTATCATGTTGTTTATCTTAAAAACTGGCCATCCAACTGCTGTTAATTCTGACTGTAATCCAAGTATGTCTGGGTGCACTCAGCCTCGTGCTCACCGATTAGAAGCGGCTCCGGTCAAAGAAAACCATCGTAACGACCGGCAGACCACACGCCCCTCCTATCCACATCCTTAGCTCAGGATGCCACGGCGGTCGGATGGTCCCGATGGGCCACTTGTGGACTGACGACGGAGTGCATTTTTTGTTTTTTAGTCCATATATGTGACTTTGACAGATTGTATCATACACTTGAAAATTGTTTCACAGCCAAAACTGTACAGTACTGCCCTTTTAAAAAAATCCGTACAACCTACCTAGCCAGACAGCTCATCCAGTCCGAGAATCGAGTCTCAGCAATTTTTGCTTGCTATCAACATTAATACTGAAAGATATTAGTCACAGGGATTCCAAAACTTCCGACAAAGTTTTACTTTAATGTTTGAAGTGAAAAAAGAAAAAAATTTTGTCTAATATAATTACAAAATCACTATCTTCGTCTTCTTACTTACACTATATATTTCTTCTTGCCAAATTTCATTGCCTATAGGTTTTAAAAAGTGAATTTTCGATTATCAAAATGTATGACATGAATGGCCGTATCTTTTGATTGCCTTACGCGGGCAAGTGCTCTACCAATTAAGTTAGGTCTCGAGTTCGATTCTCGGTCCGGCACACTGTTTTAATCTGCCAGGAAGTTTCATATCAGCGCACACTCCGCTGCAGAGTGAAAATTTCATTCTTCAACGTGATATGTCCGCACTTTCTTGAGAAAATGGGGTCTTAACAGATGGACGGACAGGCAGACTGACTGACAAAAATTAACAAATTTTTTCCACCTTCTCATATATTTAGAGATTAACAATTTTGGGATTTCCTCCTTTGTTTCTGGCGCAAAACCTTGCTTCTTGCCCAGTTTCATGACCATGGGTCAACGAGAAGTACCTTGTAAGTTTTGATGAGTGAGTATCAAAATATGTGACGTAATTGGCAGCATCTTTTGATCGGATTGACTCAACAGCTTCACTTTGTTACATCGCCAAGGGACCGTGCACCTTAATATGTGACACAAATTTCTATCCTTTCCTGTAAAAAAATGGGTTTTGAATTATTAGACATTTAGACAACAGTGTGATGCTATAGGGGTTCCGTTTTTACCGACTGAGTTAGGGAACCCTAAACAAGAGAAAAAGAAAGGGAAAGGAAATTCTAATCCAAGTTACGACTGTCCTTTTGGCGAATTATTGTCATTAAATATGAAATTCGGCTGTGGATCCGGTAAAGTATTACTATCCAAACGACTTTAGCCAGGTTCAGTTAATTGTGTGACTGACGATCGTTACAGCCATTGTTGCACGTACGGTGTTTATCGCTGCAGCACGATGCTCCAAGGTGACTGACTATTCCTTCAGCAACTCAGGTTACCGGTGTGTCCTCAGTGCTTCGTTCCTGCGCCTCCCCTATCGGACACTGACGTGTACCAGCGCGTCACGTTTAACGCCTCGCCTCTACACATTTTCGTGTTCCGGTTCAGGACTAATGTTGCGCTCGGTTTCACCAGCAGCCTGGGGACGGTGACTCAGAGGGCTGGGCAGGCGAGCGGGGAGCGGCTGCAGGCGCGGCGCTGGTGACGTGGCGCTCGACTTCGCACGGCGGCCGGGCTGCTAAGTGGCGAGGCTAAGTGGCGGCGGCCGGCCGGGATGAGCGCTCCGGCGCCGCCTTCCGCCGCCTCATGCTGACTAGAGATGGGCAAAGTCATTCATCCTTAGGAACTAGTTCACTAGTGATCGCTCTTTTTTGGGGACCGTTCATTTTTACTCGTTCGCCGTTCACTGTGCTTGGTATATGGTTCTCATGAAAAAATGAAAATTAGTAGCATAGTTGACTGAAGATGGAAGGCGCCAAGAGGCGTTACTTGCCTCCCTCCTGGAGTACAGAGTTTTTATTCATAACAGAATTTTCACACACTTGTAATTTCCGTGATTCTGCAAAACATCTCGTTTAGCCAAACTGTAGCGTTATGTGGCTGATCGCAGTGAAAGGTAGCGCACGAAAAAGCGGCCCCGAGTACAGACTGCCAATTACGCACGATTTGTTGACCGCTACGATAAACATGTAGCAATTAGGCAGTGTAGAAATAAAAAGTAAGCTAATGCAAACAACATCGAAACAATGGATGACGACTGGTAAGCGACTATGAGCAGCTAGTACTCGGGACCGATTTTTCGTGCGCCACCCTGTGCCACTGAAACAGTATTGTAGAAGTTATCATATTCTCTTTACAAAACGTGACACCACACACACGATTACGAAACGTGGGCTTCACTAGGTTGTAAGACGGTCTGCCTCCCATAACAATGAACATGCTCTTTTCCCTTGTATCAAAAAAAGGCTGGTGTGTGCCGTGCCGACGTCCTTTGCATGTGCAATAACAAAAAATCTCGCCTTTTTACAAGTATTTCTTCTGCTATTTATCGAAATAGTGAAGTAAGATGATACGCTGTTTTGTTACCTGAAAATATGTTTGTATTATACAACGCGTAATTTTTATGTAATTTACGTAATTATAAAATACATTTCAATTACCGGTCGAGGACGGTGAATAGAATACGAAAACAGCCAGAAGTTCACAGTTCAAAAAAGGTTTGAAACAGATCTAGAATGGGCGTGCAAAGAGGACGGAACGAACAACAAAAACTCGATTCTGAACTATGAGCAGTCGAGCGACGAGTGGCCACGCGAAGAAGGACGAGTCCGGTTGAGCGAGACCGAGACAGACGGGAACGGGACCGAGGCTGGAACCAGACCGGCCGACATGCCGTTCGGGAACGAGACCAACCGTTTCCCTTTCCCGGGAATTACTAAGTAGGAAGCCGCGACCGAAGTGAACTATGAAAGACCGTTCCTTAGAATTCGCTCCTCGGTCGTTCCGTTCATCTTGGTGAACCGCTCCTTTGGACCCGTTAGTTCGCGAACGGCCCATCTCTAATGTTGCCTGCGCGGTCTCCCCTCCTCCCCCCCCCCCCCACTACCACTCCGCCTCAGCACCATCACCCTCCCGCTCCCTCTCCAGTCCTGCTCAACCGAGGAAGGAATTGTATCTGTCTCCATACAGGCTGGTCAGTCTGAAAACCTTGTTGGAGTGATGCAGGGTAGGCTGTTCTACGAAATAAGTGCTAAGAAAGAAATTGGATACGTCGTGCCATTTCCGAGTTAATTAGCATTGAACTTAGTCAATCAGGCTGTTGCGGCCCGCCGGATACAATTAGCGTCAGTTGTTGTCCCAGCGCAGATGACTGCGCACGAGACTGCTCGCAGCGTTTGGTTCACCTTCGGTCCTTACTACCGTCCCGTGTCCACTTCTTGTATCGCTCTTTTCGTTCCATTTTCGGAAACCAAACGAAGAACACGTTTGGCGACACCGTCTCTGGAGGGCCGTTTAAACTGGCGCTCGCCGCTGCTGATAGGCTAACTTCAATTCTGATTTACCTGGAAACGGCAAAACGAATCGAATTTTTTCTTGGACAATTATCTCTAAGCACATCCTGTCCTCCAGCACTCTTGCAAGCTTCTCAGACTGTTTGTGACCACCCTGTATATCACTGCACTTTCTTTGGCAGTAAAGCGAAGCCACAATGGATTAATTCAAGACTGAGTTCTACATAATATATATATATATATATATATATATATATATATATATATATATATATATATATATATATATTGCTGCAAGTAAATGAATCCCGATCGACAAAACAAGCGAATCTCCCAGTAGGAAAGGAAAAGATGAAAGTTCATGGATTCACTGCGAATCTGTCTCAACGTCACGTAGACTATTAATACAAGCACGAAACATAAATATGGGCAGGGACTGTCCTGTTGAATAGTGGCACAACGATACTGTAGCATGACAGGACCGTGATATCCGTGACGTACTGTTGCGCCATCGTAGTTCCTTCAGTCACCACTAGCCGTGACTCGAACTCCGACACCTGCCCACTCCACGACGCCAGCAGTATCACCACTGTGGCGCCAAAACAACGCAACAGTGGGACTTCTCCTGAGGTCGTCGCAATACTCGAGGACGATGGTCGCCCAGGGTCTCTGTCTATTTATTTTATTTACACGTCTAGTTCTGTAGGACAAAACTGAGGAGCAAATCTCCAAGGTCATGGAACGTGTCAGTGCATAAAATTACAACATAAAAGTAATAACAGATAAAGTGAAATGTTCATTAACCCAAAAAAAGTCAAGCCGTAAGTTTAAGTAAACACAATCACCAACGTAACACAACAATCAGCTTAATTTTTCAAGGAACTCCTCAACAGAATAGAAGGGGTGACCCATGAGGAAACTCTTCAGTTTCGATTTGAAGGATTATTGCTTTTTGAATTCTTGTGATAGTTTATTGAAAATGGATGCAGCAGATTATATATATATGTCTGAAACACTTGTAGGGATGTTGCAGGGCACGAAGAAACAAATTCAATACGTTGCGCCGTTTCACAGTTATTTAGCGTTGAAACTAGCCAATTGGGGCATCGGGCGCTCACATTCAAGCGGCGTGCCAGGGGCGGTGTTGCCCAACGAGTGCTTTGTTTGGTTACATACGAGGTGGATGTGCGCGCGCAACGATCTGATTGCCTAACTTCAATGCTAAATAACTAGGAAACGGCGCAAAGTATTGAATTTGTTTCTTAACATTTATATCTCAGTACAACGTGCCCTGCAACATCCCTACAAGCGTTTCAGACATTTTCTGACCACCCTATATATATATATATATATATATATATATATATATATATATATATATATATACGAGGGGGGGACCAAAAAATAACTGCCATCGTAATGCTGCACGTCATGTACTTATAGTAGCAGGTTAGGCCGCCAGAGGGTTGTAGTAGGTGCTCTACTGAGTCATTCTGCCACGCGGCGTCACCCAACAGTGAGAAGTGCGGTTCTTCGGCAGTTCTTTGAGTGTGCGTGTAGTGCAGACGTGACACGACAAAATGGCTTGTTCTTACGGACAACGTGAGGCAGTGAAGTTTTGTTTCTTGTTCGGCAAGAACGCAGCAGAAACTGTTGCGATGATTCAGACAGCCTACAAAGACCATGCTCTTAGTAAAACGCAAGTGTACGAATGGTTTTCTCGGTTTAAAAAGGGAGAAATGGTGGTTGAAGATCATCCACGTTCCGGTCGACTTTCAGCTGCTCGAAGCGAAGACAACATCGACTAAATCTGTGATCTCATCAGTGAAGATCGAGCAACTCGAGAACTTATCCGGGTTTTCCTGGAGCTCAATCCAGATCATCTTGACCATCGATTTGGGGATGTGAAGAGTGGCAGCAAAATTCGTGCCGAAGCTTCTTACTGGAGATCAAAGTGATCGTCTCGTTAAAGCCTGTCTCGAAATGAAGGACAGGTTCAAAGATGATCAACATTTTTTCAACAAAATCATTACAGGTGATGAGTCATGGTGCTATGCATACGATCCAGAACGTAAACAACAGTCATCACATTGGAAGTTATCTGGCTCACCTCGACCAAAAAAAACTCCACAAGTGAAATCGAATGTGAAAACGATGTTGATCTGTTTTTTTGACATCAAAGCGATCATACACTCTGAATTTATCCCTGAAAACCAGGCGGTAAACCACCAATTCTATTTGGAGGTTATGAAACGGCTTTGCAGAAGTTTGTCGCGAAAACGTCCCGCTTTGTGGGATTCTGTCGTGTGGTTCCTCCATCACGACAACGCTCCCGCGCACACGGCTCTCAGCGTTCGCCAGTTTTTGGCCTCAACGAAGACGACTACCTTGACCCACGAGCCCTATTCGTCGGATTTAGCACCCTCGGACTTCTTCCTATTCCCGAAGATGAAAAGAGACTTGAGAGGGAAGCGCTTTGCGGATGTGGAAGACGTAAAACGAAATGTCATGAAAGTGCTAGCAGGTGTCAAAGAGGACGAATTTACAAGGTGCTTCGAACACTGGAATGAACGTTTGGACAAGTGTATTAATGCTAATGGGGAGTATTTCGAAGGAGATTAAGTTTGTGTTTGAAAACAATAAAGTATAACCAGGCCATTGCCTCTGTGTGACGACACATTCCGATACATGTGCAATCCTCGTACCTCTTGGCTAACCTGCTGCATCTGGCTCTTGGCATAGGCAACGAAACTTTGACAATATTCCACGTTTCCAACTCTTTACTATTCCGCGACATTACAATACGAACTGTCTCACCGAGGTTTTTGTATGAGTTCATCGATTCCAACTGTGGTTCCTTAGTGATATTTGGTTTATAGGCACTATTTCGTGGTCTAAGGCGTATTTCTCTGCTTATTATTTAGTCTTCCAGTGCTGAAGACATCATCAGACACTATAACGACTCAGAAAGCAGTGAAAACTCCGGCAGTCTCAGGAATCTGAACTGTTTATACATATCCCCGCAATATTCTGTTCGTGACCTCATCAGACCGCCTCCAGGGCCCAAAAACTCATCAGATGTTGCTGAACTATAAGGGAATAAATAATATTGTTTTCGTTCACCGGTGTAGTCAACACACCGAATACGCCAGACAGAAAGAAAGGGAATCCAGTATCAGTATTCTGCGTTTGTCGCAGCGTGAAACTGTTGTGTTTGATATTATCGATGAAGACGACATTGTTGAGCTGTCTACAGGCTAAGAAACCATGTACGTGTACTTTGGCCAGTAATTAATGAACATGGTTGTGCGTGTAGTACACTGATAGGTAACACAAAAATAGGGAATGCTAGATAACGAACTCCATCAGCGAGTATGGACGCAAAACGCTAACTAGGTTCAGAGAATGAACAGAAGTGTGCTTGTGTGTTAGCTGATGGAATCAGCTTGTCATCAGCCTAAAGTAACGTGTAAACCACGGATAAGCTACGACAAAGAGAGCGGCCTCAATGCTGAAAGGACTACATCTACATCCAAATCTGCGCTCCGCAATCTACTTTATAGTGTAAGAGAGAGGATGCTTCACGTACCACTGCCATTTCTTCCCAATTTCTGTTCTAGTCGAGAATGGTCCATTAGAAGAACGATTGTTGCTAAACCTCTGTCAGAGGGCAAACCTGTCTATACTTTGTGTACAAGATTGGTTGTCGAGACGTACGTAGGTAGAATCAATATGTTGGTTGACTCTCCTTAACAACGTACGCTCTCGGGATTTTAATAGTATACCAAAGTGACACAAACGCTTCTCTTGGAGTGTCTGCTTCTGGAGTTGGCTGAGCAGCTCCTTGACGCTTTCGCCCTTACTACATGCACATGTAACGATACGCACTGATGTTCTTTGAGCCCTCCTGCTCCCTCGATCAGTCCTATCTGGTAAGGATCCCTGACCGACGAGCAATATTCAAGTACCGGCACAAGTCGAACAAGAGTTCTGTAAGCTGCGTCCTACACTGACGGACTGCATTTCCTGAGGATATTTCCAGTAAACCTCACTCTGGCATCTACCTTGCCTAGGATTGGCTTTAAGTGCTCGTTCCAATTTAAATGGTTTCGTGCGCATACTCCCAGATAGTTTACGGATGGGACTGCTTCCAGTAACTGTTGCGTAATCGTACAATCGTTGGTCTACCTGCCTGTTTAAAAGCAGTACACTACATTAGTTTATGCAGAGGGCTAACCAGCGATCCCCGCATCATCAGCGGGAACCTCATGGAACGTCTAACGTTATGACAAGGTCATTTATACATTGTGAAAAGGAATGACCCTATAACATTGCCTTAGTGTGCACACTACTTTTAAGTCTGAAGATTCCTCTCCATCAACAATGAGCTGCTGCATTTCATTAGCTAGGAACTATTCGGTCCAGTCACAAACCTAGTTCTATGTTCCGTACTCTCACAGTTTCTCCATTTAGTGACAGTGCTGGGGAAACTGTATTCCAATAACAATTTCTACAACGCGTTTGGAAGTTTAAACCTGCATCACAAGTAGATTTATTTGAATTACGAGGGGTGTTCAATAAGTGATGCGACGCATTTTTTTCTGAAAGCGGGTTGGTTTAATTTTCTATTGCAATGCACTGTATTATTCTACACACTTTCGCCTACAAAACCCTTCTTTTCAACCTAATCTATGTTCAATACGAAGGTCTTACGCCAGCTTACTGGAAAGGCCTGTATGCCAGCACGGTACCACTCTATTGGTCGACATGGGAGGGAACGTCTTGCTGCATCAGTAAGCAGCACATCATGCACGTACTACTTGCCGCAGAGTGCGTCCTTCATTGGAACAAACAGATGCAAGTCGGATGGTGAGAGATACGGACTGTAGGGTGGATGAGGAAGAACAGACGAATCAAGCTTTGAGAGCTCCTATCGGGTGTTCAGATATGTGTGAGGCCTTGGAGAAGGAGAACTTCTTCTGCATTTTTGTGGTGATGACACACCGAAGTCGTTTCTCCAATATCCTGAAGATAGCATAATGCATTTCAGAGTTGATGGTTGCAGTATGAGGGAGGACATCAAACACAGTAACTCCATCAGAGTACCAAAGACCCGTCGCAATGACCCTACCGGCTGAGAGTGCGGCGTTGACCTTTCTCTTCGGACGAGAGGTGGTTAGGGCCACTCCATGGATTGCCGTTTTACTTCCTGTTCAAGGTGATGAACTCACGTTTCATCGCCTGTGACGATGTTCCACATCAAACTGTCACGGTCATCATAGTATTGCGCAGGCAGTTCCGCACAGGTGATCGTTCGTTGCTCTTCAAGGTCTTCTGTCAGGCGTCGAGGAAGCCAATGGGCACACGCCTTCTCGTGTCAAAACTGGTGGACAAGTGTGTCATCAGTACCAACAGGGACGTCCAGACGGGTAGCGATATGCGTGATTGTTATGCGTTGATAGCCTCGAATGAGAGTGTCCGCACGTTCCAATGTTGCAGGCGTTACAGCTGTGTGCTGCCGGCCGGCACGCGGGACATCGGACAGGTTTGCGCTACCTCGCTGCGATGACGACAGACGCCTCGCCCAACGACTCACCGTGCTTTTGTTCACGTCCAGTTTTCCGTAGACATTCTGCAAGCGCATATGAATACCTGCGAACCTCGTATTTTCGACCAAAACAAATTCAGTATCAGCTCTGTGCTAGGAACGTACCTCTGTTACAGACGCCGTTTTGAAGACTAAGTACACTGCAGTCAACTACCGGAGTTTCATGAAACTATGGGGACTGAATCGGGAATATTCTACAATGTCTCATAAGAAATTTCGCATTTTTACATCCGAAACTGACCGATAAAAATGTGTTGCGTTACTTGTTGAGGCCTCGTAACATGGTATGCATGTGTTGTGTTACGACTTTGGCATAACCTGTAGCATTGACCAGCAGACAAAAAGAAAACAGTGCAAAGAAAGTATAATAAAACAAACTGTTATTTCGGGGTAAGCATGGGTGATCTTTGTTTGCGTAGATGAATAGAAATAAAGACATAAGCCATGACTGAGACCACTGATCTAGTTTGCTTCTAACGGATGCGAGATATCTCTTTCGGTAGCATTTAGGCGAATTTAGCACAATATTGCGCAACGTGTGTAATGGGTATCAGCATCCAACATATGTTTTCAGTTCCCTCAACCTGCAAAACGTGGGTCGTCATACACTACATGTGAGTATTTCAAACAGTCTGGTCCCGGTTTTCCGATGGAATCAGCACTCTCCTCTGCACAGCTGTGCTGTACGGCGTGCGCCGTCGTAACGGACCAGTTGCGTCAGCGGTCGAAGCATGGAAGTCACGGAACGACTGAGACGCAGACGCGAGGGGCCGCTGGCGCGACCACAGGAGCGAGCAAAGTCCAGAGGCAGCAGCGACTCGCACAAAGCAGGCGCGCCGACACAGCGAAAAGAGCGCACCAGGACTTCAGTCTTCGTTTTTGTTGATTCGTCGTGGACGTAACACATAGGTGCGACGTGAAGTGAGCTTAGCCGTCAAGGTAATCTTTTCTACCTTGTGTTTCAGCTACTGTAGTGTAACACTGGATATAACAAAAAGGTATGGCCCAACTTTCAGGAAACGGTCTTCACACAGAAAGAAATAAAATATGTTATTTGGATATGAATCTGGAAACGTTTCGCTTCCACGTTAGAGTTAATTTCCTACTTCTTTTCACAATCACATCAATCATGGGAAACAGGAGGTACCAGCATTACATGAAACAATTTCTAATAACAAATTTTCAAAGTACCCTCTCGGTTACACTGGGTTAGAACGTACAGTAAGTTTTAGTTCTTAGGTTCACCGCAAATGTTTGATGTCGGAGTGATACAATGGCAATGTTGACACGTGACTCACTTTACTGCCTGTGTCTACAAATGACTAACCTCTTTGCACTACTAGCATGAAACACGTAGCAGCAGCTGTCTAGTGTCTGTCACGAACTTAGATACCGGCACAGTGCAATGGAAGTGTACTCTAATGCGGAGTTAGCTGGCGCATATTTTCTGTACGGATTAGCAGGTGGCAATGGCCGTGGCGCTCGCCGTTTGCGTCGATAGAGATTTTTCCAGAACGACGGTGCCCCGACAGGAGGACGTTTGAACCAACTGATCGTCGTCTTAGGGAGCATCAGAAGTTTAAGCCCACTGCTGTCGATGGGAGGCGTAGGATGACGAGGAGAGCTCAGCTGCGGGAGGAACTCCGTGCAGGAGACGAAGACAGTGGTGTCACTGCAGCACAGTTAGCTGCAGCAAGTAATGCTGAGCACACGACTGTCTGGGGAGTGCTGCGTGAGAACCTGCCGTGTCTCGAGCATGGACACCATTATCAGCAGCTGATTTTTCTGTACGGTTACACTTCTGCGTACGGTTCAATCAAAATTGAGTCAACCCTCAACTCTAGGAAGGCGTTTCATACTGAGCCTGATACCTTCTTTTCCTGTGTGTTTCCAATAATTCATATGTTGAAGAGTTGCATAAACTGAGTTCTAACTTGCAAATAAAGCATTTCCGGACCGTTGTCCACACAACACATCTTCTGTTTTCAGGAAGTTTGGCCATACCAGCTAGAGGAATGATTGTTTTATTTCTGTGGTAGTCGATGAATTCGTTTCTCTATTTATTAATGTAATTTACAGTCAACTAAACTGAATGTGCAAATACTCCTACTTCTCTGTGATAAGCTATTGCTGTTTTTCATTGTGTTTCACTATTAAGTGTTCTACTGAAACATTACTCACGCTAACAACAGCGTGCAAAATACAATCCGCACCTACTGAGAAGAATATTAAATCCTCCGGTCCTAGTCTGCTTACGTACACGTGAGCAGCATGCCCCAAAATGTCTTACATAAGTCTGCGAATTAGTTTTCTTTATATATTTAATCACGTAGACAACGCAGATGAGACGAAATTTTCGTATTTACTGATTTGTTTAACTTGGCAAAGTTAGAGCCACCAAGAACTCTCTTACATCTAATCAGGCACACTCACATATTTCGTCACATTCAGTACGATAAACATGTTATAAGTTACATCCAACGTAGGAGTCAGCATTTAAAATTTACTATGGTGCAAGAAAAACAGATTTAGAGTTTGTTCATGACAAGCGGAACAATACTGTTTCCCTGACAGAGACAAATTTAGTCACATACGTTACTTCTTTCTTATTATGTCATGAGGTTGCCGGAAGGAAGTGCTTCAGTTGGTTTAAAGCAACAGGGCACTAAATTGCGCGCAGAATATACGATAGCTTGTTCCAAAGTTGGACAGCAGCGACAGAAAAGGAATTTGCATTTTTTTAAAATTTACATTTGCGCACAGCTATCATACTAGATATGCGAGACTTTGTGATCAGATTATGATGAGGTGTCGGGCACTTAACCTCTGATGTGAGGCACTGTGGCGCATGCTATCTGTGTAGCCGATGGAGCAGACACAAAGCAGAGTGGCAGACACGTAACATGCGTGGCCGGAACCAACCTAACAGGGCGGAGAAGCATTCACACCACAATAGTGGAAGTTCCGTAGAAAGAGCGAAGTTACGTTTCACTTCGTGTCCAAATATGTTGAGAAAATTTCTGAGGGCACCGAAGCAAGCGGAAGTCCTTCTGCATGTGGCGACAGTAGTCTCTCTCCAGTTGAGACGATCATCCGAAGTTATACGCAAGTGCTTGACTGTGTTTGATATGGCGGTAGAACACCGTCGAGAAGAACAGCAGCTTCAACGTTATCCGCTTCGCTAGCCGACGCATCGTAGCCTCAATCATTAGCAGCCTCTGCATAGCGCAGTAAGATGTCATCAGTCACTGCAGTTCAGTAGACAGATGTTTGTAGTAGGATCAATGTTAAGCATTTGTACGTGTCTTGTTGTAATAAAACTCATTAGAACGTGTTGTGTGATTGTTCGTCTAGCAGGATTCGTAGACACAACAGTACCAGTATTGTTATCGCTGCATGAATGATCGCCTGCCTTCAATGGTAAGAGGAGCGCAAGACCTGGGGACTTCAACTACGTGCAAAAGACCCGCTAATAATGGTAGCATTAGGCCTACATTGGAAATTAATAATCCTGGGAAAAAAGACCCGCTAATAATGGTAGCATTAGGCTGCTATCCGAGTGGGCCGTCAGAGCCGGACGCAGCGCTCATGCCCTCTTCACCTGGGGGCCGCTGCTGGCTGGCGTGTTATCGTCCTAGAGGGAGATCGGTCAGCATGCGATTGGTTGACCCCTTCTCACCACCATCTCTACTCTTTCGTCCCCGACTGTGGTGCCGGAGCTGACTTTACGCTGTCGGGTACTTAGACTTGTCTAAAGGTCCTCAGAGTGGAAATGATACTTACAACAGAACAGAACCGACGACATGTCACAGACATGCGAAAACGACTGTAATAGTCATATGGTGACTGTAATAGTCATATGGTGACCCCTATGACACGCCTGTGATGATATTCTTTCAGGACAACATTTCATTGCCGCAGACACTACGTTGCTGTCTGTTCGACAAGCGGACTCCTTAAATCACCGAGCGAGGTGGCGCAGTGGTTAGACACTGGACTCGCATTCGGTAGGACGACGGTTCAATCCCGCGTCCGGCCATCCTGATTTAGGTTTTCCGTGATTTCCCTAAATCGCTGCAGGCAAATGCCGGAATGGTTCCTTTCAAAGGGCACGGCCGACTTCCTTCCCCGTCCTTCCCTAATCCGATGAGATCGATGACCTCGCTGTCTGGTCTCCTTCCCCAAAACAACCCAAACCAACCCAACTGCTTACATCACGCTAGTGTCTGAAAACGTTTTGCTGACGCAGTTTGTCAAAGTTGGTATCAAGCGCTTTGTTGATGTCTACTAGGGTCAACACTGCGGCCTCACTGTTGTGCGTGGCCTGTGTCAGATCGTCATTTACTTTAATTCAAAAATGGTTCAAATGGCTCTGAGCACTATGGGACTTAACATCTTAGGTCATCAGTCCCCTAGAACTTAGAACTACTTAAACCTAACTGACCTAAGGACATCACACACATCCATGCCCGAGGCAGGATTCGAACCTGCGACCATAGCAGTCGCGCGGTTCCGGACTGCAGCGCCTAGAACCGCGTGGCCACCGCGTACGGCTACTTTAATTAATGCAATGTTTGTGCATTGGTGTTTACTAAATTGGGTCTCACATCTGTCATATAAGTTGAATCTGGGTAACTACTCAGTAAATTGGACATGAACGATATATTCCAGGGCTTCGGGTATGGTGGTAAAAATGCTTCCGAAGTGATAAACGGAAGCTGATTGTGGGTTTTGTGTCTTATGCTGGTATTACACAAACAGAATCTGTTTGACAAATATCATTTGTGAAATAAAACTTGACAGTTTAATAAGGAACTTTGTCAAAGTTAGACCTTGGTCTAATTTTCTTTGATCAATTCTAGTGCCTTTCCTTCGATTTGATTAAAGAAAGCTTTCGTCTTTTGTTTACTGCGTGGACAATTGTAGCCGCTTCTAACGCTGTTTCGATCCTTATTGTTCATCGAAGTGCTTTGAAATTTACAGCCGGCCGAAGTGGCCGTGCGGTTAAAGTCGCTGCAGTCTGGAACCGCAAGACCGCTACGGTCGCAGGTTCGAATCCTGCCTCGGGCATGGATGTTTGTGATGTCCTTAGGTTAGTTAGGTTTAACTAGTTCTAAGTTCTAGGGGACTAATGACCTCAGCAGTTGAGTCCCATAGTGCTCAGAGCCATTTGAACCATTTTTGAAATTTACATGGTGCGTGGTATCCGCAAGGAAAATGGTAGAAATGTTCGAGGCAGACGAGACATTTTACGATGTTCGACATACCGAATACAAAAAAGAGTTACGTGGAGGTGAGAGGGACCAAGAAATTACGGAGGTCATTAGCCACTAGGTAAGGCCGGGATGCACTCCCGATGACGTATCTACATCTACATCTACACTCTGCGAACAACAGTGAAGTGCATGGCAGAGGGTACGTCCCACTGTATCAGTTATTAGAGCTTCTTCCCGTTCCATTCACGTACGCAGCGCGGGAAAAAAAAAAATTGTTTGAATGCCTCTCTGTGTGCTATACTTAATCTAATCTTATCCTCACGATCCATATGATAGCGACATGTAGGGGGTTGTAGTATATTTCTAAAGTCATTATTTATAGCTGGTTGTTGAAACTTTCTTAGAGGACTTTGTCCATCTGCCTTCAAGAATCTACCAGTTCAGTTCCTTCAACATCGACTCTCTCCAGCGGGTCAGAGAAACCAGTGACCGTTCGTGCTACCCTTCTCTGTATAATTCTACATCTTCGGCTAGTCCTATTTGGTACAGGTCCCACACACTTGAGCAATATTGTAAGACGGGCCGCATGAGCAAGCAATCTGCTTTGTTGATTGATTACATTTCCCTATTATTTTAAAAGTAAACCGAAGTCTACTTAATACCAGTCTAGACACACTGCATAGAAAACTGCGTCAGCAAAAAATTTTCAGACACTAGACTGATGTAAGATGTCTGCCTACCGAACAGACAGCAACGAATTGTCTGTGGGAATGAAAAGTTGTCCTGAAAGCATATTCTCACAGGGGAGAGATCTGGCCCTATTACTGTCCTTTTCGTACGTCAGTGACATGTCGTCGGTTCTGTTCTCCTGTAAGCATCATTTCTATTCTGACGACCTGCAGACACGCCTAAGTGCCAGACCTGAAGGTATCTGTTACGGCGTAAAGTCAGCGTCGGCATGCCAGGCGGGAACGAGAGAGAACAGATGGGTGTGACAAGAGGCCAGCCAGTCGCACGCTGAGCGATCTCCCTCCAGGACGACAACGCGTCAGCAGCGGTTCCTAGGTGAGGAGGACATAAACACCGCGCTCGGCTGGTGGAGGCGTTACCCATGGGTGAGCCAAGCCTGTGTGATAGTTACACTTGGTGTCCCTATGAAGCCTTACATCAAGTATCAGTTTATAGATTACAACTGTGACTCACTAATATTATATTCATAGGATGCTATTTTTCTTTATTTTTTGAAGAGCACAGTTTTATATTTCTTAGCATGTAAAGCAAGCTGCCAATCATTACATCACTTTGAAATCATATATAGAGATCTAATTGCATGTTTTTTTTACAGCTTCGTCAAACTGTACTTCGTCGTAGGTAGCTGCACATCTGAGAAAAGCCTAAGGTTACTGTTAATATCGTTCGCAAGATCATTGATATAGAATATGAACTGCAATGGAACAAAACACATTTCCCTGGGGTACACCCGAAATGGCTTCTACATCTCTCGATGGCTTTCCGTCCAAGGTAACGTGCTTCGTCCTCTCTACCAAGAAATCCTCAATCGGGTAACAAATTTCTTCTGATATCCCATATGATCGGACTTTTGATAATAAGCGTAGGTGTGGTACTGAGTGAAATACGTTTCGGAAATACTGCGTTTTTCTGACTGCCTTGATACATGGCTTTCAGAACGACTTGTGAGAAAAATGTGACTTCGGTTTCACAAGATATATGTTTTCGTGATTCAAGCTTGTTGGTATGGAGAAGGTTGTTCTGTACCAGATACTTCATTATGTTTGACCTCAGAATATCTTGTATGGTTCAACAACAAATGGATGTCAAGGATATTGGGCAGTAGTTATTTAAATCACTTCTGCTACCCTTTCTGTAAACAGAAGTGACCTCTGCTTTCTTGCAACTGCTGGGCAGAGTGGTTTGTTCGACTGATCTACGGCAGATTGTAATTAAGAGAGGGGCTAACTCAGCCGCGAACTGGGGTTCCGTCGGGCCTTAGGGCTTCGTTCAGTCTTAACGATTTCAGCTGTTTATCAGAGTCACTAATACTAATATATATTTCAGTCATCACTTCATTGGTACGAGAATTAAGTTCGGCGTTACACCTGGGTTGTCCATTGTAAAGGGACATTTGAAAACAAGAGTTAAGCATTTCTGATTTTTCTTTGCCACCATCAATTTCAGTTCCAATCTCATCCATGAGTAACTGAAGATTTTGGTGTCACTAACAGCCTTTACATATGACAAGAATTTGTTTGTGTGTTGTGAAAGATCATTTGACAGTATTCGGGTACGGCATTCACTGAAGGAGTCGCGCATTGCACTCTCGACTACCCAACGCGCTTCATTCTATAAAGGAAAAGATCAATGGCCTCCACAAGAGCCAGTCTAATAAGAAGACAAAAGTACATACAGACACTAAATACATATTTATTTATGCGAATAATGTCCACGAAACATATAAATATGTAATATATATTAGATATTAACTGGAAATGATACGAACTATGAGCAAAACTGAAACCAGCCGCAAGTCTACTGCTTCCGACCGCTAAAGTTTTTGGACCAGTCCACGGCGGCTGACAAAAGTGTGAGAAACATTGACAGTGGGAGTCACGGGGGCGCTCCCACCTTCGACGATGTGTGTGTCGTAGGCGCGTTTGCTTGCTTACTGTTTGTTAGCAGTTGTGATTGTCTAGCCAGGGCACATTCCCAGCACCAGTATAAAATGTCTTAAAGTCGTCTCTAATCGTTCTCACATACACTGCAGTTACAGAGCCAGCTCAGCAACCTGTAGGTTGCATTTCCCAGGCCCAAGGTCAGCTACCAAGCAAGAAAACAAAATCCAGTGTTGTTCCTTTGGTGGCTACCAGGACACTGAAGCCGGTGACTGCTTTCACAAACTGCCGTGCGAGACCAACGGCTATAGGTAGCTTCTCTGCCTCCTCCCGGCACACAGGTAGTGATATAAATGGCGTGGGTGTTGCGGGGGGCTTGAGAATGCAATGGGTGGGTGGGGACTCGTTGGGGGCGCTACAGCCGTCCACCTCTACCTCCGGTATGATCTGGACGGCCTTCAAGGGGCGCGGATCGATGAGTAGTACTTGTAAAGCGACGTGTACAAATAACTTTATATATGTAATACGAACGACATTCAATAAGTAATGAAAAACAGTTTTTTTCTCTGCCCATTTCGATTGAAAGAATGCGGAGTTAGTTGTCGGACATGGTGGAATGTTCCCCCTTCAACACCCTTAGCTTCATAAATTTCCGATAGGTTGCGGCGCTAAACGTGGCCTTCAAAATGGCGTCTGTGACAGAGGTGCGTTCCCAGCAGAGAGCTGTCACTAAGTTTCTTTTGGCGGAAAACCAGAGCATCGCAGATATTCATATCGACTTGCATAGTGTTTACGGAGGCCTGACAGTGAATGAAAGCAAGGTGAGTCGTTGGGGGAGGCGTCTGTCGTCATAGCAACAAGGCTGAGCAGACCTGTCGGATTTCCGCATGCCAGCCGGCCGCACACACCTGTCACTCCTGCAGTGCCATCCTCAGGAAACTGAAGAAACGACTTCAGCGTGTTCCTCGGCACAAAAATTCTGAGTGCTTCTCTTCCTCCATACAAGTCAGCGGACCCGAGAGGAGTTCACGGAACTTCACTGGACGGCTCCTTCTCAGCCACCCTAGAACCCGGATCTCGCACCTTCTCACTTCCTTTTGTTTGGTGTATCGAAGCACGCGCTCCACGGGAAGCAGTGCGCGCATGATGGGGAGGTTGGCTCCGACGTCGACCAGTAGAGTGCAATCATGCGAGCATACGGGTCTTCCCAGTAAGGTGTAGCCAGAAGAGTGGGTAATAATATCCTGTATTGGAATCATTATTAAAACCAACCTGCTTTCAGAAAAAAAATTGCATTATTTATTGAACGATTCTCCCAAAAACATTTCTTAATACCTGCATTGTGCGGAAAACAGTTATTTACCAGCAGATATTTCTCCTTTAGTGCTTCATAAAGAGCGTCACATATTTCTGGTGTTATTTTCGGCAATGAGCACTGCGGTAATTCGAGTGCTACACTGTAAACCAGAGTGGATTCCTCCTGTTGCAAGAAATAGCCGTGAAACACACAGCTTCAACCAAGTACGTGTCCTTTTTCTTTTCTTCTGCTCCTCTTCGAACGGTAAATACAATGTAGTTCTGTTACACGCAATTGCAGAACACAGTAGTAAGTTTTCGTCATCAATTCTGAAGGAACTATGACGTCAAAGCTCTTTGTCAAACGATATTTGATAACTGTTTAGTACCCCTATTTGCGTCACGTCAAATATCCTTGTCAAAGGAAATGTGGGGAATATTTGATCACAGTTGTTTGTCAAAAAAAATTTCATAGTCCGGTACCAGCCTTAGGGACAGGTCAGACTCTGCTTGTTTCCGAGTGAGCGTGATATATTCCATTCAGGAAAGAATCATTAAATACGTCTGTTTGACCATACAATGCGGAAATTAATTCAACATTCTGTAAAGTGAGCTTTATGAGCGATGGTGGTATGAACTGTGTCGTTTCCTTAGTGTCGTCGAGGATGAGAGTGACAGGCAGGCGAAACGCAAACTGAAGTGCTCAGTATCCCCAGGGCCCGTCACTCTAAGTTAGTGATGGGACAGCGGCAAAGCCGAACACAAAAGACGAAGCCAAACGCTGGGGTAACATTGTGTAGCTTTCTGTGTTTCCATAAACTTAGTTCAGTGTGTATATTACCTGTACGTCTTATGTCTTAATTGTATTAATGTATTAGTAGAGATATAGTCCTTTGTGTGTTCCTGACACGAAATAATAATAATAATAATAATAATAATAATAATAATAGTACGAACAGAGAGGAAGGGAGAGAGTGAATTACAGAGCTGGGACGCACGACAGCAACAGGAAAAGCTCTCCTCCTGTCGCAGAAACAGAGCTGGCATTAAAAACATTTTGTTTTCGTTATCTTGGTAGCTGTTGGGTAGTAATGAAGGCCAAACGAAAAATACGTACATTGCCTAGCAAAACACTTGAATCCCGTATAAGAAGTAATTGGACGTGTACACACCATCGGCGGGAGTGTAAATGATTCAAGCTGGAGTTCTCCGTGGCAGGTAGAAAGGCCCCTATAGTGCACTGGTGTTCATACCATTTGGGGTTGTAACTAACTGTGTCCGGCATGGTACGCAAGGGCCACGATCATCATCAGACGATGACTGGTCGCTGTCAGGGACCTAGGGATGCTGCATATTCGTGTGACCCAGCGTTATCCGCACTCAGCAGAGTTGGAATGGAATGTGGCCTCTTCATGTGTCTCCATTTGGCTGGCTTCTCGAATCGTGCAGTCTCCAGTTTTATGAGGCGTTCGGATCTGATAGTAACCCGATGTTAGGCGGCATGGGAACACACGCCGTCAAGGTTGCGGTCAACAGAAGTGCGACCACCATAAGCGACGATACCGTAGTGCGCACGGAGCACAGACTTGCATGTTTCTTTTCATTTCCGCAAACGCCAGTGACCTAGCAGTTGTATTGTCAAAATTGCGTGGTGAAGCTAAAATTTACAGTTTCTGTTGGTAGCGCCCATTACGTCAGCATTTCCTCTCACACGTCTCTCCCCACAGCCGACCAATGTTCTCACTTAGATTTTTGCTCATCATATTCATCAAATGTTTTTGAAGAATGTCGATGTGAAGAAATAGCATACTAGCCGCGTTAAAAATCGTTTTTTAATGCAACTGGTGTTCTGTTTCTTCACATTAGTACTCTTGTTATTCTATTCACACTGCCACCCCCAAGTCCAGCCGGAGTTCTTTTGTGCCACGTAAGAGAGAAAGATTGGATGTCATGTAAACTCAAAAAGTAGTAAGATTCCTTCACGCAGTAAAAATAAAATTATCTCCTACAACAATTTCAAAAGTACGACTTCAAATATTTTCCAAAAATTGTGAAAAAAATATAAAATAAAAAGATTTACTCTCGATATTGACTTTTCGATTTCGATATATCGGGGGAAACTGTGCCACTAACACATATCAATATTTTTTGGAGGAGATATCGACTACAGATAGCTTTTGGATAAATTCGATGTATCGATATTTTATTAACAGTCCTACCCTGCACTACTGGCAGGGGACTTAACAGCGGACTGACTACGGAATTCCCGTCACACGCATGGGCTGCCATCAGTACCACGACACAAACGACTGACTGAGTGAGAAGCGTGGACTGCTGACGAATGGCGTCGCATTGTGTTCAGCTATGATGAACTGCGGCTCTGACCTTCCCTGGACGGCCATCGTCGGAGGAATATGGAGGCGACCTGAGCAGAAGTCGTAGTCGTAGTCTTCCATTGTTTTGGAGAGGCACTCCGCTGTTGCTCCTAGTGGCACGGTGTGAGGAACCTTTGAGTATAACTGCGGGTCAATACTGTGATAGACGGAACTATGACGGCACAACGGTACGTCATAGACATAGTGCGTTCTAATGCGTTACCTCTCGAACCGCTGTACCAAGCTGTAATTTGTGAAAGGACAATGCTCGTTGCATGGCCAGTGCCTCCATGAACTGTGTATGTCACTCAGAGGTGTTCCCGCGGCTAGCAAGATCCAACGAGATCTGTCGCCGATAGAACGTGTGTGGGACCAGCCCAGAAGTCAACTTCAGCCAAGCGTCATTACACAGGATATCAAGGACCAGTTTCTGGCTCGCCTCAGGAGTGGTTACAACGGCTTTGTGACACACTTCCTAACCGAATTAGTGGGTGCATGCAAGCCATAGGGGGCGCACGCTCGTACTGATAAGCTGCGTGATACCCCCACTTTACTAAATCTCATGAAGTGTTTCAGTTTAGTTAGTGAGTCCGAAGAAGATAGCAAGCAAGTCGTACACTATGATTGGCTGTGCTTTTCCACCCCAAATTTACAGAGATTAAGACAACCCGGTCTCAGGTTATGTTAGTGAGTCGTCGGGTAGTATTTACTCCTACCTGTTTTCCGGCAAAGATATCGTAGCTATGTTCCCCGCAGAAGCAATTTCAACGCCATTAGATTCTCTGGGAAGTGCAGTTCTACACTGTGTAATTCCAAGTCAAGACACGGGAAGCTGTATTACTTGATATACGGTTCATCCATATCCTTGTAATGTGTTTATTCACGAAAACCCAGTAATCTGATAATAATGAAACAATATACCACTTTTTAACTCAAAATCATGATTTCTTTAGAGCTTGGTCTGAGGACAGAACCAGTTGGGGAAGATTCGTATCTGCGAGAGGCGACTATGGCATGCAGTCTAGATCTCGTACTTACAATCGTGAAACATCGTAGAAGTTCGTACAATTTCGTTATCTTAAACATTGTTCCTTTGTTTATTGAGGCAACTGCTTACTTAGGTCGTAATATTGCTCTAAGAAAGTTTTTACGACCAGTAGGCTTCTGCTAACACTAGCAGTGGAAAAAGTGTTTTTTATGTCATTTCCCTGTGTATCTTGCGCTAATGTAACTGTCTTTCTCGCAGATAGCGAGAGCGCCCCACCCCGTCGACCACTAGACACGCCAGGTGGTCCATCAACTACTTCAGAGTGGGAACTAAAATCTTACTTCTCCTTATGCATTTTGCAGTACTACCTGAGCTCATTGAATGCTATTGATGATTGTAGATACGATATGAAATACGAATCTGGTAAATAAGGAACTAAATTGTGGTTTGAAATGGTTCAAATGGCTCTGAGCACTATGGGACTTAACATCTATGGTCATCAGTCCCCTAGAACTTAGAGCTACTTAAACCTAACTAACCTAAGGACATCACACACATCCATGCCCGAGGCAGGATTCGAACCTGCGACCGTAGCGGTAGCGTGGTTCCAGACTGAAGCGCCTAGAACCGCTCGGTCACAACGGCCGGCTGAAAATAAGGCATACTTCACAAGGTGACCTCATAATGCAAAGTTCTTTGCAAATTTGAATCGATTCTGTAATCACTGAAATATCACATGCCCGTCAATCTGTGAAGTTTCATTTTTTTTTTCTCCTTCTCCTCCAAGTACATAATTTTTTTTTATCAGGCAGTGTATCTCTGTTTGTGCAGCCTCTTAAAGGAGTCGTGCTGTGTCCTATCCACAAAAAATAATCTATTTATTGCCTAAGTCACTTTTATCTTAAAGACGAGAAAGATTTTCAGTTCGCATTACATTACCATGAGGTGAATTTCGATGATTCTACTTCACAGAGCATCTAATTTCACCTGATTGTGACACATTTAAATATAGTATCGTTTTTAAAATAGAAGAGACGGGAGGTGTAAAGAGATGTTTCCTTTTTTTTAGCATTTTGCAATCACGCACAGCTTTTGACAGACAGTCAGTTATGGAAGAGTACTAGGAGGGGGGCCGGGGGGGGGGGGGGGGCGGGGACGACGACGTTACTATGCCTAATACGATGTACGAAAATCGTTGGCATTGAAAATAGTTTACAGTCGTATCGGAATGGATAAATACAGGTCCTGTATAGTTTTCAAGATAATCTTATACAATTCTTTCCGCAAAGAATCGGCAAGTTCGGGTACCTATGTGGAGATGGAAAGCGATCACGCATCGTTATCTCCAAAGGAGACCACAGAGTCTCCATTATATGGAGACCTGGTGACTGTGGTACCCACAGTAGCCGCGACAGCTCATCCTCGAGCTCGCAAAACCAGTGAAGGGCGATGCTAGCTGTGTGAACAGCGGCCGTTTCGTGTTGGAACGCAGGATCAGCACTGGGGAACAAATATTGCGCCGTGGGATGGACACGATCCGCCAGAGTGGTTACACAAGCCTTGGCAGTCACGCTGCCAGGGAGACAATGTAGAGTAAGCATGGGGCCGTGGAATACCACGACACGGCTGCTCGAATCATCAGCGAAGGCCTCCTGTGTGGTCACTCTTGGCACGTAAACTCAGCCAGAAGTTGGAAATAGTGTGACTCCAGACTCGTCCAACCTAATGACTTTCTTCCATTGCTCCATTCCTTCGTTTAATGATTTCGATGCGCAAAGATAAAATTGTATAACACCACTACCACATTTCTACAGCCATTGCTGCTGTTAAATTCGACGTTAATTTTGCAAAGTAAGAGAGGCACAGGTAGCCTCACACCTGCTGTCTCTTTTATTCTGCCTTTCAGAGTGTAAGCCATTCTCGTACTTCTCCGTAGTATGTTCGAAATAATGACTGGAATTTCTGATTTTGTCTATGTTTTATTTATCAACATGATGTTACTGCCTTTCACTAATAACGTGTAGAATTTGTTTATGTTTCAGCGTCATTTACGCCGGAAGATCAGGTGAGTGACGTGTCGATCTGTGCACCATCCGGCCGCCAGTATGTGGGTCGAATCTTGCAGGCTACATTTTTTTTAGCAAAGTCCGATTAATGTTTTCTAGTGTGATGCTAATTATTTTGCTGCACTGTATTTCGTACAAACACGGCCCGCCATCAGCAAACTTGTCTTCTGGCTACAAAAAATCCTGAGCCTGTCGAGTATCAACGCAGGTAACCAAATTACCTTAAATTGGCCTGTGGTGTCACCGCCAGACGCCACACTTGCTACGTGGTAGCCTTTAAATCGGCCGCGGTCCGTTACTACACGTCGTACCCGCGTGTCGCCACTATGAGTGATTGCAGACCGAGCGCCGCCACACGGCAGGTCTAGAGAGACTCCCTAGCACTCGCCCCAGTTGGACAGCCGACTTTGCTAGCGATGGTTCACTGTCTAGATACGCTCTCATTTGCAGAGACGACAGTTTAGCATAGCCTTCAGCTACGTCATTTGCTACGACCTAGGAAGGCGCCATATTCAGTTACTACTGATAATGATATTGTGAATCATGTACCTTCAAGAGCGACGTTCATCATTAATGGATGAAAGTTAAGTATAAAACTAATTACGTCCGCTTTCTGAATTCTAATTCCTTGTCATGTTCCAGACCTCACGTCAGTATAGTTCTTCCCTCCTCACGCCAGCCTGCGTGAGCTAAAACGCGTGCATTTCGGCCTCCTCTAGTAACACAACATGGCCATCTGCAGCAGAGGAAATTCAGAACTGATATTGTTAGTTTTAATTAAGCTCTCCACATAATTTCCCGAGTGCCGTACACTCAAGGCTTCGGAAGAATGCGACGTCAAAATTTCAGTCTAAGTTTCAAAATCTTTCCCACTGATCGGAGCACATTACACGTCCTCTCACTTTTCTCCACAATCTTTTTGAATGACTGTCCGTCACAATCGCTCAACACACACTTTCGTCCGTGTTGTGACTTAGCAGATGATGTTTTTCCTCTTTCCGCATATGCGATATCTATCTTCGATATGGTGCCTCTTTAAACACATAACACTTCGCGTACCTTTGTTACGCAAGGACCAACAATTAGGCCACGTTCGAATTGACTGAGCTCCGACATAATGCAATCACACCTTCACAGAATACTGTACTGACCACGACTGACACGGCAGCCACTGCGCAGCTCTCGTTCCAGGTCAGATGCAACAGCGCCACTTGCAGCCTTTTCTGACATCTCTATTTATATTCAGGTAGGCATTTTTCGCAGTGTTTCCATACTTCTGTCCAACACCTAAATTTATCTTTTTATATACATTTCGTCAAAGCAAGAAATACGTGGTTTGTTAGTACTGGTTATTGCAAACGGAGATTCGCCCACTGCTGGTGAAGGTTTGGGTCCGAGTCGTCTGTGTAGAGCGGCTCGCACACGTCCTACAAACCCTAGGTCTCCGAGCAGGACCGAGGAATCGTGACAGTGCAAACAAATTAGTGGCACGCAAATATACACTTTGTTGCGCTTCGATCCTTAACTGAAGTTGTACAGCAACTTGTTGGATGTGCTTGCGGACAGATGTAACTAAGCAGTGGCCTGTCAAGGCGTGCATTAGTGAGCACGATGTCAACAGTACTATGTCCGTCCTGGGCGCCACACTGTCAATCACTGTACTACACACTCGTCCCTATGAGGAGGAAATAGGTGACTCTACTTGTAGACTAAGCCTCGCAGGCAGTTCCCCACTACCCCACTACCAGAACTGTCGTACGCCAACGCCGATCATTGACCATCCGTTGCTGCCTGTGGCCGCCGCGTACCACAACGCGGAGGCCCGTCCATCCCACTGGCGGCAGTGCGGAGTTTGCTGACTGGTCGCGCTTGTGGTTGGCGGCGAACTTCCAAGCGCCGCCCTTGGCGCCAGTCGCAAACGCCCTCAGTGCGTCAGCTCCGTTTGCTTCCATACGAGAGGACACAACAGAAGGATTGTAGATTCTTTTCTTTTCACTAATTTCGAAATTAGCAACTGACTTAAAATGGTATGACCCACAGGTAGACGGTCCAAATCCTGCATCCAAAGACGACAAGAAACAGAAAGTGCACTACAGGGACTATCGGCGATTAAAAGTCTGTGACACAAACGACACCATAAGCGTTACTGATCGCCTTCGAAAGGTTAAAACAATAACTAGCAAATACTAGGAAAGGTTTCTGGACCAACAGTAAAATTGCAGTTGCAGTTCACAGTACTGTCTAGAGGGTGAAGAAAGAATATCACATTTGGCAAGCGATTCCTCATCCCAGTTTAAGACAAAAGTGTATCCAGCAAAACTCACTCCTACCAATGGGTTTAACAAAAATACGATTTAAAAAAAGAGGCTCTGGCAACACTGCAACTGCGTGAAATCTGCTCTGTGCTGAAGCTGCCGCATTAGCTGAAGTGAGACGAAATAATGGCGCCGGGAGCAGATATGCAGGTTAGCTGATTTTCGTGTTGCGTATGTCCCTTTTTTTCAGTTCAAGCTGCAAATTGTACCCAATTGACACCTCCACAGTGCGGTATCTTATGTAGTTCTGTATTTTTTCTGTTGCTGTTATCTTTATTTAAACATTAGGACGTTACATGAACTTACAGAGCTGAATGACCATTTTTTTCCTTCCATAACACAAATAAAGTAGATACAGTGGATATAGTGGATACAATAACATCGTCTCTGTCCAAGCAGATACAAAAAATACAGTACGTAGGCTACACAAGATTAAACGTTTCTCTACGTAGAATGATACCAGTCTGTACATTTGACGTCCAGGCTTATCTTCACAGCACCAGTACGTACACGCACGAGCTTCGTTCACATTAGAGAAGATTTGACAGAGTCCACCTTGCATTTGCAAACACTTCGCCATTCGCTGGATCATACTTAGCCGGACTCTACGTAACACATCTGCACCCACCATTGCCGAAGCGGTATATACGCGAGCTATTAGAATGTGCTCACCTATGGGTGGAGTGCTATAAACCTGTTCGTTTAAGTGTCCCCAAAAATAAAAATCTAGTGGATTAACGTCCGGGGAGAGTGGAGGCCAGAATGTTGGACCTTCACAACTAATCCATGTCCCCGGAAACGCTGCATTAAAATAATTACGCACATTCAAGTGTGGTGGTGCACCATCATGCTGAAACCATATCTGTGGCCGACCACCAAGTGGAACGTTTTTTAATGCGTCAGCCAAACTATTGCAAACAAACGTACGATACAGAGGAGTATTTATCTTGTTCGGCAATAGGTAAGGGCCCAAGAGCACCTTTCACGATTGCAGTACGCAAGTTTATGCTAATGTCTGCCTGAAATCCATGTTCGCCGGTAACATGTAGACTCTGTTCCGATCCATAATGGCTGTTGTGAAGGTCGAGTGAAGCTATATTCGTCAGTACATGTCACGTTATTTATGAATTTTTTGTTATCTTCCACTAGGTACAAAGACAATAAAGACCATTCACAAAACTGTTCTCGTCAAATGCAGTCTTCTGGCCGCTGGTGCTGAGTTAATGTGTAATGATATGGATGCAGTTCTTCATCATACAACACTTCAACAACTAGTCTTTGAGATATCTGGAACTGTCTTGCAATATCACTGGTAGATCGCCGAGGTGAGTGCGGAACGGAGTGAAGAAATTTGTCCCCTGTTTGTGGAGTACGTCTAGTCTGTGTACGATCTGTGTCCATTACTTGTAGACGAAGATTACCGGCTTCCTAAAGGCGTTGCTACAGGCGACGAAAAACGTTCTTATGCGAACAGCGCGTTTGAGGGTACCGTGCAGCATACACACGAGCAGCAGCAATAGCTTGGTGACCATGTGCATCAAGCAACAAAAGCATAGCAGCGTAGTCATCCTTTGCATTCTCCATCAGGAAGGCGTCCTACATGATCTTTACAGGATCTGTTATGCTTGTGCGCTGCGCAGTTAGTGGACGCATGCATGCAGTTTAATGACTCCTAATGTCTTGAGACAGACTATTGTCATGTAACGAAGTGATGTCCAGCTTATGAACGACGAGAAGAAGGGAACGGACGTCTAGAAACTAAAAAAAGGAAAGTGATGAGAATTTGGGCCACAACCCCATGGTGCATATGGGTGCGACGTCCCAGCAGTCTATTCAGTGAGCCACGACGGCTGGTACTGTAGTTTGGAGTGATACACGTTCCTCTGCATATTCCGGAGCGTTGCAAGATGTGACAGTATTACCAGCTCCTAAATTTCGTACATGTGTTCTGAAAATGCATCCGATCTGATTTTTCTAGGTAAACTTTTGAAGGAATCTCATGTTGACGTTCAAGTGCGGCGTTTTTTCTTCGCCCCATATACAAATGGCATGGTAGACAACGCTGGAAGCTCCTTGAGGCTGCTCGCACGTGATACAAGTCTCTACAGAGTGTTCGGAAAGTCCTTCTAGAAACGTCTAGGACTTGTACAGGGGAGTGAGTATATGATATTTTGAACGGGAACCAATGTCCAAAAATGTACTGTTTCCGATCTACGACGGTTTCATTTCAGATGTTTAACATACACACTTCTGTGAGGAACTGGATTAGGTGTGACGCAGTACAATTATTAGATAACAATTCGAAGGAAAACATAACGAAACGTCCATTTATCACTTGGGCACATCTATCTGAATTAACACTTAAACATCATGTGTGTACATTGTTCCAAAACAAAAAAAGAACCCAACATACTGTACGTACACATCAGTACAGATGCATTAAAACTGCGGCTCGATGTGGCGACCACCAACCTTGTTTAGACACTGTACCTAAGAAGCGTGTTCTGGTACGCAGTCTCCATCCCACCTGGTGCCTCTTCAGTTTCTAGTGCAGCGGCCAGAATTCGTGCCAACAGATCTTCCTCTGTTTCCACGGGGAGTCTCGTGTATTAAACCCTGCACCCAACCCCACAAGAAGTGCTCCTTAGGAGTTAAGCCCGGCGAACGTGGCGGCCAAGAGGTTGGACCACCTAGTCTATCCATCTTTCACCGTCTCGTCCGTTGAGATGTCTCCGAACCACACTTCAGAAGTGCGGTGGTGCATCATCGAGCTGAAACCACACTTCCTGACGGACACTCAGTGAAGCAGCTTCCAAGAACGGTTCCAATACGTTTTGTAGGGAGATCAGGTATGCAGTACTGAAGTGTCTAAGCACGTCTGGCAAGAGGATTTTCACCTGCCCAGACGTGGCTGTTTAGCGAAATCAGAACACGGTCCCTAGTGAACTTACATTCATATGTTAACAGAACTCCACGATGAAACAGGGGAGTGTCGATGCAGCGGTGCAGGAACCACGTGCGGTAGGGAACGCGTTGTGGAAAACCGGCTGGAAGGATCTTAAGAAATTGTAAACGATCCACGAAAGAAGTGGCTGGCTAAGCATTTGTTTGATCGTTTCGTAATTATTGATCATCGGTCTGGGAGCTTGGATTAACAGAAGAGATAGAGAAGATACAACGAGGAGGGGCAGGTTGCGCCACGGGATCGTCTACTCAGCGCGAGGGCATTGCCGAGGCGATCAAACAAAATGCAGTGGCAACTGCCACTAGAGATGAGCTACGCATCATGGAGATCGTTATTATTGAAACTCCGAGAGAGTACGTTCAGGGAAGAGTTGGACAACTATGCACTTCCTGCCATGTATGTCTTACGAAGTGACAACAACGAGAAAATCCGAAAAACTATAGTTATCACGGAGTTTTACCGACAATTATTATTCTTCCCACCGGCCATTACCGAATGGAACAGGGAAAGAGGGAAATAAGGATACTCGAAGTCCTCTCCGCCACACACTGTAAGGTGGCTTGCGTAGTATTGATGTAGATGTAGAATGTCACTTTAATAGTGCCAACACAGCCGTGTAGACGCAACAAAATGCAATAAAATAATGTCGTGTATACCGCACGTTAGTCACATACAACGGCGTTACCTCAACGCGAATGTAGCCTCCGCTCCCACAACAAGCGCATGCGTAGTTCATCTACATCTACATGAGTATTCTGAAGTTCGCACTTAAGTTCCTGGCAGGTAGATGAGTATTCTGAAGTTCGCACTTAAGGTCCTGGCAGAGCTTTTATCGAACACTTAAATCTTTTCGTATCAGCTCTGCTTTCTATAATTTCATCACGATCATAATTTCTTGCTATGTAGGTTGACGCCAATGAAATGCTTTCGCATTCAGAGGACAAAACCGGTGACTGAATTTTCGTGAAAAGATCTCGCCACAAAGAAATACAGCAGAGTGCCGCTAATCCAAACCCTGGTAATCCGAACGTTCGGTTAATCCGAACATGAAAAATGTTAGTCTAAGTATGGAAAACTGGGCGGTAAACTGCTGTACATACACACTATTTTAATTTAAACAGTACAGTAAACATGTATTAGAAAAATTGGCAAGGAAACAGTAGGTTTAAACAATGAAAACAATGAGAGAAAACTGTCAAACTTACTAAAATACAGCAGACATCTTATCCCTACTTTTTAGATGACAAAAACTCAGTCATTTTTTTCGGCATAATGAAGACAGTCTCTTATACGACGCATGGTTGCATCATCGTCTCATAAAAATCGAATCAGGAGGTGTATAGCAGTGGGCTGTTTCTCCGAATAACGTAGCGCGAGGTCACGGGCCTCTGATGCTGCGTCGCCGTGTGGCACCGGCTCTCCTTTCTCGCTTTCAGGCTCATTGTCACCTCCGTCACAGCAGTCCACTTCTGCCTGGCCTCGAGTCACAGCAGCAACTAACTCAGCGTCAGTAAGGTTCTCTACACATGCCCCATCCGCTGCCATCCACTCATCTACGTCTCCTCCACTAGCTTCTTCAGATCCAGGGATTGTCTGTATCATTTGCAGTAGATTTTCATCTTCATTTTCAACTAGGTTGTCCTGGAATTCAAGAGATGTCCACAGTTTTCTCAACGATTTTGTCAGGGTATTTTCTGAAATATTGTGCCATGCGGCCAAATAAACAACATCCTTCACATTGGTCTATTTTATTTTGTGCACTAAAGGAATGCTATCATCGTGGGTCAGCATTTTAAAAATTCCTTTCCATATATCAGTTTTAATGTTTGGTATGTGCCCTGGTCCATCGGCTGTAGAAGTGGTGTAACATTCGGCGGCAAAAACTTCGCCACAATTTCTCCACCACATAATTCCTCAGTGTTGCAGTGAGATGGCGCGTTATCAGTCAAAAGGATTGCACGGGGAGATAAATGATTTTCCTTAGAAAACCGTCGAATAGAGGGAACAAAATGGCCGTAAAAGCATTGTTTGAACAGCGTACCATCCACCCATGCTTTTTTCCTGATTGCGATAATATACGGGCAGGGACTTCATGTTGGGTTTTTAAAAGCTCTGGGCCTATCAGATTTGCCGATCAGCATTAAAAGGCAGCTTGTGGTTACCAGCAGCGTTGATGCGTGATAATAAAGTCACACGATCTGTGCATGCTTTTGATGCCAGGCTTTTGTTGGCAATGCTCTATAATTAAGGCCAGTCTCGTCAGCGTTATAAATTTGTTGGGGAGAATACTTTCCATCTCTTATCATTTTTTCAAACTTACCCAAGTATTCCTTCGCTGCATCATCGTCAGAAGAAGGTAATTGCTGGCTAATGGAATCCATGACGTTTTTTGAATCTGTCCACACAACCCGTACTCGCACTAAAAAACTCATCACCATTCATTAAATCGTTCAGGTAAACAGCCTTCTCCTGAACTAGTGCTCCACTCAAGGGAGTTCCCCTTTCTCTTTCCTGAGTAAACCAAAGGAAAAGAGCTTCATCCACTTTATCGTACTGCGACTGTTTCAAAGTCTGAGGAATTTCGAGTGACGTTGCACAGGGCCGTTCAAGCTTCACTCGGTTCTTCTTCCAATCACAAATGGTTGCTTTACCAACACCCAGATCCGTTGCCAGTTTAGATACGTTCTCACCATTGTCTATCCGATTCAAAGGTTCAGTTTTCCTTTGACAGTTAACGTTGTATGTTTCCGTTTACTCATGACGATACTACGTACACCACTACACTTGAACGAATACAATACTAGTGTTACGCCTGCCTGCGGTCGATAACTAACATAACCAAGGGGTTTGCGAGCCAACCGGCACTGCACTGACCTCAGACACTACAAAGGTCTCAACAATGCGCAACAACAGGGGCAGGGAGTGAGAGTGAGCCACTGTTCTCACACTTGTTCCCGCTCGTTACCGCTTGTTACCATGGTGTACCTACTTATCTGCTTGATATACTTCATTCTAGAAACTCGTCACTGTAATTCCGGCTGACCCGAACAAATCGATAATACGAACAAGGTCCGGTCCCAATTAGCTCGGATTAACGGTACTGTACGCCTTTGTTTTAATGATTGCTGAAAGAAACATTACCCATGAGACGTAACAATGGCTTCAGCAGCATTATTTTCGAGAAAAAAATAACCTAGCCATTACGGTATGCAAGCTCATACCTGTAATTTTGAATTGTACCTGATCCGGACACGGAAGAACGAGTAGATTTCGCTCAGTCGTGCAATAACAGCGCACAGCGGCCGTGTAATCCTGCCTCTTTGTGTGAGCAGCTGACTCAACGTTTGCCCTCCAGACGAGGTGTCAATCTTACGTGTTGCGTAGAGTTATATAACGCGTTTTCGTATTGCAACTGGAATCGCAACTCTTGCGCTACATCACAGGGCGCAGGTGCGACGAGACAATGTACAACCGAAAGATGAAAAAACATTTTTAGAAAGAATAATTTTGGCTACAACCTAAAATAAATAATTTTCTGTACGGAAAAGCATTATTTCTAAATCATACAACAGTTTATTTGCAGCGTATAATCACAATATGTATATATTTTTAATCTGATTGCCTGGTATCTTTGTCTGGCTCTGTTACTGCCATATAAATTTTCCTCATGGAGACTTTTCGAGGTTCCTACGAAGAATGTTTTCTCTTTTAAATGTCATCTCGCTTTTGTGTAACCACGCTGAAGAAATTCTAACCTAACCATCGTTTACGGTGAGCTCCGCGAACGTTAGTGGTTTCTGCTGCTTTCACTAGACATGTGGCGATGATGCCCGTTGAAAGCATGTTCACCCTATGTTGCAGAGAGTCCTAAAGATGGTGGATAACGTAACCGAAATTGGTTGCGGTTATACACTGAAGCGGCAAAGAAACTGGTATAGGCATGCCTATTCAAATACACAGGTTTCTAAACGGGCAGATTACACCACTGCTGTCGACAACACTTATAAAAGACAACAAGTGTCTGGCGCAGTTGTTAGATCGGTTACTGCTGTTCCAATGGCACGTTATCAAGATTTAAGTGAGTTTGAACGAGGTGTTAAAGTCGGCGCAAGAGCGATGGGACACCGCATCTTCAAGGTAGCGATGAAGTGGGGATTTTCCCGTACGACCATTTCACCAGTCTACCGTGAATATCACGAATCCGGTGAAACATCAAATCTCCGACATCGCTGCTGCCGGAAAAAGATCTTAGAAGAACGAGACCAACGACGACTGAAGAGAATCGTTCAACGTGACAGAAGTGCAAACCTTACGCAAAATGCTGCAGATTTCAATGCTGGGCCATCAACAAGTGTCAGCGAGCGAACCATTCAACGAAACATCATCGATATGGGCTTTCGGAGCCGAAGGCCCACTCGTCTACCCTTTATGACTGAACTACTCAAAGCTTTACGCCTCGCCTGCGCCCGTCAACACAGACGTTGGACTGTTGTTGGCTGGGAACATGTTGCCCGGTCGGACGAGTCTAGTTTCAAATTGTATCGAGCCCATGGACGAGTACGGATATGGAGACAACATCATGAATCCTGGACCCTGCATGTCAGCAGGGAACTGTTCTTGCTGGTGGAGGCTCTGTAATGGTGTGGGGCGTGTGCAGTTGGAGTGATATGGAACCGTTGATACTTCTAACTACGAATGTGACAGGTGACACGTACGTAAGCATCCTGTCTGATGCCCTGCATCCATTCATGTCCATTGTGCATTCCGACACCGCACACGTCCAAAATTGCTACGTAGTGTCTCCAGGAAAACTCTTCTGTGTTTAAACACTTCCGCTGGCCACCAACCTACCCAGACATGAATGTTAATGAGCATATCTGGGATGTCTTGCAACGTGCTGTTCAGAACAGATCCCTACCCCCTTGTACTCTTAGGGAATTATGTACAGCCCTGCAGGATTAATGGTGTCAGTTCCCTGCAGCACTATTTCAGGTATTAGTCTAGTCCATCCACGTCGTGTTGCGGCACTTCTGTGTGCTCGCTGGGGCCCTACACGATGTTAGTCAGGTGTACTAGTTTCTTTGGCTCTTCAGTGTGTAAACCTAAAACACACAGCAGTTGGTGTTACATTTGTCACATGCTGTAGAAACAAAACAGCTGTTGCCCCATTAACCGTTTTAGATGGCTGTGTTGAATATAAGTAGATCTACGTTATTCTGATGCAAGTTGAAGTCGGTCAACGGAGACAACGTCAGACGTACGTACATCAAAAAGTAACTGGTCTGCAGTACGTGACCATCAAGGTACTCAATTTTCTAGAGCTTCCTTTAATCTGTCAATGTCCACTCTATGCAGTACCTCAAAAATTCATTATTGGAGCTGTCACTATGAATGTCATTACGCAGTTGTGCAGTAAATGAGGGATTAAACTCTCGCTTGTGCTTGTGTGATCTCTGACTCTGGTGGATAAGCACCTAAGTCTTCGACACACATAGAAATTTTAACATGATTTCTGATTATTTCAATGGTATTGTTTTGTGGATGTTATGCAGGAATATTTTCTCCACCGTGCTGTCCATGCGGATCCCGAACCACACATTACAGAAAACCACTGGAATTACTTCCCTAGACGTCCATGGGATGTACTGGCTATGGACAGACAAAAGTGGAAGAGTCTTAACCCATGACAAGACCTGCCGTAAGGCAGAGTTCCATACTACTTCTACCACGACTACCACTTATCACACCAAACACTTATTTGGCCTAAATCATTTTACAATTTGTTTTGATCGTCTGATGACTTTTCTAGATGGTAAACGACAGTATGATTTGAAAACAATCTAAGGAGACTACTGAGATTGTCCCGTAGACGGTCTATACAGATTAAGAAAAGCAAACAGCTTAAAACGCTTCCTTCAGAAACACCAGATATGCCTTCGATTTGACAAGATGACTTTCACTCAGTTACTAGGGACTGTGACCTTTCCAACAGTAAAAGATGAATCCAATTAAATAGCTGAGACTATCCTACGTAGGAATGCAATTTAATTAGAAATTGTTTGAGATGAATAGTGTTAGAAACCTTTTGGATGTATAGAAATATGGAAGAACCTTGAGATTCCTTGTCGATAGCACTCATTAGCTCGTGTGACTGAAGAGGCAGTTGCGTTTCCGAAGAAATATATTTTCTGAATCCATGCTGCTCATGTGTCGGTAAATGTTTTTGATTCGTGTGACACCTCTGTGATGTTTATTTTCCCTTTCGTCTATTACGCTCTCCGACATGGAGGAAGTAAAAGCGTAGCACTAGGTCGACTCCCCAGGTAACTTGAAACTCTGGTAGACGTCTTATCTGAATATCGCCGTCGGAAGGGTGTATTTAGTCATTCGTTCTGTTTTTATGTCCACTTCAGATTTTGTGAAATTACCAAGCAGCATTTATTTATAGCGGTGTGATATCTTTTCCTCTTGTCTCTCCTCCATTAACAGCACCACTACATCTCCTTCTACATCTACATCTACATGGCTATTCTGCAAATCACACTAAAGGCCTGGCAGGGCCTTTATTGAACCACCTTCATAATATTTCTCTATTGTTCCATTCTCGAAGTGCGCACGGAGAAAAATGAACAGTTATATCTTTCCCTTATTTTATTATGATGATCGTTCCTCCCTATGGAGGTCGGCCTCAACAAAATATTTTTGTATTCTGAAGAGAAAGTTGCTGATGAAATTTCGTGATCAGATACTGGCGCGACGAAAAACATCTTTGTTTTAATGATTTGCAGCTCAATTCCTGTATCATGTCTGTGACACTCCGTCCCCTATTTCTCGATAATAAAAAACGTGCTGCCCTTCTTTGAACTTTTTCAATGTACTCCGTTAATCCTACCTGGTTAAGTATCTCACACTACGCAGCAGTATTCCAAAAGATGGTGGACAAGCGTAGTGTAGGCAGTCTCCTTAGTAGATCTGTTGCAACTTGTGTCCTGCCAATAAAACGCACTACTTGGCTCGCCTTCGCCAATATTTTCTATGTGTTCTTTCCAATTAATATTGACCGTAATTCTAATTCCAAGGTATTTGGTAGAATTTACGGCCCTTAGATTTCGTTGATTTACCGTGTACCAAAAGTTTAACGGATTCCTTTTAGCAATCATGTGGATGACCTCATACACTATAGATATATCTTATCTAAGTCGTTTTGCAATCTTCTGATGACCTTACGAGACGATACACGACAATATCATCTGCGAACATCCTAACACGGCTGCTCAGATTATCTCCTAAATCGTTTATATAGATAAGGACCAGCTGAGGGCCTGTAACACTACCTTGGGAAACACCAGAAATCACTTCTGTTTTACTTGACGACTTTCTCTCAGTTACTACGAACTCTAACCTCTCTGACAGAAAGTCACGAATCCAGTAGCATAACTGAGATGATATTCCACAGGCATAAAATTTAATTAGAGGCTGCTTTTAGATAGGACTCAACACTTCGTGTGACTAAGGAGCTGATTATGTTTCAAAAGAACGATATTTTCTAAATCCGCGTTGACGGTATGTCAACAGACCGCTCTCTTCGAAGTAATGCATAATGTTCGTACACAGTATATGTTCCAAATGCCTGCTGCATATCGACCTTACTGATATGGACCCGTAATTTAGCAGGTTACTCCTACTACCGTTCTTGAGTATTGCTGCGACCTGTGCAACTTTCCAGTGTTTTGGCACGGATCTTTCGTCCAGTGAGCGGTTGCATATGATTGTTAAGTATGGAACAATTCCATCAGCATATTCTGAAAGGAACCTGACTGGTAGACAGTGTGGACCGGAAGACTTGATTTTATTAAGTGGTTTAAGTTGCTTCATTAGTCCGAGGATATATACCGCTAACATACTCAGAAGGCTCCTGTTTCTGATCCGAATTTTATAATATTTACTCCGTCTTTCTTGGTGAAGGAATTTCAGACGGCTGTGTTTAGTAGCTTTGTGTTAGTAGCACTGCCACCGATACTATTCCCATTGCTATCGAGCGGAGAAAGCATTGACTGTGTCTTGCCGATAGCATATTTTACACACGACCAGAATGCCTTTGGATTTTCTGTCAGGTTTCAAAACGAAATTTCGTTGTGGAAACTATTATAAGCGTCTCGTATTGAAGTCCGCTCTTAATTTCGAGCTTCTGTAAAAGATCGCCAATTTTGAGCATTTTACGTTCGTTTAAATTCGGCTTTTTTGTTGTTGTTGTTTCTGCAACAGTGTTCTGACCTAGCGTGGGGGATCACTCCGCCTTTCATTGATTTATTTGGTATGAATCTCTCAATGAATTCAAGCACCTGGTTTACACTTAGGCTACATAGTTGATTTGAAAGGAGTGGAGATTGTCCCTCAAAGGAATGAAGCGAATTTTTGTCGGCTTTTATGAATAGATATATTTTTAGTTTATTTTTGGGGAATTTAGAAGTTACGGTATTCACCCTCTCTAGGCCAACCCTGTGTTCACTAACCTCTGTACTCGTTTTGATGCTTTTTAGTAGCTCAGAACTATTTGTTGTTCTTGTAAGGTTCTTGTCAAGTGCCTGTATATCGCACCACATCTGATCAAATGGAATTAAAATGGCGAATTAAAAAGTATTGTTATAACTCTATCAACGTATTGTTCACTATGCAACGTACCTGCAGGTTTATTAGTCAGGAACCTACAAACGTAAACATGGCACCTGGACATTCCACAGGTAAGTCGTCGTGATATTCAGTGAGTACCGAACAGGCAAAATAACCACCAAATTCGACCAAGCTAAGCACAACTAACTCTTCATTCACACGAAGTAATGAGTACTATTCACAGGGGATCTGAAATTGATTCTGTAGCGGTATGAACGAAGTTCTGAAACTTCCTGACACGTAATGACTGTGGAATATTCTGGATTCTAACTCAAACCCTAGCCTTCCACAGTCAGTGCTTTTCTGGACGAAGCTAACAAGGCACGACTCATAATTATGCTCCTCCACCCCTCCACGCTGTCCTTTCCTCTCCCAACCACTTCTTCACCGATAAGCTCGAATTTTAATTTCTGGCAGTACCTCTGTTCTACTGGACAATGTTAGAAAATAATTTGTCCACGTTTTTCTACCTTACAGAAGCGCTAGGACATCAAGGTGCGCAGGAAGAAGTTCTACGACGTCTAGAGCGTAGGAGAACTTTGTGGCGGTTCGTAAAGTGTGCCTGGATTCAGCTGGACCGTTGCTCACCAACGGTATGGGCGTGGCTTCGAGTCCCCGTCAGAATGGTCAACATTCAGGGATGTAGCAGTAACGGGAGCTATCGCATGAAGCAAAAAGAACTTCATACGAGCACATGCACTATTCTGAATGCTGTCCCACAAAGATTACCTTTAATATGCATTGTTATTTATTTTCTATATTATTCAGTACATCGTCGGGTTGGCAAATGTACACATGTTGGTCTACATTACAACGTGCTTTTCTCAAAGTACCTATTAGAAATTACGTATTTTTAAGACATTCACCAATAATCATTGTCGTGTCCGACACGTTACAGCTGCAGAAAAGTTCACAATAAATATTGGAATACACCACGCTCGGCTTCAGTACCTTTGTGAACTCTTTGACGGATATGTTTGCTGTTTGTCTCTGTGCCTCTACATGTTCTCTAATACGGGCAGCGGCGTACATGATGCGACCAAGCAGTTCAATTCGCGTATTCACCTTTTATTTGTATACCTAAGACTTCATCGTACCTCATAAACAAAATTCTAGTAGCTGGCGATCTTGGTTGGCAGGGAATTGTGCTACCACCACCAATCCAGCTATTGGCTGAGGCATATACGTGAGCCACTAGCGCAAAAACAAATGTGTGTTAAATGATCCTGTCTCGGAAATCATTCGTCCATACGACGTTGTTTGCTTCGAGTGAGCGTTCCTGTCATGCCCCTGAATATTGATAGTTCTCCTCGAGCACACTTGAAGGGGCCGGCCGCGGTGGCCGTGCGGTTCTAGGCGCTCCAGTCCGGAGCCGCGCTGCTGCTACGGTCGCAGGTTCGAATCCTGCCTCGGGCATGGGTGTGTGTGATGTCCTTAGGTTAGTTAGGTTTAAGTAGTTCTAAGTTCTAGGGGACTGATGACCACAGCAGTTGAGTCCCATAGTGCTCAGAGGCATTTGAACCATTTTGAACACTTGAAAAGGGGGGGGGGGGAGGCGCTTGTTGGGGGGTAGGAAAACCATTGGTATTGTCCGCCCCTGGTAGCTGAGTGACTTTCTCCGCTCAGGGACAGGGTGTCGTGTTGTCCTTATCATCACCATCATTTCATCCCATCGACACGTAAGTCACCGTAGTGGCGTCAACTCGAAAGACTTGCACCTGGCGAATGCTCTACGCGACGCGAGGCCCTAGCCACACGGCATTTCCATTTTCATTGGTATTCAAAACATATCCCAATTGCTTCGGACTGCTTAAATACAGATCCTCTACTGTTTTCAAGGCAATATTGTATCACTGTCGTTGCAAAACAGTGGCAAGTTCAGGTAACAGTGATGGAGATGAATAGCGAGCAAGCATCCCCCTCTACGCACTACCCACAAACGCAGAATAATACTGGGATGTGGTGACTGCGGTCGCTGGGGCAGATGGGAAAATTCCCCCGCGTGCTCACAAGACCAGTCCCTGAACGGCGCGAGCTGTGTGGACAGGGGCCGCTGTCGCCTTTGAACTCAGCATCACCAGTGGGGAACAAGTATCGTACCATAGTCATCTTGAGGTTGAAGCTCTTTTGTCCGTGTTTACTTTAACAACACAAATGTTTTTGTATGGGGTCCGCATTTAGCAAAACACAATTTTGTTTTTCATCCCAAACATGCTTCACTGCAGTTGCAGTATCATCAGTGGGATTTCATTTTACAGCTGTTAAACATAAAGAATGTTTTGTACTGTTTGTACAGACGTAAATATTAGTTTTTAAAATCGTAATTACAAGTTCTTGAAACACACATAAAATTATGTATTCATACCTTTTTACCACATAATGTGGTTCTCCTGAGGTATTATGTGTTTATAGTGCCTGCTTTCTTCCAAAGTTTGTCGTCTGCAACCATATATAACTTAATATAGAAACATTATTTAAGCAAAAGTTACGATTTGGAAACTGTTATGGCTATGCCTTAAATGAATTAATTCGGTGTGGAAGATTCTGCGTGTCAGTGAGTGTGAGTGTGTCTATTTACATTATGTTTCACTCACGTTTTCTTTTCTCCTCACCTTCTTCACTGTGAAATTCTGTTTATTGAGCTGTCACTGACACTGTTTCACTGTTTACCAGCTGTAAACAACAAGATGGCGACCACTGGAACAGTTGAAGGTGTTCCTAGCAGTTATTTTGAATCTCTCAGAGGTGTATGTATCATTTAGTGTGTGTGTGTGTGTGTGTGTGTCTGTGTTTATGTGAAACAGAGAGAGAGAGAGAGACAGAGAGAGAGAGAGAGAGGGAGAGAGAGAAAGAGGCGGTTTGAGAATTTATTATGATTATTTACTTATTTAGTTTTGTGTATGTAAGTGTGTATGTGTGTGTGTGTGTGTGTGTGTGTGTGTGTGTGTGTGTGGAGGGCTAAGGGGGAGGGGGGGTTCTACAGTTTGGTGTTATCTACATGGCTCTGTGTAATGGAACTCTTTCTCTGCCCTCAAAGGATAATTAAATAACACCGTCCTACAGAACCCCCTCTCGCCATTACCCTTCACACACACACACACACACACACACACACACACACACACACATACATACATACATACATACACACTTACATGCACAAAATTAAATAATAATAATAAAATATAAAAAAATTATAAATAATGCTAATAATGAAAGATCTTCAAACCTAATCTCTCTCTCTCTCTCTCTCTCTCTCTCTCTCTCTCTCTCTCTCCCTCTCTCTCTTTCACATAACCGCATACAAAATGGCACTTACACCTCTGAGAGGTTGAAAACAACTGCCAGAAACACCTCCAACTGTTCCACTGTCTACCATCTTGTTGTTTACAGCTGGTAAACAGTTACAGTGACAACTCAGTATGCACAATTTCACAGTGAAGAAGGTGAGGAAGAATGACAACGTAAGTGAAACATAATCTAAATACACACCCATCCACCCATCCACTACCCCCACCCCCACCCACCCCCACACACACCCACATACACACACACCCACACACAACCACACCAACCTTCCACATAGAATTAATTAATTTCAGGCATAGCCATAACAGTTTACAAATCGTAATTTCTGCTTAAATAATTTGTCTACATTAAGTTGTATATGGTTACAGATGACAAACAGTGAAAGAAAGCAGGCACTTGCAACTGCGATTTGAAAAACCAATATTTACGTCTGTACTAACAGTAAAAAACATCCTTCATGCTTAACAGCCGTAAAATAAGAGCCCACTGATTATGCTCTAATTGCAGCGAAACATGTTTGGGATAAAAAACTAAATTGTGTTTTGTTAAATGCGGACCCGATCCAAAAACATATGTATCGTACCATAGGTAGGATCCGATCAGCCAAAACGGGTCACATAATGCTTGCAACAGATTGACCTTGCAGGATAACCATGGAATACAGCGATAGGGCGATATGGCTGCCGAAATCATCACTTCCCCCGCCTTCCCCCTCCATACACACACACACACACACACACACACACACACACACACACCATGTTTCACTCTTGACAGCGAGGAGTCTGTATCAGTGGGTTGGGACGGTGTAGGCACGACCTAAACTAGGCTAGAAGTTGGAAATCACGTTTTCCTCCCGTTGCGGGAATTTCCATCACCGATGGATCAGTTTTGGAATTCGAACTCGCTTTTAAATTCCTAGCCTATGGACTTCATTTTCTGTTGTTTTGGTGCTAGTATGGTTCGTGAGTGCGACGTTCATTCCTGCCATGATTTTTGCAGCTGTCGTCCTCTTATTGTGACTGATCCGTTTTAGACTCAACGGTATTACTTAAATCTGTCAGCGGGTAGAAAGGTACGATCAAGAGCACATTTCTGCCGCCGATGTTTAACGTTGTGTTCGCATTTCACGTCACCACAGATCAAGAGAACCGACAAAGAAGATAACCTAAATCATTTTATTTAACTACTGACTTTAATTCAGTTGGAAACTATTGGCGAGAAAGTGTTAGGCAAACATATAGTCAGGGAATTGGTCGCGGATGTGTTTCAGGGGTACAGTCTACGAATTTTCGAGTACCTGAAGATGAAATGGCAAACAACGGAAAAAATATTTCAGGTATGTCTGACAGTGACATTGGCCCCTGAATTGTGTTTCGGCGGTAAAAAATTAGTCACTTGCATAATAGTGTATTATGAAGGAAAAATATTTGTTCTTATTATTACAGAATACTCCAGGCTTGTTTTGTTTCTTTCAAAAATCACCAACTATGCACGGATATTCCGCAAACCGGATAGTCCATATCTGGGTAATTGGGAGTATGTTTCTCATTTAGTTCTTAAATGTGATAAACCTAAAGCCCCCTCGAATTCCAACTTTCTAACACTCTAGACTTGGACTATCCACTACTTTCACAGGAGGAAATAAGGAAAGCTATAATGAGGCTTCACAAGAATAAAATTTCAGCAGAAGACGGAATCCAGCTTGAAACCACAGAAGCTGAAGGAGAGTGCCTCCACAAGAGACTCTAACTAATCCAGGGGAGTGTCCAGAAAATTGATGGACACAATCATCTGCCCTAGACGCAAGAAAGGTTACAAAATGGACTACGAAAGCTGCAGAAGAAGCGCGCTCTGAACGTCTGCTGTAAGGTCCTGTCCAAATGTAAAGGAGCCGCTCGCTGGAAGAGTGAGTGCTGAATATCAGGGTGGTTTCAGAAAGGTCGGTTCAGCTGTGGACAACATCTGTGTACTGCGCTCATCACACAGTAGATGTGGTAACTTGACCAACACCTTCGTGTGATCTTTAGAGATGTAAAGAAGGCGCACGACTGCAGTCGCCGAGGGAGACTGATGAATTGCCTGATTTAACTTGAAACACCTAAGAAACTCATTAGCCTAGTTACAGTTTGTCTCACTTATTCAAAAGCCAAAGCGAAAGTCGAGAGTCAAACCATGGAGTTAACATAATCACGGGGTTGGCACAAGTAGTTGGTGAGACATTCCTCAGCCCGGTTCCCGTGAGAGGCACCCACATGCCTTGCTCATACTGTGGCATCAAGCAGTCAGGCCTGCAAGATGAGTGGTCTGCCAAGCGAGTGGATTCATTCTTATTTATCGAGTAACATGAACTCTAGTACTCACACTTAAGTTACAAGTTATCCTCCTATATGATTAATACGCAACGGAAACACGCATCTGACTAACAGTAATTTACAGAACTCTGACTGTACACTACGCACTGGCAATACCACATTTTCTTTTTGTCTTTTATTTAACGGATTTTGTCAACACGTGGCCACCGCACTGAATATGAATGGCGCACACATTATAAATGCGGGACATTATGACAACATACAATTCGAAGGAAAAGTCTACCAATCTTTTTCTTTTCACTATCTTATTTATTCCGATAAATTCTCTAACCTAAACACACAAACTCTACAACCTCAACAATAACACATGAGAAATTGCGCCCAGTGGGCATGGCTTTACAATGATGAATCTCTATGTTATGGTCTCGTAATTATTTTTAACGCTACAGTGCACTTTCTGGATAGGATGGTGGATCTTTTATTATACCTCACACTTCGACTCTCACAATCATCATCACTAAACTTTCTTCCAGACCGAGCGGTACCGAAGGAACAAGCATAACCCACTAATCTTTTGAAACTACCTCGCTACTCTCCCATGAGAACCACACATACCCAAATTACATGACATACACCACACTACAACATGAAATACTACACAGGTAATAGTCACAACATTATCACTTTCAGCTTTCCCACTTCAATTAATATTTATCCCAGTTTCACACGACACTGCCCCACTTCATAATTCCACTTTCCTACTATGAACTCTGGAGATATATGCACGTCTTCCTGTGCAATGCAAGCCAAGTGGCGTTGCTGGATAGACGGCCGACTCACCTTGCTTCTCTCTCAGAGTTTGAATCTAGTGCCACACGGAATCATATCACGCAAAGTAATATTAAGAACGTATTCATCACACAAGCGAGTCCTCAACTGATACCATGGACGAGTACTTCTCTTTATCTTTTGTCTCATACACAGTTTGAGACTCACACAGTACTCACCACGTGGAAGTACTCGTCTCTAATTTCAAGTCCTGCACACGCCATTTCTTAAATATTTCAACTTATGGTACACACGCTATTTCTTAAATATTTCAACTTATTGTACACACGCTAGTAATTCAGCTTAACTTAAGCACACGGAAGTATTTCAACTTATTGCTACACGTGGTTTCATTGTGACCGTTGGTCACCTCCGAAGATTACTACAATCCCTTTAATATTACCTGCCTGACATTTAATTCTCCCCACAAAAGTTCCTGAAATAGAGAAATTAATATTTCAAACTACTCTTAAATATTCCACATGCATACCATGTCTCCACTCTTTCGTCATTACGGAGCACAACTAAAACAAGTCTTAACAACACAAGATCCAGCGGCAGAGTGCTGAAACATGGCCGTTCTCTAGGTCCTATCCCATCTCTGTTGAGGTGGAGGAAGCACCTTGCTATCGTATTGGTCAGCCACATTTCAGGCGCTCAAAGCTCTGGTAAATTTCATCTCTTTGGTCCCACCAAAGGTGGCCAAAGGATCGTCTCAAAGATGATCATATATTCACATTCACTATCTGCGGTTAGCAGACGACCATACATTCATTCATTTCACAGATCTCACCAAACTGGATGTAGGGATTTACTTTGTGGGAGTGCACATGTGATCAATTAAATAAATAAATTGTCATTCTTTCCCACCCTGGTATCTGGCTTCGCTGTATTAATTGAAATTGAGTTATTTTACAAAAAAAATGTGTTGTTCTGACAAAAATAATGAAGTATGTTGTACCTATTTTCAATGTCGGGCGGTACTGTACCCTTTCACCCGAAGTGATACAGAAGGAAGCGCTCCATAAGAATCGCGGAAATATCGACGTTCTAAGATGAAAAAATCACATATCTCGCACTAGCAGATGACGTGGCCCCGTTGTCCAAATCCAAGGAGAAACTGAAGCAGTTGAGCGAGGCCGCGGAGGCTGCAGCGAGCAGAATCGGTCTCCTGGTAAGTGAATCAAACACCGAGGACCTGGTGAAGAACGGGACTCGTACTTGTTCGAGGTACCCGTTCCAGTTACTGGCAGTCGATACCCGATACTGCAACATCTGTCGCGCGTGACAGAGATAAATGTGAGGATTCCAGCCCAAAACCGGCCGTATTTCAATCTCAATACGCTTTTTAAAATTCCACTGCCCGACGAATTTCAAGTGTTAGCTGTAAAAATCACTGATCCAACAAGGAGTAATGCATTGTTTCGAAACTCAGAGAGCCCATTACTTAAACAATTATCTCCAAATCCATGGTCCCGCACGAGATGAAACCACTGGAGGCTCTGGTGTAATTGTGAGCTTGATGAGATCTACAGCAGGGTGTTGTGTTCTGTCCTTAGGTTAATTAGGTTCAAGTAGTTCTAAGTTCTAGGGGACTGATGACCATAGATGTTAAGTCCCGTAGTGCTCAGAGCCGGATCTACAGCAGCGTAAACATTGCAGGTCTGCTGAGAACCATATGGACAGATCGTGTCTCGGATGGACAAGTATCGATGGGGATTGAAATCCATTTCGATTTTATTAACAATGCAAGAAGACCATCCAGTAGACGAAAGTAAAGGCAGAGAGACAGAACCCATGACGAATCCCTGCAGATCGGTGTAGAGAGCGATCTGTTGATCCGTGCAAATAATTCGCACTCTGTTGTGATCAGTCATCGATAGAACAAATAAGTTCATGTTAACACCTTATTAATGCAAAGTATTATATTTTCAATAGTAGCGGCATATGTTATTGTAAGAAATCGATATCATTATATTGTAACAAATAAGCCCTCGGTCACAAATATTAAGTCAAAATTGACCTGGTTTAGACGCTACTATGAGCGTCGTCTTCAGAATTAGACTAACTGTACTAAAACATTAGGTATATAGTGTGGTGTCACCGCCAGACACCACACTTGCTAGGTGGTAGCCTTTAAATCGGCCGCGGTCCATTAGTATACGTCGGACCCGCGTGTCGCCACTGTCAGCAATTGCAGACCGAGCGCCGCCACACGGCAGGTCTAGAGAGACTTACTAGCATCGCCCCAGTTGTACAACCGACTTCGCTAGAGATGGTTCACTGACAAAATACGCTCTCATTTGCCGAGACGATAGTTAGCATAGCCTTCAGCTACGTCAATTGCTACGACCTAGCAAGGCGCCATAATCCTTTGCTATATATATTGTGGTTATAACATGTACCGTCAAGAGAGATGTTCTACAATTGTGGATTAAAGTTAAGTATTATATCAACTACGTACTTTATTTGCAATTCTCAAGATATTGTCCTGTTCCAGACCTCATGCCAGTCAGCGTGTAATTAAACGCGTGCACTTCGGCCTCCTCTAGAAATACAGTGTTGGCTCTTCTGCCAACACTACAAATTGGCGACAGGGATGGGATACGAACCCACGCGTGCAAAGCACATTTGGAACTGAAAGTAAACGCGCAACCGAAATTTTTCAGAGCGCGCAATGTTCCCCACGCATTGCGTGATGAGATCGCAAGAACCTTACACGATTTGGAGTCACAAGGTGTGATTGAACGTGTGCAGGCTTCTCTCTGGGCATCACCCTTAGTAATTTTGCCAAAACCTTCCGGAAAATTGAGACTTTGTGTGGACTTCAAGGCAACAGTGAATCCACAATTAGTGATTGCAACTTATCCTTTACCCCGCCCGGAAGATCTATTTGACACACTGTGCCCGGGTAAATATTTTTCAAAGTTGGACCTAGCAGATGCGTACTTGCAAATACCAGTGGACGACGAATCCCAGCGCGTCTTGGTGGTTAACACGCATCTTGGTTTGTACCGATTCAAACGACTGCCATTCGGGTGTGCATCCTCGCCTGCATTGTTTCAGCAATATCTGCAAACTGCTTGTGCGTCGGTCCCTACTGCAGCAAACTATCTGGACGATATTATGATATCCGGAAAGACAGAAGAAGAACATTTAGCCAATCTCCGAACATTATTTCAAGTCTTGCGACAAAATGGTCTTCGCTTGCGGAGGGACAAATGTGTGTTTTTTGCTCTCGTGACTTACCATATTTGGGACATATAATCAATGCACAAGGCATACATCCGAGTCCAGAGCACCTCCGTGCCATACAAGACTTGCCTTCGCCGCAGAATTTGAAGCAGCTACAGAGTGTGCTGGGTAAAATAAATTACTACCATCGCTATGTGCGCAATGCCTCTTCCATTTCAGCTCCGCTTCATCGCTTACGCCGTAAAGGTGTTCCGTTGTCTGGACGACGGAATGCGAACGCGCCTTTCGCCAGTTGAAATCGGCGTTGCTTTCACATACTTGCCTTACGCCATTCGATCTCCAGAAACCCCTTTTGTTGATGGTAGATGCATCGGATTTCGGGATCGGTGCTGTGCTTGCGCACAAAGATGGCTCGCATGATCGCCCTATTGCCTTTGCGTCCAAATTGCTCTCGTCTGCGCAAAGAAATTATTCACAGATAGAGAAAGAAGCCTTGGCTCTCGTATTTGGTGTTACTAAGTTTCCCGATTTCTTGTATGGTCGCACTTTACAATCATCACAGACCACAACCCTTTGACGTCACTTTTTCATCCGAACAAGCCTGTACCTCCACGTACAGCGCAGAAATTCATTCGCTGGTCAATTTTCCTCTCGCAGTACCGCTACGATATCTTGTATCGGTCCACTGCTAAGCACGGAAACGCCGATGCGTTGTCCCGTTTGCCTGTTGCTGAGGATAGAGCGTTCGATTCTTCCGAACTTGCTTGCATGTTCATTGATGCGGAAACCGATGACGTGGTCGAATCGTGTAGCTACAGCCACAGCTGCTGACCCTGTCCTTGCTACCGTTTTGCGTTTTGTTGCTACGCAATGGCCCTTGTCGAAATCACGGATCGAGGATCCGTTGGTTCGCCGATTTTTTGCTCACAAGGAGAGACTTTTTGTTCGACGTGGTGTTTTGCTGTTGCGTTCTGATAATGATCAGTCCAGAGTCGTGGTCCCACGTTCGTTACAATCCTCTGTCTTATGGCTTCTCCACCAAGGACATTGGGGTATAGTGCGAACGAAACAACTTGCTCGTCAGCACTGTACTTGGTTCGGAATCGATGCTGCGATTACGAATATGTGCTCTTCTTGCATGGCGTGTGCCGAACAACAATCCGCACCACAGCGGAAATTCTTTGCATGGCCGAAAGCCACTTCCCCTTGGCAATGCTTACACATCGATTTTGCTGGTCCATTCTGGAATGCTAGATGGTTGGTTGTCATCGATTCTTTCAGTAATTTTCCTTTTGTTGTCCGGATGTCTTCCACGACGTCATCTGCCACCATCCAAGCGTTATCTGCTATCTTTTGCATAGAAGGTCTTCCACAGACTATTGTTTCCGACAATGGCCCACATTTCATGTCCGCAGAATTTCAGTCATTCTGCAAGGCCAATGGTATTCAACATCTGACATCCACGCCGTTTTCGCCTCAGTCAAACGGTGCCGCTGAACGATTGGTCCGAACTTTCAAGTCACAGATGTTGAAGTTCAAAGAGTCGCTTTCTCGGGAGGACGCGTTGTTGCTCTTTTTGTCTTCGTATCGCTCTCAGCCCCGAGATGGTCGCTCGCCGGCTGAGTTGCTCCACGGTCGTCCTCATCGAACCTTGATGTCTTTGCTGCATCCGCCGCATCAGGTTCCTGTGCAGCGGCAGCCACCTGCTTTTGCTCCAGGCGACGTTGTATACTATCGCAACTATCGAGGTTCACGGCGTTGGCTCGCAGGGCGCATTCTTCGCTGCCTCGGCTGCGCTATGTATCTGGTTTTGCAGGCCACTGGTGAGGTGCGTCGGCATCTCAATCAGCTGCGCCTCTGTCGTCGCACGGGTTCTGCCGCTCCCCGTCTGCTTTCAGCGACGGTGCCGTCCGGTCAGCGCCCTGGGGACCCATCTACTGGCTCGCCTCATCCCCAGGTGTTTCCGACGCTGCCTTCCATTTTCCCCCATGGCGACGCGCCGCCGCCGCCTCCGCCGCCTGTTCTCCCGCCGGCGCCGCACGCAGTGGACGCTTCGCTGTAGCCGCCGGGCGCCTTCCTGGGTCACGCGCCGCCGATCGCTTCCCGTGACCAGCTGTCCTCCGACATGGACCTCTTGCCCGCTCCGGACCAGATGTCGTCTTCGCCCGTCGGGTGCCCTGGCCCGATGGAGGTCGACCCTTCGGCCCCTCCTGTCTCTCTAAGGGCGCATACACCGCATGTTGGCGTGCACCCTGGACTAGGTTTTCAGGCGTTTCCTAGCTCCCCTCGGACCGAATGGCCGGGTGCGGGTGGCACAGCCTCGCCTGTTGTTAGGCTCCCCACCTCGTCGCATACGTCAACATGGGGTCCTCCCCACGGCGGGCGGAAGCCTTATAACACCACCGTTCGCCGATTTGCGGGGGAGGAATGTGGTGTCACCGCCAGACACCACACTTGCTAGGTGGTAGACTTTAAATCGGCCGCGGTCCATTAGTATACGTCGGACCCGCGTGTCGCCACTGTCAGTAATTGCAGACCGAGCGCCACCACACGGCAGGTCTAGAGAGATGTCCTGGCACTCGCCCCAGTTGTACAGCCGACTTTGCTAGCGAAGCTACACTGACCGATATGCTCTCATTTGCCGAGACGATAGTTAGCATAGCCTTCAGCTACGTCAATTGCTACGACCTAGCAAGGCGCCATTATCCTTTGCTATATGTATTGTGGTTATAACATGTACCGTCAAGAGAGATGTTCTACAATTGTGGATTAAAGTTAAGTATTATATCAACTACGTACTTTATTTGCAATACTCAAGATATTGTCCTGTTCCAGACCTCACGCCAGTCAGCGTGTAATTAAACGGGTGCATTTCGGCCTCCTCTAGAAAAACAGTGTTGGCTCTTCTGCCAACACTACATATAGTACATTAATAAAATTAAAGTTTGTACTGACTCGAAAAGATGCGGTACTTACAAGTCAGACATTAAAAAAGATCTCAGCCGGAAAGGCGACGTCATGAACAGTTGTGAGATGGCGAGCCGCTAAGGGCTGCTCGTACTGTGAACGAGGGTTGCAACAAGACTTAGGTGCCCACTTTAGAAAGTGTGAGCAAGTAAACATGGTGTTGCTACGAGCGCCATCTAGTATCCGCAGAAACAACTAGGCTACTGTACATTCAAAATTAGACACATGAAATTGTGATGCAGCTGATTCAGGCATAACGTAAGCATGAATAATAACAGGATGAACTTACATATTTATCTGCTTGAAATAGAGATACATTTTGTAACGTGAAAACATTAGTTATGACATACAAGAAAACAGCAAAGATGTGACAGGAAAACAACATTTCGGTAAACTTCATGAGGAATCAAAGATCAAGCAATGGCTTTATAAAGTCAAAAAAGTTTTTATTTCGCAGCTGCAGCTGTTCGTTGAGAATGAGGCCACCATGACGAGAGAGATGTTTGAAAATCTCCGATTCCTCTCAAACATCTTAACTACGCCCCTTCTTTTCGGTATGTTTACTTGCCCACACTTTCTAAAGTGGGCACCTCAGTCTTGTTGCAACCCTTGTCTACAGTACGAGCAGCCCTTAGCGGCTCGCCTTCTCACAACTGTTCATGACGTCGCCTTTCCGGCTGAGATCTTTTTTAATATGTGACTTGTAAGTACTGCATCTTTTAGAGTCAGTACAAACTTTAATTTTATTAATGTACTATATACCTTATGTTTTAGTACCGTTAGTCTAATTCTGAAGACGACGCTCATAGTAGCGTCAAAACCAGGTCAATTTTGACTTAATATTTGTGACCGAGGGCTTATTTGTTACAATATAATTCTGACACGGTCACTCAACCTTAGCAGCTATGTTCAAAGTTTTACGATATCATTATGTACAAAATGGTTAACTGTAATACATATTGTAATAAACAGATACTGTCTTTGTCAGATTATTTCACTTTTTAAAACTTTTTTATTTTACAAATGTTCTTTGAAAATAATGTTAAGAGTTGTTATGTGTTCATCGTTCACGGTTTGGTTGTATGTGCCTTTAGAACAAACATAAATATCACTGAATGTGCGAACTCATGAAAAAGCGAAGTATGACTGTCCATGCCAGGAAACAGGTTCTGGTAAATACAGTCTTGCCCTTTGAAGCCTCTGACTTGTGCTTTATTAATGATCACAGAGAAGGCTACTTTCATTGGGAATTGTTTTCTTAGCACTTGGAAAAGCGTGGTGGGATCTGGAGGCGTGAGGTTAATCTGGGGTGTGAGAACAGTTTTATCGGAACCAATGACTTTATTAGTGGTGACGTACTCGCCTAAGTAAGTTACCACTAATCTTGTACATTAATTGTTTCGTAGATTTCTCTGCCATTGGATATGCTGGTAACAAACTACCGTAATTACAAGACCAATTTTTAGGAACTTTGACCACTTCATTGAAGTAATGCGATTTTCTAAATCATCGTTACCCAATTTAAGTATTTATTCAGTGAAAACTCAATCACCATTTGCCCTCATATTGTGAGTCAACTTATGAATTTTAACATGTGAACATAAAAGTGATCGTTTAACTGCAGTTTCGACAATGGCTGCTCTATTGGAATGTCTAACGACGAGTAATACTTGACAGAAACCCCCATCAAACACAATTATTTTGCCTTCAAAAGGGATGTTATTATTGATGATATCCCTTGAAAGTCCAGCTTAGCGCGTCCTTTGGGAACCACTGAAATCTCGCCCCCATGTCATGAGACGGGTGTAACGGAGTGGTTGTGCGTCCTTGGTGTGTGTACGAATCGACGAGACGAATACGCTCACGACGGCTACAGGTAATTTGAAAGTAGAATGTGATGTGCATCCTCAGGGTAGGGAGACTGGCAGCAGTGCCTGCCTACGCAACTTGTTTCCTCCTCGTAAAGTGTGACACGAACTTTTGTAGTCAAATGTTTTATCGGAGCCTCCCGGCCCGTCATTGAAATAGCACTTGGCAATCTTATTTCTTACTGAATGTAGGATTCCCTAAGCTATTGCCACCTGTTCTTCGTTTAGGTTTCATAAGTTTTGTTTTCGTTCGTACGTTCACGTAAATCAGTTTATTCGTGCAGTATATGCCGATTGCTTCAAGAAAGGAAACAACCGTAGTCGTCCATAATAGTAATCTTAGTCAATAGGTGGTGCCTTATAAATTCCTTACATCAATATATGTGACCGAAATCGCGTGATAGATTACGCTTGAATAAAGAATCCAAACAACTTCAACAGGTGTTGTGCATGTAAGTCAAGCAAATTGTCGAAGATGGAACCTTCTACACTGTTTTTATAAACTCGTTTTGAAAGTAAATTTTGCTAACTACAACAATAACTTTAAACTATTTGTGTAATTTTAGTCATTATAGGTGAAATAAAACTTGAATATGATGTCTCAGTCGTTAATTTTTATGAAGTACTACGGAATATACGACGCACCGAAGAAAAAGATAGAGAAATAATAAATACGATTGGGTGCAGGAAGCAAGCAACAGAATCACCGGCGAAAGGAGCTTTGTAGGTACGTAAAGTGAAGGAAAGAAGAGATTAGGTAAGTTTATCGTTACGTATGGTGTACGAAAGTTCTGCTACTTAGAGCACATATTATTTTTGTGGTGTCACCGCCAGACACCACACTTGCTAGGTGGTAGCCTTTAAATCGGTCGCGATCCATTAGTATACGCCGGACCCGCGTGTCGCCACTGTCAGTAATTGCAGACCGAGCGCCACCACACGGCAGGTCTAGAGAGACGTCCTGGCACTCGCCCCAGTTGTACGGACGACTTAGCTAGCGATGCAACACTGACGAAGCCTCGTTTATTTGCAGAGAAGATAGTTAGAATAGCCTTCAGCTAAGTCAATGGCTACGACCTAGCAAGGCGCCATAGGAATTGATAGTTATCGTATGAAGCATGTCTCATCAAGAACGATGTATACAAATGATGGATTAAAGTTAAGTATTCCAGAAGCTACGTACTTTTCTTTATAGCATTCATTACGTATCCTGTTTCAGACCTCACGCCATCCTGCGTGAGCTTATAGCGTGCATTTCGGCCTTCTCTAGCAATATAACAATTTTAGTGCCCGCCCAAACAGTTGCCTGCAGTAAGTCGCAGTTTGCGTACATGTGCTTCGCCTGCAGTGAAGCGTTTCTGTCCTTTCTGACAAATGACCCGACCACCTTCCTAGCCGGTTGTAGGCGGGCAGTTCCAGCGATGAAACGCAAAACCACAGGCTGCTAGATGGGGCACGGGTAAATCGGCACATGCGCTCCAAATATTTTTTTAGACATGACGTGCAAATTCATTGTTTTCTAACAGCTCTGAAGTCCATCGACCGTAAATTCAATGCATAAATTGTTTGCCACAAAAAACTACTGCATACGGTTCAAAATGCAAACGCACTGTTGCGTAAAATTACCTGCTGTTGCATGAAAACGGCTTCATTCGCTGGAAAGTAGCTTCCACACATAACCACATCTGCAACTGTTCGGTAATATTCGCCATCCTGCTGAATCTAGTGAACAGTTTTTAAAAATTTGAAAATAAGTTCCGCAGGAACAATGCAGTCGAAGCAGGAAAAGTTAGGATCCTCATCCAGAATGATTTTCCACTGTTCAATGGAGCGTACGCCGATTTGAAACCTCCTCGAAGATCAAAACTATGTGTGGGAGTGCGACCCGATACTGGGAGGTTTGTCTTTCACGAGCAAGCAGTGAGCCGACCGAGCTCTCCAATCACAACTCACGAACAACCATTTACAACTTCACTCCCGCCAGTACCTCATCTCCTAACTTCCAAATTTCACAGAGGTTCTCCTGGATAGTTTCGCGGGACTCGCACTCCTGGAAGAATACTGCGGAGGAATACCTTGGGTCCAGCTAAACTGTTGTCTCGAGAACGAATTTTCACTCTACAGCGTAGTGACCGTTGGTCTGAAACTGGCGGAAATGAACCAATGAGGCGTGCCTGTATAAATCAGTCGACAAGAACAACTGCTCGCTAAAGGAAAAGGCCTTAAGTTCGTTTCCCCGTTCGGGACACAGTTTTGATCTAACTGGAAGATGGAAAACGTAAACACTCCGCAGCAGAGTGAAAATTCTGTTTGGAACAAATCCCCTATGTGGCAACTAAGTTATTTCTCCTTTTTTGTCGCACATGCTTAATTTACGAAAAGAATTTTAAGAAATGAAAGAAATATTTACTACAGGAATGACTCCTTCACTCAGTATACATGCTAGGTGCAAGCGGCCATCATCACACCCCAATTCCCCTGCACTTCATCAGATGAAAGTGTTCTTAGGCCGAACTACATGAAACAAGGGCTAAGATACTAGCTTTGCTATAGAGAGGGCCCAGCTGCACAACATGTCCAGCCATCTCTCCCTACATCACTTCAGGCGACGTCTGGGATGCTTCCGTAGAGTTCGCGAGTAGTGTTCTCAGTAGTCTTCTTCCCCATTCTTGGCCAACGTGTGCTAATGCTCCGGCTCTAATGATCTAGGCGTTAACGTTTCATTTTATTCTTTCTTAAACGATTTTAAGTTTTCTTCCAGTAGCTCCTCTACAATGTTCCTTTATTCCTTTTTATCACTCTTAAGACCTGTTTGAAACTCGAGGCACAAAAATACACGAAACCATCCAGTGTATGTTGTTGTTGTGGTCTTCAGTCCGAAGACTCATTCGATGCACCACTTCCCGCTAGTCTGCCTCTCCGAGCCCCTTCACTGGTGCGTAACTGCTGCGTCGTACACAGGGTACGGCTGAGTCTGCTTACTGTGCTCTGGGCTTCGTCTCCTCTCATGGTTTTTACTCTCCACACTTCCTTTCATTACCACGTTGGCGATTCCTTGCTGCACAGTCATATGTCCTATCAAACGATGTATTGCACTACTGGCCATTAATATTGCTTCACCACAAAATGACGTGCTACAGACGCGAAATTTAACCGACAGGAAGAAGATGCTCTGATATGCAAATGATTAGCTTTTCAGAGCATTCACGCAAGGTTGGCGCCGGTGGCGACACCTACAACGTGTTGACATAAGGAAAGTTTCCAACCGATTTCTCATACACAAACAGCAGCTGACCGGCGTTGCCTAGTGAAACGTTGTTGTGATGCCTCGTGTAAGGAGGAGAAATGCGTACCATCACGTTTCTGACTTTGATAAAGGTCGGATTGTAGCCTATCGCGATTGCGGTTTATCGTATCGCGACATTGCTGCTCGCGTTGGTCGAGATCCGATGACTGTTAGCAGAATATGGAATCGGTGGGTTCAGGAGGGTAGTACGGAACGCCGTGCTGGATGCCAACGGAGTCGTATCACTAGCAGTCGGGATGACAGGCACCTTATCCGCATGGCTGTAACGGATCGTGCACCCACGTCTCGATCCCTGAGTCAACAGATGGGGACGTTTGCAAAACAACAACCATCTGCACGAACAGTTCGACGACGTTTGCATCAGCATGGACTATCAGCTATGGCTGAGGTTACCCTTGACGCTGCATCACAGACAGGAGCGCCTGCGATGGTGTACTCAACGATGAATCTAGGCGCACGAATGGCGAAACGTTATTTTTTCGGATGAATCCATCATGAATCATGATGGTCGCATCCGGGTTTGCCGACATCGCGGTGAACACACATTGGAAGCGTGTATTCGTCATCGCCATACTGGCCTATCACCCGGTGTGATGGTATGGGGTACCCTTGGTTACACGTCTCGATCACTTCTTGTTCGCATTGACGGCACTTTGAACAGTGGATGTCACATTTCAGATGTGTTACGACCCGTGGCTCTGCGAATCCCTAAATTTCAGCAGGATAATGCACGACCGCATGTTGCAGGCCCTGTAAGGCCTTTCTGGATACAGTAAATGTTCGACTGCTGCCCTGGCCAGCACATTCTCCAGATCTCTCACCAACTGAAAACGTCTGGTCAATGGTGCCCGAGCAACTGGCTCGTCACAATACGCCAGTCACTATTCTTGATGAACTGTGGTATCGTGTTGAAACTGCATGGGAAACTGTACCTGTACACGCCATACAAGCTCTGTTTGACTCAATGCCCAGGCGTATCAAGGCTGTTATTGCGGCCAAAGGTGGTTGTTCGGGGCACTGTTTTCTCAAGATCTATGCACCCAAACTGCGTGAAAATGTAGTCTCATGTCAGTTCTAGTATAATACGTTTGTCCAATGAATACCCGTTTATCATCTGCATTTCTTCTTGGTGTAGCAATTTTATGGCCGGTAGTGTATTTTAATCAAGTTATGCCACAAACTTATTTTATCCCCAGTTCGACTCAGTACCTTCTCATGTGTTATTCGATCTACCTACGTGATCTTCACCAGAAGATGTGAATAGCTTACCGTACACGTTTCACCTTCTTACAAGAATACACTCCTTCACACGCCTTCAAAATATTTCCCGAGATTTAAATCTACACTCCTGGAAATGGAAAAAAGAACACATTGACACCGGTGTGTCAGACCCACCATACTTGCTCCGGACACTGCGAGAGGGCTGTACAAGCAATGATCACACGCACGGCACAGCGGACACACCAGGAACCGCGGTGTTGGCCGTCGAATGGCGCTAGCTGCGCAGCATTTGTGCACCGCCGCCGTCAGTGTCAGCCAGTTTGCCGTGGCATACGGAGCTCCATCGCAGTCTTTAACACTGGTAGCATGCCGCGACAGCATGGACGTCAACCGTATGTTCAGCTGACGGACTTTGAGCGAGGGCGTATAGTGGGCATGCGGGAGGCCGGGTGGACGTACCGCCGAATTGCTCAACACGTGGGGCGTGAGGTCTCCACAGTACATCGATGTTGTCGCCAGTGGTCGGCGGAAGGTGCACGTGCCCGTCGACCTGGGACCAGACCGCAGCGACGCACGGATGCACGCCAAGACCGTAGGATCCTACGCAGTGCCGTAGGGGACCGCACCGCCACTTCCCAGAAAATTAGGGACACTGTTGCTCCTGGGGTATCGGCGAGGACCATTCGCAACCGTCTCCATGAAGCTGGGCTACGGTCCCGAACACCGTTAGGCCGTCTTCCGCTCACGCCCCAACATCGTGCAGCCCACCTCCAGTGGTGTCGCGACAGGCGTGAATGGAGGGACGAATGGAGACGTGTCGTCTTCAGCGATGAGAGTCGCTTCTGCCTTGGTGCCAATGATGGTCGTATGCGTGTTTGGCGCCGTGCAGGTGAGCGCCACAATCAGGACTGCATACGACCGAGGCACACAGGGCCAACACCCGGCATCATGGTGTGGGGAGCGATCTCCTACAATGGCCGTACACCACTGGTGATCGTCGAGGGGACACTGAATAGTGCACGGTACATCCAAACCGTCATCGAACCCATCGTTCTACCATTCCTAGACCGGCAAGGGAACTTGCTGTTCCAACAGGACAATGCACGTCCGCATGTATCCCGTGCCACCCAACGTGCTCTAGAAGGTGTAAGTCAACTACCCTGGCCAGCAAGATCTCCGGATCTGTCCGCCATTGAGCATGTTTGGGACTGGATGAAGCGTCGTCTCACGCGGTCTGCACGTCCAGCACGAACGCTGGTCCAACTGAGGCGCCAGGTGGAAATGGCATGGCAAGCCGTTCCACAGGACTACATCCAGCATCTCTACGATCGTCTCCATGGGAGAATAGCAGCCTGCATTGCTGCGAAAGGTGGATATACACTGTACTAGTGCCGACATTGTGCATGCTCTGTTGCCTGTGTCTATGTGCCTGTGGTTCTGTCAGTGTGATCATGTGATGTATCTGACCCCAGGAATGTGTCAATAAAATTTCCCCTTCCTGGGACAATGAATTCACGGTGTTCTTATTTCAATTTCCAGGAGTGTAAATTCGATGTTAACAAAAGTCACTTTTCAGAAACGCTTCTTTTTCACTGCCAGGCTGCATTTTTTCCTCTCTACATTGACCATCGTCAGTTTTTTTCTGCCAAATTAACAAAACCTACGAACTACTTATACTGTCTCTTTTGCTAGCCCAATTCCCTCAGCAACACTTAATTTAACTCGACTACGTCCCATTACCATAGTTTTAATTTCGTTGATGCTGAACTAATTATCGGTATTCAATACAGTATCCATTCCGTTCAACTCCTTTGCCACCTCCGACACAATTACAATGTCATCGACAAACCTCAGAGTTTTTAATTTTTTCCTGAACATTAATTCCTTTTCCAAATTTTCCATCACTCCCCTAACTGTTTGTTCAATCCACAGAATCACTAAGATCATGGGCAGCTCACAAGCGTGTGTTACTGGTTTATCATACACTGCTTCCCTTTCAAGCCTTTCGTCTCTATAATTGCAGCCTGTTTTCTATCCAAGTTGAAGAAAACTTCTCCTCCCTGTATTCACCCCTGTTACCTTCAAATTTCAAAATTATCAACAGATGTCTCTAAATCTACAGATGCTATAAGCACGGGTTCTTTAACCTACCTTTTAAGATAAGACATAGTGTCAGTATTGCATCACGTGTTTATAGATTTCTCTGTAATCCAACCTGATCTGGTCAGTGTCCACTACTTTTTCATTCTGATATAAGGAATTCTTATCAGTGTTTTGCATGCACGACATATTATCTGATAATATTCACAACTCTCAGCACCTGTCATTTTGGAATTGGTATGATTACGTTCTTCCAGTGTGAGGGTATTTCGCCCTAGAACGTAATATACCAATTCCAAAAAGGCAGGTATTAATGTGTTAGACTTACATCTTGTCTAGCTCACGGTCCTTGTTTCGACTTACGTCTTTCAGTTCTCTGTCGAATTCTTCTCACAGTATCATAATTCTCGGCTCATCTTGATCTACTTCCCTTCTCTTTCTCTAATATCATCTTCATTTCCCTTGTACAGCCCTTCTACATATTTCTTTCAGACTTCCTTCCATGCTTAGTACTGCCTAGCCACCCGTGCTCTTCATATCACACAGCTGCTCCTCTTTTCCGCATGGGTCGTGAATGGTTCCACAGCCTAGCATTTCTCGTCTACCCAACTTTGGTTTCGCAGTTTGCATTTGCTGTGAACCTTATTTTTTAACTGTGTGTTCCCTTTCGACTGATATATTTGCTACGTTATTAAATTTTCTCCTTTTCAGTTAAAGTGTTAGTGTTACAAAACGATTTCTTCTGTGCCTTACCCTCATATCAATTCGATCCCCCGCTGCCTTGACAATTTCAAATCTCAAAGCCAGTCATCCGTCTTCTATTGTGTTCCTTTACTCTGTTTCAGTCAATAGCTGGTCCACATCTACACCTACATGGATACTCAGCAGATCATATTTAACTGCCTGGCAGAGGGTTCATCGAACCACCTTCACAATTCTCTATTATTCCAATCTCGTATAGCGCGCGGAAAGAATGAACACCTGTATATTTCCGTACGAGTTCTGATTTCCCTTATTTTGTCGCAGTGATCGTTCCTCCCTATGTAGGTCGGTGTCAACAAAATATTTTCACATTCGGAGGATAAAGTTGGTGATTGGAATTTCGTGAGAAGATTCCATCGCAACGAAAAACGCCTTTCTTTTAATGATGTCCAGCCCAAATCCTGTATCATTTCTGTGACACTCTCTCCCATATTTCACGATAATACAAAATGTGCTGTCTTTCTATGAACTTTTTCGATGTACTCTGTCAGTTCTATCTGGCAGCGATCCCGCACTGCGCAGCAGTGCTCTAAAAGAGGACGGACACGCGTAGTGTAGGCAGTCTCCATAATAGGTCTGTTACATTTTCTAAGTGTCCTGCCAATAAAACGCAGTCTTTGGTTAGTCTTCCCCACAACATTTTCTATCTGTTCCTTCCAATTTAAGTTGCTTGTAATTGTAATCTCTAGGTCATATTCATCATCATCATCATTTAAGACTGATTATGCCTTTCAGCGTTCAGTCTGGAGCATAGCCCCCTTATAAAATTCCTCCACTATCCCTTATTCAGTGCTAACATTGGTGCCTCTTCTGATGTTAAACCTATTACTTCAAAATCATTCTTAACCGAATCCAGGTACCTTCTCCTTAGTCTGCCCCGACTCCTCCTACCCTCTACTGCTGAACCCATGAGTCTCTTGGGTACCTTGCTTCTCCCATGCGTGTAACATGACCCCACCATCTAAGCCTGTTCTTCCTGACTGCTACATCTATAGAGTTCATTCCCAGTTTTTCTTTGATTTCCTCATTGTGGACACCCTCCTGCCATTGTTCCCAACTACTAGTACCTGCAATCATCCTAGCTACTTTCATATCCGTAACCTCAACCTTGTTGATAAGGTAACCTGAATTCACCCAGCTTTCGCTCCCATACAACAAAGTTGGTCGAAAGATTGAACGGTACACAGATAACTTAGTCTTGGTACTGACTTCCTTCTTGCAGAAGAGAGTAGATCGTAGCTGAGCGCTCACTGCATTACCTTTGCTACACCTCGCTTCCAGTTCTTTCACTATGTTGCCATCCTGTGAGAATATGCATCCTAAGTACTTGAAACCGTCCACCTGTTCTAACTTTGTTCCTCCTATTTGGCACTCAATCCGTTTATATTTCTTTCCCACTGACATTACTTTCGTTTTGGAGATGCTAATCTTCATACCATAGTCCTTACATTTCTGATCTAGCTCTGAAATATTACTTTGCAAACTTTCAATCGAATCTGCTATCACAACTAAGTCATCCGCATATGCAAGACCGCTTATTTTGTGTTCACATATCTTAATCTCACCCTGCCAGTCTCTTGTTTTCAACATATGATCCATAAATAATATGAACAACAGTGGAGACAGGTTGCAACCTTGTCTTACCCCTGAAACTACTCTGAACCATGAACTCAATTTACCGTCAACTCTATCTGCTGCCTGACTATCCATGTAAAGACCTTCAATTGCTTGCAAAAGTTTGCCTCCTATTCCATAATCTCGTAGAACAGACACTAGCTTCCTCCTAGGAACCCGGTCATATGCCTTTTCTAGATCTATAAAGCATAGATACAATTCCCTGTTCCACTCATAACACTGCTCCATTATTTGCCGTAAGCTAAAGATCTGGTCCTGACAACCTCTAAGAGGCCTAAACCCACACTGATTTTCATCCAATTGGTCCTCAACTAATACTCGCACTTTCCTTTCAAGAATACCTGAGAAGATTTTACCCACAATGCTGATTAAAGAGATACCTCTGTAGTTATTACAATCTTTTCTGTTTCCATGTTTAAAGATTGGTGTGATTACTGCTTTTGTCCAGTCTGATGGAACCTGTCCCGGCTCCCAGGCCATTTCAATTATCCTGTGTAGCCATTTAAGACCTGACATTCCACTGTATTTGATGAGTTCCGACTTAATTTCATCCACCCCAGCTGCTTTATTGCACTGCAATCTATTGACCATTTTCTCCACTTCCTCAAATGTGATCCTATTTCCATCATCATTCCTACCCATTCTACCTCGAAATCTGAAACATTACTGATCGTATTTTCACCTTCATTGAGCAACTCTTCAAAATATTCCCTCCATCTGCCCAAGGCATCCACAGGATTTACCAGCAGTTTTCCTGACCTGTCCAAAAGTACTTGTAATTTCCTTCTTACCTCCCTTCCGAAGACTGCTAATTACACTCCAGAATGGTTTTCCAACAGCTTGACCCATAGTCTCCAACCTGTTTCCAAAGTCTTCCCAAGATTTCTTCTTGGATGCTGCAATTATCTGTTTAGTTTTGTTTCTTTCTTCAAATTAACTTTCTCTGTCTACCTGAGTTCTAATATGTAGCCATTTTTGATACGCCTTCTTTTTGCTTTTACAGACTGCCTTGACTGTGTCATTTCACCAAGCTGTTTGCTTCATCCTACTTTTACACACTACTGTTCCAAGACATTCTTTAGCCACTTCTAGTACTGTGTCCCTGTACCTTGTCCATTCCTTTTCCAATGACTGTAATTGACTACATTCAACTAACTGGTACCTTTCTGAGATCGCTGTTATGTACTTGTGCCTGATTTACTTATCCTGAAGTTTCTCCACTCTTATCCTCCTACATATGGACCTGACCTCCGGCACTTTCGGCCTCACAATCCCAATTTCACTGCAGATTAAATAATGATCAGTGTCATCAAAGAATCCCCTGAATACACGTGTGTTCCTCACAGCTTTCCTGAATTCCTGATCTGTTATTATATAGTCAATGACAGATCTGTTTCCCCTGCCTTCCCAAATACACTGGTGAATGTTCTTATGTTTAAAAAAGGAGTTTGTGATTACTAAGCCCATACTGGCACAGAAATCCAAGAGTTGTTTCCCGTTCCTGTTGGCCTCCATATCCTCTCCAAATTTACCCATAACCTTTTCATACCCTTCTGTTCGATTTCCAATTCTGGCGTTAAAATCACCCATGAGCAGAAAACTGTCCTTGTCCTTTACTCTAACAACTACATCACTGAGTGCCTCATAAAAACTATCCATCTTATCTTGATCTGTCCCTTCACAATGCGAATATACTGACACAATCCTAATTTTCTTGCTAGACACTGTCAAATCTATCCACATCAGTCGTTCGTTTACATACCTTATTGCAACTACGCTGGTTTCCATTTCTTTCCTGATGTAAAGCCCTACACCCCATTGTGCTATTCCTGCTTTGACTCCTGACAGGTAGACCTTGTATTCTCCCACTTCCTCTTCTTTCTCACTCCATACCCGAATGTCACTAACATCTAAAACGTCCAGTCTCATCTTACTTGCACCCTCTGCCAGCTCTACCTTCTTCCCAGAGTAGCCCCCATTGATATTAATAGCATCCCATCTCATTACCATTTGTTTGCCAAGTCGTATCTTAGGAGTCCCTGGTTTGTCAGTTAGAGGTGGGACTCCGTCACCTCCAAAGGTCAGAGGCATTTTGCTCTGATTGTTGCCAGCATCATATTTAAAGTACCAGGGAAGCAGGTTGCTAGCCTTACTTGCCCCGAGTCCCATTGGGTTTTACCCCTAACGGTTGAGGGACTAACCGGTGGATTTGGTAGTCTTTGCCGTATGAGCACAAAGGTGACCACGACTCAGGTGACTGTCGGGACCACTTACTTGGCCACTCATACGTTGCCCGTGGTTCATGAACTAGGACATGACTACAGGAACCCGCACCATGAACCACTCTAGGTATTTAGTTGAATTTACTGCTTTTAGATTAGACTGATTTATCGTGTAACAGAAGTTTAATGAGTTCCTTTGAGCACTCATGTGGATGACCTCACACTTTTCGTTATTTAGGGTCAACTGCCACTTTTCGCACCATTCAGATATCTTTTCGAAATCTTTTTTCAGTTTGTTTTGATATTCTGATGACTTTATTAGTCGATAAACGACAGTGTCATCTACAAACAACCGAAGACGGCTGCTCAGATTGTCTCCCAAATCGTTTATATATATAAGGAACAGGAAAGGGCCTATAACACTACCTTGGGGAACGCCAGAAATCACTTCCGTTTTGCTCGATGACTTTCCGTCAGTTACTACGAACTGTGACCTCTCTGACACGAATTCACAAATCCAGTCACCTATTGTTCCCTGTCAATCTCTTGGTTGTCTCTTCTTATCCATGACCCACATCCTTAATTTCCCACCTTTCTCGAATGTCTTTAGTTTTAATCTGCGGTTCGTAACCAGTAAACTATGGAAAGAGTCCACTTCTTTCCCTCAGAATAGCTTACAGTTTAAACTGATTATCTTACCATTATGTCCCCCGACCGTTAACAACAGGAATAGTTTCTTTTATCCCTTCATCCATTCTTTCGATCTCTTTATCACATATGGAGGTACTAGGAATATAAAGCTGGAGTAGTTCGTACGGATTCCTGCTTTTTCTACGCATTATTAGATTTACTTCTGCATTACTCCTATTTGACTTTATGTTGCTTACTTTATAGTTCCGTGACTAGAAATCTTTTATGTTGCTTACTTTATACTTAGGTGACCAGAAATTCTATTCTTCCTAGCACCGGACTTTATTGATTCTATAGTAACGGTTTCTAACTTCAGCCCATTATTTTTCCTTTCTAAGATCTCTAGTCTACCATTATAGTGATCTTACATTCCAAGCTCCGACCTGTCGGAATATGTTCTGGATCGAAAATTCACTGTCATCATAACAAACGAAATATGCAATTGTAAACATACAAAGTAACACTCTAATTGCTAAATAGTTGGACAACTAAAGGCAAATAAAGACAATAAAGAAATTTCTCCCGATGATGGCGACATCTGTGAGAGTAGCCTACGTCCGGAGATCAGAATGGAGCTTCATACCCACGGGAATAAGGCGCCGGCTAATGTTTCTCCACGCTTTCAGCCATTCACAGACCTAATACAGGAACGCCATGTCGGTAATGTTACTACAAGGCCAGATGACTCATTCAAAAAGACTGTTGTTTCTGCAACCACTGAAAAAGCTGCTACCCCTCTTTAGGAACCACTGTTTAGTCTAGCCTCTACACAGGCACCCCTCTGTCATGGCTTCACCAACTAACGGCTGTCTTGATCGCTGTGGTACGCAAACCACCTCACCTCGGGAAGGTGCGTATAAACAATGTCAACACGAAGTTAACGCTGTCTGCAGCTCGTCGACGTGCTGTATGGCTAAGTATCCTGGACAAGAGACGCTATAAGACGTGGTTGAATTTTGCAGCCTCGAAAGTACAACAAATCATTTGAGAAGACATTTTCTTTAACAATAAACATCCGAAAAAAGGTGAACAATGGACAAGACAGGTATGAAGCTGTTACAGGGCTTAGAAATGTGGTTTCATGGGTGCCATGTGACAGTTTTGTGATGTAGTTATAAATTACCATTACTCTCAATCGCTATCTTTCAGCGATATTTCATTTAAGTTATGGAACTGAGTATAAAGCAGATTAGAAACGCAGGGATTTGAACCCCTGATCTTCACTAACATGGATCCAGTCTTCGCCCTAACGATGTATTGTTCACTAACTATTATCCGTTAGTGAAAGGAATTGGTGTCTGCATTGTGCCGCCTTTGCAAAGTGACCTCGACCTGAACTTCTGGCGCCTACAGCGGGTTTCGCCGAACGTGGTCGTGTAACAGCTTCCGCTAAAGTGAACTGCCGCAGAGGCAACGTGCCAGCATGCATGCGACAGCGGGACTTAAGTGTGTCGTCAGGCGGCCGCGAAATTGAGACGGCCGCCTCATTCGCGGAACTGGAGTTACTCTGTCTGGGCGAGGCCTCTGTGCGCTTCTGCTGACTCTGCGTCTCAGAAGACGCGCGAAAGACGTCGGCGGAAGTTTCTGGTGAACGGGAAAGCATTGGATCGTTTGACGTAAAGCGGAAGACACCATTCAGTACTCTTGTTACGACAACTTAACGCCTCTCGTGCCATATACAGTGCGGTTACAATTAAACTTTCGCCACCGAAAAGGGTCTCCATGAAAACTGAGTGATTGCAGTATAACACTACCAGCGACTATTGGTTCTGTTACGCGTATAGCACTTCCCTTTATTGCTGCAAGAGCAAGTTGCCGATACTGTAATTCCTATGAGAGATATTTAGTGTGTGCTAATGGGAAAAGTATCGTGCTATGTTTCATTAACCGAAAGATTAAGTTCGATAGAGGACAGTAGTTGAACGAGCAGAAATCGAACGAAGATTCTGATTGTTATGAAGTAAACAGTTTTAATGCAGAGAAAAACGTTCGCCAGACTAATGAAGCAAAGTGGTATCAAGAACTTATATTGATTTTGACTATAACTTGGTACACAAATCTGTTTTACAAGTAGGACGCGATGCATTAGCACAATCAAAAAAAATGGTTCAAATGGCTCTGAGCACTATGGGACTCAACTGCTGAGGTCATTAGTCCCCTAGAACTTAGAACTAGTTAAACCTAACTAACCTAAGGACATCACAAACATCCATGCCCGAGGCAGGATTCGAACCTGCGACCGTAGCGGTCTTGCAGTTCCAGACTGCAGCGCCTTTAACCGCACGGCCACTTCGGCCGGCATTAGCACAATCTAGCAAGTGTTGAGACATTAATTTATCATGAGCAACACAGATGGAATATTGAAGTATTTTGGCAACAAACTGTCTCTCATTAACGCCCACTGTCCGTATTCAGGGTAATAAAGCTAATATTCATCACAAAAAATAAAAAACTGATGGAGGAGCACAACTACTTTAGTCATGAGGAGTTTGTACTAATTAAATGTTGGAAAACACTGACATAGAAATTATCTTTCAACTGTTGTGTTAATTGATATGCTTGATACATGTTCTTCATAAAGGACACCACAAGTGAAACATCTAGACTTTGAATCAGTTATGGACTGCATAATTGTAGCCAGGTTATCTTTACAGAAGTCATATGTTATTAAAATGAATGGAACACTTCGTAAGAACTTTTACCTTAACAGTTATTGTAATATTAGCTAAACATTTAGTATGGCGCAGTTCTTAGTAGTTGACTGAGATCAGAAATGAATACTTCTGGCAAGATACAGTATGAGGACATTTTTAAACACAAATTCATGAATAATTATACTTTTACCAATCTGTGAAGCAGGTATGTATTAAGTTGGTCTTCAACTGCAATGCCTAATAACTATTTACTGTGGTAACTGTTTTATTCAGTTACTCTTAACACTGAACTGAGACTTCAGCATGTCATATATGACTTATACAGACCTCTATACTGTAACGTACAGAGCGAAACCTTTCTTGAAGTGAAATGTAGTGGCATACTGTATATCACAAAAGCTTTAGCAAACCAAGAAATCGCCAATATCCTGTTATACCCTAATAGGACAATGATGTGAAACTTATACGAGAAATCTTCATTTCCGTCTGGTGGTAGGCCCAGGCCTGAAACCAGTTTTGGTAAAATAAGTGATTCGTTCGAAAAGGTAGCTTTATGCAGCTTACTCCTTGTGTGATATTTGCGAAAACAGATCGAGTGCTTTCAGATCGTCATGGATGATGTAATCTAAATGTTTTTCTTTAGGTACGCTTGTGTTCGGCAACATCTCGACACTTACAGCTAATTTTAGTTCTATCTCTTTCCACCAACAGATCAAATTTTGTGAATAAGTGTTGAATAGGAATATAACATAGCAGCAATGATATGCCAGATACCTACACCAACTGTTCCTTGGACTGTGGCAGATGACGAGGGCAGGTCTGCAGTGAGAAGAGTGGCGGGATGGGTCACACACACACACACACACACACACACACACACACACAAATGCACACATTCCTGTCTCAGTAGCAACCCACTATTTTTCTACCATAAAAAGTGAAACAGCCAATCAGTGCGAACCCCACAGCTGACATCTTCCTCTGCTACTCCGTTCTTTGTCCACTGATCCGCCATATTTGTTCTCGTAACTGCTGCTATGTATCCCAGAGTCACTATTTTGCTCTGCTATTCCGATCTCTAATTCCTCTTTACGATCTTTGTTCTCGCAATTTGTTATATACAACCCACATGCCGCCAAAATTGTGGAAGTTCAATCTCTGACCCTCTACCTCGCTTTCTTGCTCCGTTAGTTCAATCTCTGGCCGCCATAGATGTTACAGTGGTAATGTCTTTAGTGAACTGTAAGCACTACTCCACCAAGCCAAATCGTGACGCGATACGTTGCACCTGCCATGATAGGAAGGGGCAAACAGTTACATTATTTTACTAAACAGAAGAAATTAAATAAGTGTTTACTGATACTACGCGACGCTGTCCGTGATTAGTTTGTAGTTCAAGGAAAGAATCGCTTGAAAGTGGCAACCGCTAGCAGTACTTACTCCCAGTGCCTCTCGCCAATATGGCGGACTCGCCAGACGTGGTCACGGTTTTCTACCCAAAGACGCTTCTCAATTGTCTCCCCAGTTCTGTATAGAGCCCAATGTGTGTACCCCAGAGGCGCTATCTTGCTGTGTTAGTTAGATCTTTGGACCCCCATCAAAATATTGTAAAGGTACTTTATTTTATGATCCACTGCTCGGCCATCTTTGTTATCATAGTTCCCAGTGAATTTACATTGTATTTTTTGGTGAGCGACTCTTGTCTAACTTTCAAGTTTGACATAGGCTGCCATCCCCACAGTGTTCATGTTGTGTCTAGACAAGACAGCCTAGACACAATGAGAGGAAGCCGAAAGGCACGCGCTTAAACTCACGCAGGCTGGCGTGAGGTCAGAAACAAAATACGTAATGAATGCTATAAAGAAAAGTACGTAGCTTCTGGAATACTTAACTTTAATCCACATTTGTAGAACATCGCTCTTGATGATACATGCTTCACACTATTAATTATTAAAGCTATGGCGCCTTGCTAGGTCGTAGCCAATGACTTAGCTGAAGGCTATGCTAACTATCGTCTCGGCAAATGAGAGCGTATTGGTCAGTGAACTGTAGCTAGCTACGTCGGCTGTACAACTGGGGCGAGTGCTAGTACGTCTCTCTAGACCTGCTGTGTGGTGGCGCTCGGTCTGCAATTACTGACAGTGGCGACACGCGGGTCCGGCGTATACTAATGGACCGCGGCCGATTTAAAGGCTACCACCTAGCAAGTGTGGTGTCTGGCGGTGACACCACAGTTCACTTCATCGAGTATGAATAGAGTTGCGCTCTACCTAAACTACGGTTCGGTAGTTTTCGTACAGTACATAAATGATGTCGTACATGGTCGGATTAGTAGTAGTATAGGTAGCATTCGTAGGGAAAGAAATAGAAATAAATGTGTGTCAGAGAAGTTGGGAACCGACCATTTGTCTCTTTTTCTGTTTGTTTTTTTGTTTTGCACACGGAAACACAAAGTGTCAGTCCATCGAGTACTTTACATACTACAAAAATATAAGTTGTATTTTACAGGTAATAAAAATTCTGTGTTTTTATGTAACCAAAGTGTTTACTTTAGGTACAAGGACAGTGTACATGCACAAACATAAAAGAATGTATATAATCATTATTGTTGTTTTGTACTCAATAGAACGTTCTTTATGATGGTGAAAGGCAAGAGTTTGCTGCTATTACTGGTAAGTCGAAAGCTATTTCTAAAGAACAGAAGCATATTTTATATGAGCTCGAAGAAGCACTGAAGCGATGCTTGATATGTTTTCGTTTTGCGTTTTTATTTTACCTTCTTGTTGAGGAAATAGATTTCTCCAGCGCTGTATGATAAATATCTATTGTTCGTTTCTTCTTATATTTTTTACTTCGACGTCCCTCTGTTTCAGGTTATAAATCAACGATTTTCGAATAAAATCTGACTGAAACTACGGACAATTTCAATTTTGCTGTAGATACTGCTTATTTTTAAGTAACAGATAGGAGGGTAACTATGTAGAAGAAACATGTTCCGTGAGTTGCACGACTGCTTATTTATCGATGCCCAGTTTTAACTATTACATCCGGTTTCTGAGGAAACCTAGTAAGAGACTGATCGCATTCACAAACAAGGCGACAGAAATGAGGTAACGCCCGATAGGTACGCAACACGTATAACATACAAATAACGCGGTTACAATCTTAACTGACCAAAGCTACTGGGAGAGCTAGCGTACTACACTAACTTACGATAGTCTACGGTAGGCTGCGGTAGGCTACGGTAGTTTTACAACTCTGGGTGTGATGGGTTTATCATCTTTTGCTGAGGTTGACAAATTACATTGCGTCAGAGTGAAAATTGTATACATCTTGGACCGGGTTGCGTACTAAACAACAGATTTATCAAAATCATTGAACGCCTAATAGCACAAAGCCATTGTGAACAGTATGTGCCTAAAATATGTGTGTGGCCTTGCACGTGTCAAACGCTTAGGGTTTTACAAGAGAAAAACTGAAGTCACTACCATTTCCACAGCGTAATGGAGAACCTATTTTGTTTTGTCATATTTGAAATTATTTGTGAGCCAACTGTAAATGCTTTATTTATTTACTACGTACTACAGTTTTGCACCATTAAGTTACAAGTAAAACATGTGGAATTTTGATGATAGTCTTGTTTGCACTATGGGGGACAGTTTCTGTTATTGTAAATGATGTTCAAGACACTGTGAGTGCAATGAGCGAATATTCATTACCTGAAAATTTGCGCCAGACAGGATTCGAACTCAAGACTTCCTGCTATTGGCAAGCAGTCGACGTACTGATGTTCCCACCTATGATTTCTAAACATGGGTACAAGAGGTTAATTCCTCACACGTACACACAGGGTGTCTTTCCTAATAGTCTCCAGACGCATTTTCTCTAGTGTCTCGACAATTTCGTTTTCTGTAATGTGTATCTGGAGTCAACCCAAACAAATAGCGCTGATCACATCTTTCATGCGACGCCCAGCGTCGACGAAAAGCGTCGGTTTGTTTACCGTTACAAACAAAGTTATTTATAAAGCGGAATTTTACTTGTCCATTAGATAAAGGAGTGCAAAATTATACTAGTGTTACATTTGCGTTATCGATACAGGGACAGTGGAACTCGAATAACAACCAGTACCCCTGCAGCGGCGTCACTGCCCTGGTCCGCGTTGACTGCTACCGCTAAGCACTCAGCGCTACTGAGTCGCTGGTGGATTGCTGTTTGTTCTTCGTGTTTAACTGTACTGTTAACACATGTTGATAAACCTCTGCTAGCAGTGTTTCGAATTAATAGGTGAAAACAGAAACGCTAATGAAAGTTTGACTCGGGTCTGTAGCCGTGTACACATAGTATATTGGTTTCGAAAGACAGTCAGGCACATATTTATTAAATTTCAGGTTTATCATATCTGAACAGCTTGCATTGACATCATTTCATGTCAACGCATGTTCATTGATTTCATCACCATCAATCTACTGATTATAGTACAGTGCATTGCATTCATTTCATTACCAGCGGAAAGATCCTCTTATCGGAGCATAAAAAATTCGAATATGTTCCTGTTTACTTATAAGACGCTGACTGAGAAGTGGGGTACCAGGTGCCTCATTCTATCTTCCTCAGCGATGTAAAAAATTTTCTAAACAATTATGGCATGCCAACATATTCGGGCTTTGTTTAATGTGCAACTCATCTCAAACCCCCACAAGCTTCCCCAGTTATAGGTGACTCACACCCACTAGTCAGTCGCTGAAAGTCGCTCATACCAATCCATTCCTAGTTGGCGTTTTTCACTCACTCACTCAGCTCAGCTCATTGTCATTAAATCTTTGTGTCTCTTTGCCGTTTTATCGCGTGTCATAGCCATAGTCCTTGTCGTTCTGTTAAGCAGTATAGTCTCCTATTGTAGTCACTCTCTCTAACCCTGTCTCTCCTTCTACTAATATCTCACCCCTTCATTCCAGCAGTTGCTGTCTCTCTCTCTTCCTCTTTCCCATTGCCATTTACTCTGTCTTTCATTATCAGTGGCTCCCACTCACTTCCACTTTCTCTTTCTGTTTATTCTTCTCCGCCACCTCCAGGCACTGTTTTCATCACTCACTCCTAACACTATTCTTTTACAGTCAATTAATTACGTTCCACTTCCTCTGTGTCCCTCTCTTTCTGTCACACTGCCATTGTCTCCTTTGCTCTTTCTATACTACAACCACTGTTTACTATCTTCTAGCATTTATCACTTTTTCCACTCTTTGTCACTGACATTGTCTTCCTCTCTCTCAGCGTCAAAAAGCGCAGATACGCTCGGATGTTACAATTTTTCCGAAATTTTTTAAATGTGCTGAGGAAAGTAGAATGAGACAGGTGGTACACCACTTGTCAGTCAAAGTCTTTTAAATAAACAGTAACATATTCACACTTTTGTGTTCCGATAGGAGCATTTTTTCGCTGGTTCACTTCTTTTCTCTACAGGAGCAGGGAATGCCACTCATATAAAAAGAACTGTGTTGGTCAGTAAAATTTAGATAGTTTACTTACGCGAAATAGAAAAAACTCAAAACTAATTTCAACCGTCAGACTGGATATTAGATGCAAAAAAATTCTGCATTTGCTTCAGTACTAAAACATGGGGTATCCAGATGATAACGAAGAGACTTTATAGCGTACTCCTCCGTGATGCGTCAATTTATCAACTACATTTACGCCTCACACCAGATTTTATGTGCGTATTTCCCGTGTGCAAGTAGGGTAACTTTGAACCTCTGTATCTCGGAAATAGATAAAGATATGAAGAACTTTTTCAATTTTGTTCGAGTTCTGGACCTTAGGAATACATCTAAAAGATTGCAGCCCTTTCCTTTGCATAGCCGTCTCGGAATCCGTCGCTGGGTTTTCGTATCAAAAAACTAGTTTTTTTGGCGTGTTCCTAGATAAAGGATAAAAATGTCTGAAAACGGGGAGAGGACTCTTCTAGATAAATTACTAGAGAATAAAGCGTTAAAATCTGAGCAACTTGCTGTTGCTTCTTATTATTTGTATTTCGCCTAATATCTGATTTAACGTGTAGAAATAGTGTAAATTTAAATTTCTGTATCTTGGAAATGGATAAAAATATCAAGAAAATTTTCAAGGTTGTTTGAGATTGGAACCTTAAGAATATGTAGTAAGAATTTCAGCCATTTGCTATGCATAGCCGTACTTGAATCCTCGGCTGGGTTTTGGTCCCCTGGTGACAGCGAAAATGCAGTAGAAAAATTATTTCTTCGGAGTTTTCCGAGGAACCGCCCATGAACTAACGGTGCTTCCGTAGGTGCCATCAAGCCCACCGCAGACCACATCACATACACAAAGACAACATGATTCCCTCCATTTGCCTAACCAGGAGAACGTGTGTAATATTTATATTTTAAACCTATACTGTAGGGTAGTGACACCAAGACAAACCTTCTGTTGGGTATGCAAGAGTTGCTAGAGACCATCTCTGACGAATGTGCGAAGCAAAACACTCGATCCATCCTTTTTATCACCAGCAGAACCCGAGGTATGAGAACCGGAAAATCCCGTTTTTATGAGCAGCGTTATGGAATATAACTGCCGCATGCATATCGATAAATGTCAACTGTGTCGTCCATGAATAACGATTTTCCGTACTTGCTTCCGTAACAGTTCTGAAGCATCAACCGTTGCTACGTAGCTACGAGCACAGGTAGTCTTAATGTCTTGGTTAGTGGGTAATGTATTCTTGGATAAGAAAATAGTGATTTTTCTCTTACCTCAGAGTTTGTCGATTGTGCACTGAGTTGAGCGGCAGCACCGTTGTTCAGTCGCGTTCGGCGCTGGTGTTCTCGTGCTGGGTCGACATCGGTGACGTCCGCGTATCGCGTGGTATGGAACCGAATTTTCCGACGCCCTCTAGTTGCCTGACGAACACGTGGGCTCCCTCTCAAGTCTTTGCTAGAAGATTTAGATCAGTTCGTGCAGATAACTATTGCACTGTTGTATACGTGCTCTCTGGCTAACAGTTTCCATCCTCCCAAGGTCTCACACCTAAGATGGTGGGTTATTGACGCTGCTTGAACACTAACGTAACTGCGTGGTGTCTCCTGTATAACTTAACACAAGGGTTCGAGTGACGCAGCGCTGCAACATTTCAGCACTTCTCGAGTAGTTCAAGAGGACCTGACCAAAGCACCTTCACAGAGTCTTGTACAGGGTAGCCGTTGCTAGGCAACTGTCCTATGAAGTTGGCACATCGATATCGAGCGCTTGTTGCTTAGCTACATAATGCTAGATGAAATTGCGGAAACATCTATTGTAGCGGTTCTACCTTGAAGAAGGCGAGTGTCCGTTTTGTTACATCTTCGCACGATGAAAGTTGAAAAGTTGCCCGACAGCAGTTATAAAGTATGGAAATACGTTAAATACGCAAATATTTAGACAAGATGTACATCTGTTACTTGAAATCTACAATGCGCTAGAAAAGAGAATTTTACGAAATTTGCGATACCGGTTGCCCACAGATGATGTTGACTAAAGTAAAACATGCCGCAACCAATCACAGAATTTCATTCGGAAAATGTACACGTCAGGGTATCTGTAGATAATTTTCAAATAAAGTAGAGTCGTAATAGGCGAGTAAGTGATAGTCTTAATCGCCAACCTAGTTGTTGTCTTGGTGTTCTGTGCAGACCTCTTCATCTCTGTATACTTACTGAAACTAATATCCATTTGTAACTGCTTATTATATTGGAGACTTGCTCTCCCTTTAACTCCCCCCCCCCCCCCCGCCCCCATTCCTCACTCCATTCCTGTACTAAACTGGCTCTTTTTTGACGTCTCAAGGCGTATGCTACAAGCTGATCCCCTCCTTTTACTTGTTGTTTTCTCCTCAGTTCCATTCACTACCTCCTCATGTACCAGTTTAATCTTCTACCTTCTTCTGTAGCACCCCATTTCAAAAGCTTCTGCTCTATTCTTGTCTCAACTAATCACTCTAGAAGCCCCACTTGCGTACAAGACCACACTCCAAACAAATAACTTCAGAAAAGACTTTCTGTAGTGGACTGCCCCGACAGCCAATCCACTATGACTGGTAGCCGAAAGGCACGCACTTAAGTTCACGCAGGCTGACGCGAAGTCTGAAACAGTTAAGGGAATTAATAGTAGAAAATAAAGTACGTAGTTGATGTAATAATAACAACCATCTGCACGAACAGTTCGACGACGTTTGCAGCAGCATGGACTATCAGCTCGGAGACCATGGCTGCGGTTACCCTTGACGCTGCATTACAGACAGGAGCGCCTGGTGTACTCAACGACGAACCTGGGCGCACGAATGGCAAAACGTTATTTTTTCGGATGAATCCAGGTTATGTTTACAGCATCATGATGGCCGCATCCGAGTTTGGCGACATCGCGGTGAACGCACATTGGAAGCGTGTCTTCGTCATCGCCATACTGGCGTATCACCCGGCGTGATGGTTCGCATTGACGGCACTTTGAACAGTGCGCGTAACATTTCAGATGTGTTACGATCCGTGGCTCTACCCTTCATTCGATCCCTGCGAAACCCTACATTTCAGCAGGATAATGCACGACCGCATGTTGCAGGTCCTGTACGGGCCTTTCTGGATACAGAAAATGTTCGACTGGCCAGCACATTCTCCAGATCTCTCACAAACTGAAAACGTCTGGTCAATGGTGGCCGAGCAACTGGCTCGTCACAATACGCCAGTCACTACTCTTGATGAATTGTGGTATCGCGTTGAAGCTGCATGGGAATTTGTACCTGTACACGCCATTCAAGCTCTGTTTGACTCAATGCCCAGGCGTATCAAGGCTGTTATTACGGCCAGAGGTGGTTGTTATGCGTACTGATTTCTCAGGATCTATGCACCCAAATTGCGTGAAAATGTAATCACATGTTAGTTCTAGTATAATATATTTGTCCAATGAATACCCGTTTATCATCTGCATTTCTTCTTGGTGTAGCAATTTTAATGGCCATTAGTGTAATTTCCTCATCATTGCCCGACTTCATACGACTACATTCTGGTACCCTTCTTTTAGTTTAGTTGGTTTTATAATATAACGTTTTCAAGACACTATCCACTCTCTTGAGCTGCTCTTATATATTTGGTGTGTCTGAAAAGGTTACAATGTCAGCGGCAAACTGCAGACTTTAATTTCTTCCCTCTGAACTATAATGGCTTATTTTTTATTAATTTGACTGTGGTTCCCTCAGTGTTTGCTGAATGTATAGACTCAACAACATCAGTGTTTCGATTGAATGTCCTTCAGAACTGATAAATCCAATCTGATTTCCGTATTTTCTTCCTGCTACTTCAAGATCTCAAAGAGTGTACTTCCGCTATCATTGTCGAAAGCTTTCTCTAAAATTACAAAGGCCATAATGGTAGATTTGCCTTTCTTTAACTCACGTTCTAAGATGAGCCGCAACAAAAGTATCCTCGGGTTTCCCCATCCTAGCTTCTATCAGTTTTTCCATTCTTCTGTAAATAATTCGTGTTAGTATCGCGCAACCATATAGTGTATTCGTACATGTCAGCTACTAAATTTTTTTGGAATTGGTAATACATTCTTCTAGAAGTCTACAAGTATTGTGCCTGTTTCAATTATCTTGGAGACCAGTTGGAATGGTTTTCTCATGGCTGGTTCTCCCAAGTATCTCAGTAATTCTGAGGGAATGTCTTCCACTGTGGGCTTCTTTTCTCGAATCTGATGCCTGTGTTCTGTCCAACATCTTTTAGTACTCTGTGCTGCTGTAGGCCTCTTCTTGACATCCGTTAAGGATTTTGTTTGCAGTAGTCAGTTTATGCCAAATACTTGTAGCAGCGCTGCGCTCCTCCCTGTTCTTCGTACACTGTTTGCTATTCTAAGCGTGACAGGGATGGTATAGCTACCCATAGACCGTAGTACTGGTAATATGAAGTAAAGAAGAATTGTGGCCACCCGCAGTAGTTCATTCTGACATCATTAATGCCTCGTGTTCTTCTTCTTCTGCTTCTCCTTCTTTGGAACTGCAACCCTTTATGGGTCTCGTTGGCATCCTCTACAGTCTACCTGCATATACATTTATTCTCTGGTTTTCGCCCCCTTCACAGGATCTCCGCTTTGTAAGGTCAGCCAACAGACTGCACATTTTGGTCGACTCTCTTTCTCGTGTAATACAGTCTGTGTTGTATTACTGTCTCAGACGCAGTGCCATCTGCCATCCCGTGCTCATTGAGTGTTCTCTAAGATTAAATGAGTTTTATTCTTATTTTTCAGGACTGTGGATTTAAATACACAAAAGTTGTTTACATTCGCTTCTGCTATTGCCCACATTAGTCAACACGTAACAACTTGATGGACAAGGGAAGAATACGTTTTCAACTTTGTTGTGGTTATAAATGGTCATCTTTTAAATTCCTGTAATTTTTCAAAATAAACATTATGTCTGCTTGTAGTCTCTCTCTAAATCGTAAGCTGATAATTAAAAGACAGCCAGATTACTGAAGCAACTGACACCCCGCATTAAGATCATGTGGTGTTCTTCTGGTTTCAGAACTGAGTGTCATCATATATGTAAGAATAGATGTGATGGGAGATAAAGAAAGAAAGAATCATATGGGGTTCTCGGTTCAGAGTCCTCTAGGGGCAGGGGCAGTTTCTGCCAGGTAATCGGAATGGCTTTTCTTCCTAGGTGTTGCAGTGGCCCTTTTTCCTCTTCTCTAGGCGGGTGTATGAAAGCTGTGGATTACTTGTATAAGTGTTGAGTGGAGGTGACCGTAACGGATGATTGTATAGTGTAGTGTCATATTTGCGTTGTTTGATGATTAAACAAGGGAGGCATTAAAGACGAATAAAGATATTGCAGAGATCGGCAGAGCACTTTGAAGCTATACTGAAAATTAACTCAGCGCAGGTAATAAAAAAGCCTGCCAGAATAGGCAGGGAAGCGAAGAGGAAACGCAAGAGGCAAAAAGGTTATCAGTGGAGGAAGGGAAGACGTCAGTAAACGGACTGAAGAAAAGACCATGCACTGGGCAGTGATGGTCAGAACTTACAGGTATATGATGTGTTGATCAACAGCTTGTACAAGAAATGCATCCACGAATAAGAAACATAAATATCCTAGAGGAACGAAAAGATGGAATAATATCTCGTACACAGTGTCTCAAAATAATGTATATGTTCTTTGAAGCTGAATATCTCTTTAATATAGAGAGACAGAAATGCAGAATTTTTGGCGTCATGTACACTCTTTGACATAAAACTCTACCGGCGGCCGGCCGCTTCCGAGGCTAAGTCCGCGCCGATCGCGACATGGGACAAATAAACTGGCCAACTCGCTAATTCTCTAAGTCCGGTTATCTCCACAATCTGGCAACACTGTAGACTGCGGCACTTCCTGGAGGAACACTTATCCCATGATAGAGAAACCCTAGGCTGATTACGCCTGTGGTCTAGCGGTAGCGTGCGTTGTTTCTGTTCATAATGTCAGTGGATCGAGAGCAGCTGGCGTAAAATATTTTTATAGCCTCTTCTGTCTGAATGCTGAAGACGTGAATGTAATGGTAGCGCAGATTCAATCTATTTCGCTTTGTGACACACCGGTATCAAAATTTTATCCAGTAACGATTTTGCGGCAGATTTCCTGCAGACTGTCCTCCTCTGGACGCCGTATGCGGCAAAGCTCCGGGATCCATTTGCTGGCTACTGGCAGCGGCCGTGGCGACACCAGCGGCGCTGCACTCCCCCGTTCTTTATGGAAAGCGCGTGCTACCGCTCATCGCTTTTGATGATTTAAAACGCTTCATTATTAAATGTTGCTCCACAGAAAATTTCTACAATTTCCATTCACGCTCAAAAGCAACGGAGACAGACGCCCTGATTAGTAGGCGGGTATTATATTACATTAATCGGCAAGAGCTGAGTATGGCCCGAAATTAATTTTATAGACTGGGACGAAATTAAACCACCTCACTACATTCGATGAATTTATAAATGCTTCATACCTCGTTTCTTTTCCTTTCAAACTCAATTATTTGTGCCACTTTTGGTCAATGTTTGGATGTTTTCGTCAAGCCAGAGTGAGCGTCTGTGGTGTAAAGTGTATTACAGTTCTTGTTTCATTCCTTATGGTAAGTCTATGCGATAAACTGTGTGAATACCTTGCAATGCATGCTCTGTAGCAGTGCAGGAACACTGCACATTTGGAGTTTCATGTATGGGTTCATGAAGTATTTAATGTTGATCGGAAGTGATAGTTAAGGTCATCAGATTTAGACCAGAAAAATTTGTCGTTTTGAAGGTTTCAGAGAACGGAAAGGAATTGCTAACGCCGGTGTTAGAAAACGTCTACAGTTAAACGCTATTGCAAAAATTTAAAAGAAGGGAACTATATTAATGAACATGTGCACATCATAAACAACCTTCTGACATGTTAGACCTATATGACGAACAAAGCTCAAATTTATATCGTTGACAGTCGGTTTGAATCTTTTCAGGACCTATTTTACAGTGAAGCACCTTGGAATTTGCAAAGTCGAATCGGACGAAGGTTGATGTTTAAAGGCATTCTTCAGATTTCGCATAAGAAATTTTTACTAGCAGTTATTAAAATGGAAAGTAAAAGGTTATAGTCAGCGGCTTCTACCGTGATTCGAACTGCTATGTCTTATAGTACAAGCACTGCAAAGCACAAGGGAACCTCTGAGCTAACGACACACTGGCGGCCAGAGGCGGACTATAGTCACTGCGATGTTGCCTGAGCCTCAAAACGCAACCTAAACACAGAGAGGAGGTGGAGATTACTGTTTTAACGTCCCGTCGACAACGATGTCGTTAGAGACGGAGCACAAGCTCGGATTAGGGAAGGATGGGGAAGGAAATCGGCCGGGCCCTTCCTAAGGAACCATCCCGGCATTTGCCTGAAGCGATTTAGGGAAATCATTGAAAATCTAAATCAGGATGGCCGGGCGCGGGATTGCACCGTCGTCCTCCCGAACGCACACACAAACAGGTGTTACTTATGTGAAGAACGCCGTTCTTGGAGTCCAGAAATTAAATATACTTTCTAATTGTGTCATCTTGCAGTGGATTATATCGTACGAGTCTTCGATGTGGGAAACGAATGTCAAGTGAATTTAGCGAGGTAACGCCGACCTACACCCGGAAGTAAATGCACTATCAGAGTGTTGACAAATACTTGCTACGACGCTGCCATTTCTCGGCTCTCTGACGAGGCAGCTCTTCAGCGAAATGCTTGCCGTGATTCTCCGATACGGTTCTTCAGAGTGGACACGCGCGCGCACCTTTGGTTTTTATGCGGCGTTCTCCCCTGATGGTTTCTGACGTCGCCTTGTGGGCTATGTATACATATGAGACATTCAATAATCATTAATCCAGAATGATACAAGTTTCAGCTTCCGGCGTGGAAGAAGGCTGTTGACGCCGACATTATATCATTTCAACGTAGGGAAAGCAAAACGGATCATTCAATGTTTCTCATTCAACATAAAGCATGTGAGATAAATTTCCGTAACGTTCATAATCATCTAAAAATACAAACGAAGTAAAAATACACCGGAAGCTTATTCGAATTGAATATAATGTAAGATACCAAACGTTTTGCACATCGATGTCGAATTTGTCCACTTGCAATCTTTTGCAGCATACACATAGAATGTCATGATTACCACGAGAATGAAGAAATATTTTGGTAAGGATGGAAGCAAGAAAGGACGCAGTCAACAAATATTCTATTCCTCATGGCATACATTTCATTTGACACGTAAGAAGAGGTAAAGCGGGAATTTACTTTCGTTAACACGAAAGATATGCCGCACATATTGATAACGAGGAAGTCTGCGTCTTCATACGTTTCCTTAGCAAATATCAACTTTAAATTGCATAACGCAAACATTTTTAACAGACGCGAATTCCTACCCAGCATCTATTGTCCCTGTTAACGAACGACGAGAGATGTTAAATATTGCTTCTTCACAAGTAACTTACTTGAAATGCCGTGAGGTAAAGCTGTGTGTTGGATACGGATTCGAACCCGGAACCTAATCGGATTGCTATCGAAGCACAGTCAAATGTGACATATCGGAATTTTGCGGCAGTAGCTAGATGTTTTAACTGAAATGACGAGACGAAACATTAATTTTTTCCTTCCCAGGATTCCAACCCGGCACCTATCGCTGTTATATTCTTGAGGAAACGAACGTTAAATATGGGTTTGTTGCACCAGCAGTGACATGTGAGCATGTTTGAACTGAAATAATATGACGAAGAGTTCAGCGCTCACTGGGAATAGAGCCCCACACATATCGTTGTTGACTACACACAAAGAGAAGTCAGCCACCGAATTTTTCTCCACCAGCTGCTCAGAATAGCATCTTGAACTTACAGTCATCTCGCAAATAGTTCTGTGTCTCACTGGGAGTTAAAAACGTCAGATATCGTTAGTGTTGACAGCGAATGAAAATACATTAAAAATCAAAATTATTATCCACCAGCAGATAGGTGTTCTCATGATAGAGCTTGATAATACATAATTAAATCTTTAGTGCCGGGCCAGGATTCGATCCCATTCACGCGTAATATGTGAAGGTGTTGAGGAATCTGCAGTTTTGAACAAACAACAAATTGTAGCCGAGCTGTATTGCCACGAAGGGATCAAATTCCGCGTTAAGGGCGGTCTGAGTTGCATTCCCAGTTCAGAACCAATTTTATCGACATACAGAAGCTCAAATAAAAGATGGAATAAGTGTCCTGTGACCATACATAGCGTTTGTGTCGTCACTTGAAATAAATAACTAGTATAAGAAAGGTTACTGGTGATAGAGTTTCTACATGTCGCCACTCCAGACTTTATTGTGGTTCAACCTACCGTCTACTTGGTAAAGAAGGAATATCATCTTTAATGTGAATTTTCAGACCACGCAGCCATTATATCTCCTTCACTTGGTGTAGCCAGGAGAGAATGGAATCTGTCTCTCCCTATCTAAAATCATTGACAGAAGTGGGAATCGAACCCAGACCATAGGTATAACAACCTAACATCCGTCCAACAGACCACGAAATCCTCTTCTCTGCGGGTCATTTTTCTATCGTAATGCAGTTGCGCCACACTGGATGAGAATTCTGACACACAGGCTCCCTGTAGTAATTTGCAGCATGTTCAGTAAATTCATTTATTTGGTTGACCGAATCACTATGAACTAGCTGCCTCGGCTAACCAGTGCATACATTCGACTATTTTGTAATCACAGAAATAAAATCACGTAACTGCCACCTACACACAACTGCCAACAGTGTAGGATGCAGAAGTTTAAATAGGAAGTGTTCCTTTCCACTTGAGGTATTCTATTGCGCTATCTGTTACTAGAAAACGTCGCTCAGTCCAAAAGAAAAGCTGTAACTGTTTGTCTCTCAGAAGTCAAGACCTGGCCATATGCATAATCTCAGTGCTGTGGAATCCAAAAGTTCTGGAGGAATAGTTGCCGAGCTCTGGAGCTGTTGTAGCTACGTGTCAGCTTGTAGCATAGATAAGATGTCGCGAGTTCGAATACATTCAGTGCTACATTTAATGAAACGCAATTCTGCTCTCTGCTGAAGTTATCAATCTAATGGAACTTTGAACATAATTCCCTTCACTTCTCAACCCAAAGTAGTCGCATGTGGAAAAAGGACTAACTACTGTGGCATTTTGTTCTATTCAGGTTTAATAGACAGCAGGCAGCAGATGCATCTCGAAGATGTGCAGGGAGAGCGCATCGTGCCATAATATGTCAGAAAAAAATTTTCTACATTAGCCGTCGTGTGGCAGTGATATTTTATTCTTCTTCAAACTTTGACAGCTTTAACTCAGAACAAGTTTTCTACATGCATGTAATCAATAAACTGCATGTGCATTGTCAGACTGTCATAGGTAACATCAGAGAATTCGCATATATCGTTGATGATTAATTTCTCTCTCATGTTTACTATTGTTTTAACAACACTAAAGGAAACCTTACGAAAATTGTGCACTGTATTATAAGAAATGAAATAAAACTAACCATGATAACCTTACGACGAAAGTATCTGTACACAAGCATGCCCCTATCGACACGAATTAGTAAAATACTACTCACTTAAATTTTGATTGGGTCTGTGTTTAATTGGTATGCTGTGTCATACTCAAGAGGTATGCAAATGTGGCATTTCATAAATATAGTTACGTATTCCTAGAAACCCAAAATTCTCTTGTCAGCAGCGGAAAGAGGTGTTACCTGTTGTGCAGCATTGTAAGTTTTTCAACATTGCACTATGAGCTGAAAGCGTTTTCTTGCGATTTCCTTATTGATGTTTGATCTGACTGCTTGTAGCTCTTTCACAGAAGGGATGAAAACGTTACAGTCAGTGAGATTGGAACTGCGAACCGTAACAGACGCTGTTTCACAGGTCAGCACGTTACCACAGAGCTGGCGAGGAGGTATGGGTCTCACCTTCCTATTTCGAGGGCAATAGTAACTAGAACTCGTAAACCGCTATTTAAAGGTCGAGATTAGTTGCGATTTCCACCTGCAACGACTTTCCTGGGCTGAAAACCGTAAATTTTCAATCTTTTGTTACCCTTCAAGCGATAATAACTCAGATTATTCAATGGAAATGACAGGTAAAATCAAGTGAACTTTGAGGCTTAATTCCGTGCACACCAGGAAGTAACTCGTCGATCACAGAGTTGCCAAACATACGTTGCCTTGTTGCCAAATCTCAGTTACAGTACCAGCAGGAAGAAGACGAACCGATGTGATCCTACAGCGGTCTGGGAAGTGACCATTGCTGGTGTCTCCAAGTCGCGGCTGCTACGGCCTGGAATACGTAATGCGTCTGATTCGCTTTCTGTAACTAGTTTTAGGAACTGGAGCGTAGCTACTAATAATACTCAGAACTGACTGCAAACTGAGCATCATAAATCAGTAACTCTCATTGTTGTTTTTATATTTCTTTTGTAAGTGTACTCACAACTAAGAAAGTCATTCACAGGCGTTTTCGTGCCTCGCCGATAGTCGAGCACAACAAACAAATAAAAATAAAAAAGAATGTGTGTGTGTGTGTGTGTGTGTGTGTGTGTGTGTGTGTGTGTGTGTGAGAGAGAGAGAGAGAGAGAGAGAGAGAGAGAGAAATAAAAAGCAATGAGAGAGAGTGTAAAAAATTGTTGTAAAGAAATTGAATCATGGTATTTAAAGAAATCTTTCATTAAAATGACACGTTCCACATCATTACGAAATGTCGTATTCGTGATCTATGGAACAAGAGGTAATCTAATGTAATCTAATCTAATCTAATCACATCATATTGATGATTAGCCATGAAGAGTCATGAATTACCGAAATTTTTGCCAATACCAGTAACCAAATCTGAACATGAAAATAAAAGACGACAATTTTTGTAATAAACCGTGACTCCTATCAAGACCCTTTCGTCCCTGTTATCTAACCACGAAAGATGTCTGATATACCTCCATTCTGAAGTAACAAAGTGTGCATGCATTTAAAGATGAAGTGCATGATGTGAAGTTCTGTGGCGGAGATACGAACCCAACACGTAATCCGGTTGTTAACTAAGAAAAATCAAATGTTACGTATCGGTTTTTCTTACGAGCCGCTAGGTGTCTGAATCTAAAATAAGGATACAAACTTTTGTGCCTAAGCGACAATCAAGCTGCACACCTACCGTGCATCCACGAATATAGCGTAAGTATCAGTTGCTTACTCATGAACAGTAAGATGTGTGCGTGTTTGACCAGAAATAACGACACCTGTTGCGATTGTTGGCAACACATGAACAGACATTGAAATTGCGCGTTAATTTTCACTAGCAGGTCGGTGTGCACTTGATAAAGCTAGAAATGAAATTATGAATATTTTTGTACTGGATCAGGTTTCAGACCCACATACTTACCTTTGGAGGAGACCTAGAGAAGATTGCAGTCTTGGGAAAAGGAACGAAATGACTGAACTATACTGTTCCGAGAGATTCAGATCCTCGAAAGAGGAGATACGAATTCGAATCACAGTCCAGCACCAAATTTTTAAACGTCTCTAGTTCAATCAAGTACAAGTAAAATAAGAGCCCTGTCCCTGTAAATGGCTATCGGTTCATCAAATAAAATAAAATTTGCTAATGTAAGCAAGCTTACTGGCGACTGTATTTCTGTTTACCATGACTTCTGCTGTGTCATTTCCCAACGTAAACCGGCTCTGCCCAGTTGGTAATGAAGGAACGTGATGTTTAATGCGGATTCTGGATTATAACGTCTTTCTCTTGAGGTTACCAGAGGTAAAATAAATCTGTTTGTGCCTCTTAAAAGTAAATGCCTGAACCCACGCATTGCACCTGTGATAGCTCGTTCCACCAGACCATTGTGGCCACATTACCCAGCCCCAGGAGTGTGCTGTAACGGATGATGTGCTTAGCTTACAAAATTAGTCTCGGTGGAAAAAATGCGAGTCTATTAAATGGTCAAGTAGAAGCAAGCTTCTGACGCAGAGATTATGCTATTCTCATGTCAGCAGGATGTAAAGACTCTTCTAGGCATCATAGGCTGGATGTGAAGCCATTTTGATTTTTCACAAATTCAGCAAATTTATTAGTTCGGGAAAATCCATTGTGAAGTGTGAAGTTGCCGGATAATTCGATTATTACTGTTATTATTAATATCATTTTATTCATACCGCTGCTGGAACACGTCCGTAGTCTTGAGGTAAAACGCGAGACCAGCTAATATGACGTCTGGCGACCGAAAGCACATATCGACAAAATTTTTATCGCCCCTTTCCTCTCGGTGCTGAAGCTATGACTGTAATTCAAGCGAATCTACAATATCATATTAGTTGGTCTCGCGTTTTACCTCAAGACTACGGTCGTAGTCAAGAGTAATGTACTAAGACTGGAGTCAAGACTTCCTCTGGGAAGTGCCGCAGTCTACATGTTGCCAGATCGAGCATATTGCCAGACATAGAATTCTGAGAGGAGCATGACTGTACTGTCCACCTTACGTGAACGACTCGGCGGTCAATTTTTTGGTCTGAGACTGTATCTACAACACATATTGTACGCTTAAGACCCAGAAGAATTTAAAAAAAAACTATTTTTTAAGAGAGCAACGTTAACCATAACGTTAGAAGTATTCATAGTATTGTATACGTCTGTGGAAACGCCTTCCAATGACCACTCAAGAAAGACAAGGATACACAGTCTAGCTTCAATATTATAAATACGCCTCAGTTTGTGTATGAACTCAGACTTCGGTCGATAATAATTTTGAAAATTTAGCAATCCTGTACCCATTGGTGTTACACTCGTTTTCAACCAATGATTCCGACAGCTACAGGGATACTACTTGTGATACCTCTTAGACAGAATACTTAAGCAGTGTTATCAGACGAAAAGATCAACCTGACACAAACTGTGGGAAGTTTGTTTTACAACCTTCGTACCTGGATATTCAGCTTTTTCCTATTTGAGATATCTGTGAACGTTGCTGCTTAAGACGATTTAAGCAGAAACTAAATTCCCTCAGCTTCGACAATGTTTAAAGAAATCGTCTTATCGGCACTAAATCGTGGTTTGTGAATTGTTTACCGGCCGTCCTCTTCCGTATTTTGCCGGTTGGAAGGCGAAAGCTTACTGACAAATTTCACACAGAAATTACTGTTACAGTGTACTTATGGAGCCAAATGAGTTAATTGCGTATTTTCCGGTGAGAAAGAGCACTGGCAAACAGTCTTCGCTACATTAGGTTATTTAAACTGGTGTCACTCTGAGCTATAATTAATGGTCAGCGCCTAAGTGTAAGGTCAACGTTTCGGATGCGAGTTTGCGACTGTGAAATACTTTCCTTTATTATAGAAGCGAATATTAAATTTGAACTAATATTGCGAAAATTTTGTACTTGGACAGCTTAGAATGAAAATACTTCTGTTTATTGCAAAGGGAAACAATAGATTTTCTAAAACACTGTCTGTCATACACTACTCGAAACAGGTCATGTCGACCAGATCATGTGGAAGAACTGACAGCAACATATATCGGAAGGCAGTAAGATCACTTGCCTTTTGGTTTGTCAGTACTCGATAGCCATTTCTAGGCGAAAGTAAATGAAGAAAGGCAGTGCGATTTTGTTACCAAGTAACGTCTTCGTCAATTACTTTAGTTTTAATGTAATCTACGACTAATTGCTGGTGTTTGATATTAACATGAAAAGGATTCCGTAGACAGGGAAAGAAACTGTTCTTGGGAAACTACTTCTATAGTGACCAAAAGGCATTAAATGATGTTCAAGCACTTGTGTTACAGCAGCGGTATGAATAAAATGATATTAATAATAACAGTAATAATCGAATTATCCGGCAACTTCACACTTCACAATGGATTTTCCCGAACTAATAAATTTGCTGAATTTGTGAAAAATCAAAATGGCTTCACATCCAGCCTATGATGCCTAGAAGAGTCTTTACATCCTGCTGACATGAGAATAGCATAATCTCTGCGTCAGAAGCTTGCTTCTACTTGACCATTTAATAGACTCGCATTTTTTCCACCGAGACTAATTTTGTAAGCTAAGCACATCATCCGTTACAGCACACTCCTGGGGCTGGGTAATGTGACCACAACGGTCTGGTGGAACGAGCTATCACAGGTGCAATGCGTGGGTTCAGGCATTTACTTTTAAGAGGCACAAACAGATTTATTTTACCTCTGGTAACCTCAAGAGAAAGACGTTATAATCCAGAATCCGCATTAAACGTCACGTTCCTTCATTACCAACTGGGCTGAGCCGGTTTACGTTGGGAAATGACACAGCAGAAGTCATGGTAAACAGAAATACAGTCGCCAGTAAGCTTACTTACATTAGCAAATTTTATTTTATTTGATGAACCGATAGCCATTTACAGAGACAGGGCTCTTATTTTACTTGTACTTGATTGAACTAGAGACGTTTAAAAATTTGGTGCTGGACTGTGATTCGAATTCGTATCTCCTCTTTCGAGGATCTGAATCTCTCGGAACAGTATAGTTCAGTCATTTCGCTCCTTTTCCCAAGACTGCAATCTTCTCTAGGTCTCCTCCAAAGGTAAGTATGTGGGTCTGAAACCTGATCCAGTACAAAAATATTCATAATTTCATTTCTAGCTTTATCAAGTGCACACCGACCTGCTAGTGAAAATTAACGCGCAATTTCAATGTCTGTTCATGTGTTGCCAACAATCGCAACAGGTGTCGTTATTTCTGGTCAAACACGCACACATCTTACTGTTCATGAGTAAGCAACTGATACTTACGCTATATTCGTGGATGCACGGTAGGTGTGCAGCTCGATTGTCGCTTAGGCACTAAAGTTTGTATCCTTATTTTAGATTCAGACACCTAGCGGCTCGTAAGAAAAACCGATACGTAACATTTGATTTTTCTTAGTTAACAATCGGATTACGTGTTGGGTTCGTATCTCCGTCACAGAACTTCACATCATGCACTTCATCTTTAAATGCATGCACACTTTGTTACTTCAGAATGGAGGTGTATCAGACATCTTTCGTGGTTAGATAACAGGGACGAAAGGGTCTTGATAGGAGTCACGGTTTATTACAAAAATTGTCGTCTTTTATTTTCATGTTCAGATTTGGTTACTGGTATTGGCAAAAATTTCGGTAATTCATGACTCTTCATGGCTAATCATCAATATGATGTGATTAGATTAGATTAGATTACATTAGATTACCTCTTGTTCCATAGATCACGAATACGACATTTCGTAATGATGTGGAACGTGTCATTTTAATGAAAAATTTCTTTAAATACCATGATTCAATTTCTTTACAACAATTTTTTACACTCTCTCTCATTGCTTTTTATTTCTCTCTCTCTCTCTCTCTCTCTCTCTCTCTCTCTCACACACACACACACACACACACACACACACACACACACACACACACACACACATTCTTTTTTATTTTTATTTGTTTGTTGTGCTCGACTATCGGCGAGGCACGAAAACGCCTGTGAATGACTTTCTTAGTTGTGAGTACACTTACAAAAGAAATATAAAAACAACAATGAGAGTTACTGATTTATGATGCTCAGTTTGCAGTCAGTTCTGAGTATTATTAGTAGCTACGCTCCAGTTCCTAAAACTAATTACAGAAAGCGAATCAGACGCAATACGTATTCCAGGCCGTAGCAGCCGCGACTTGGAGACACCAGCAATGGTCACTTCCCAGACCGCTGTAGGATCACATCGGTTCGTCTTCTTCCTGCTGGTACTGTAACTGAGATTTGGCAACAAGGCAACGTATGTTTGGCAACTCTGTGATCGACGAGTTACTTCCTGGTGTGCACGGAATTAAGCCTCAAAGTTCACTTGATTTTACCTGTCATTTCCATTGAATAATCTGAGTTATTATCGCTTGAAGGGTAACAAAAGATTGAAAATTTACGGTTTTCAGCCCAGGAAAGTCGTTGCAGGTGGAAATCGCAACTAATCTCGACCTTTAAATAGCGGTTTACGAGTTCTAGTTACTATTGCCCTCGAAATAGGAAGCTGAGACACATACCTCCTCGCCAGCTCTGTGGTAACGTGCTGACCTGTGAAACAGCGTCTGTTAAGGTTCGCAGTTCCAGTCTCACTGACTGTAACGTTTTCATCCCTTCTGTGAAAGAGCTACAAGCAGTCAGATCAAACATCAATAAGGAAATCGCAAGAAAACGCTTTCAGCTCATAGTGCAATGTTGAAAAACTTACAATGCTGCACAACAGGTAACACCTCTTTCCGCTGCTGACAAGAGAATTTTGGGTTTCTAGGAATACGTAACTATATTTATGAAATGCCACATTTGCATACCTCTTGAGTATGACACAGCATACCAATTAAACACAGACCCAATCAAAATCTAAGTGAGTAGTATTTTACTAATTCGTGTCGATAGAGGCATGCTTGTGTACAGATACTTTCGTCGTAAGGTTATCATGGTTAGTTTTATTTCATTTCTTATAATACAGTGCACAATTTTCGTAAGGTTTCCTTTAGTGTTGTTAAAACAATAGTAAACATGAGAGAGAAATTAATCATCAACGATATATGCGAATTCTCTGATGTTACCTATGACAGTCTGACAATGCACATGCAGTTTATTGATTACATGCATGTAGAAAACTTGTTCTGAGTTAAAGCTGTCAAAGTTTGAAGAAGAATAAAATATCACTACCACACGACGGCTAATGTAGAAAATTTTTTTCTGACATATTATGGCACGATGCGCTCTCCCTGCACATCTTCGAGATGCATCTGCTGCCTGCTGTCTATTAAACCTGAATAGAACAAAATGTCACAGTAGTTAGTCCTTTTTCCACATGCGACTACTTTGGGTTGAGAAGTGAAGGGAATTATGTTCAAAGTTCCATTAGATTGATAACTTCAGCAGAGAGCAGAATTGCGTTTTATTAAATGTAGCACTGAATGTATTCGAACTCGCGACATCTTATCTATGCTACAAGCTGACACGTAGCTACAACAGCTCCAGAGCTCGGCAACTATTCCTCCAGAACTTTTGGATTCCACAGCACTGAGATTATGCATATGGCCAGGTCTTGACTTCTGAGAGACAAACAGTTACAGCTTTTCTTTTGGACTGAGCGACGTTTTCTAGTAACAGATAGCGCAATAGAATACCTCAAGTGGAAAGGAACACTTCCTATTTAAACTTCTGCATCCTACACTGTTGGCAGTTGTGTGTAGGTGGCAGTTACGTGATTTTATTTCTGTGATTACAAAATAGTCGAATGTATGCACTGGTTAGCCGAGGCAGCTAGTTCATAGTGATTCGGTCAACCAAATAAATGAATTTACTGAACATGCTGCAAATTACTACAGGGAGCCTGTGTGTCAGAATTCTCATCCAGTGTGGCGCAACTGCATTACGATAGAAAAATGACCCGCAGAGAAGAGGATTTCGTGGTCTGTTGGACGGATGTTAGGTTGTTATACCTATGGTCTGGGTTCGATTCCCACTTCTGTCAATGATTTTAGATAGGGAGAGACAGATTCCATTCTCTCCTGGCTACACCAAGTGAAGGAGATATAATGGCTGCGTGGTCTGAAAATTCACATTAAAGATGATATTCCTTCTTTACCAAGTAGACGGTAGGTTGAACCACAATAAAGTCTGGAGTGGCGACATGTAGAAACTCTATCACCAGTAACCTTTCTTATACTAGTTATTTATTTCAAGTGACGACACAAACGCTATGTATGGTCACAGGACACTTATTCCATCTTTTATTTGAGCTTCTGTATGTCGATAAAATTGGTTCTGAACTGGGAATGCAACTCAGACCGCCCTTAACGCGGAATTTGATCCCTTCGTGGCAATACAGCTCGGCTACAATTTGTTGTTTGTTCAAAACTGCAGATTCCTCAACACCTTCACATATTACGCGTGAATGGGATCGAATCCTGGCCCGGCACTAAAGATTTAATTATGTATTATCAAGCTCTATCATGAGAACACCTATCTGCTGGTGGATAATAATTTTGATTTTTAATGTATTTTCATTCGCTGTCAACACTAACGATATCTGACGTTTTTAACTCCCAGTGAGACACAGAACTATTTGCGAGATGACTGTAAGTTCAAGATGCTATTCTGAGCAGCTGGTGGAGAAAAATTCGGTGGCTGACTTCTCTTTGTGTGTAGTCAACAACGATATGTGTGGGGCTCTATTCCCAGTGAGCGCTGAACTCTTCGTCATATTATTTCAGTTCAAACATGCTCACATGTCACTGCTGGTGCAACAAACCCATATTTAACGTTCGTTTCCTCAAGAATATAACAGCGATAGGTGCCGGGTTGGAATCCTGGGAAGGAAAAAATTAATGTTTCGTCTCGTCATTTCAGTTAAAACATCTAGCTACTGCCGCAAAATTCCGATATGTCACATTTGACTGTGCTTCGATAGCAATCCGATTAGGTTCCGGGTTCGAATCCGTATCCAACACACAGCTTTACCTCACGGCATTTCAAGTAAGTTACTTGTGAAGAAGCAATATTTAACATCTCTCGTCGTTCGTTAACAGGGACAATAGATGCTGGGTAGGAATTCGCGTCTGTTAAAAATGTTTGCGTTATGCAATTTAAAGTTGATATTTGCTAAGGAAACGTATGAAGACGCAGACTTCCTCGTTATCAATATGTGCGGCATATCTTTCGTGTTAACGAAAGTAAATTCCCGCTTTACCTCTTCTTACGTGTCAAATGAAATGTATGCCATGAGGAATAGAATATTTGTTGACTGCGTCCTTTCTTGCTTCCATCCTTACCAAAATATTTCTTCATTCTCGTGGTAATCATGACATTCTATGTGTATGCTGCAAAAGATTGCAAGTGGACAAATTCGACATCGATGTGCAAAACGTTTGGTATCTTACATTATATTCAATTCGAATAAGCTTCCGGTGTATTTTTACTTCGTTTGTATTTTTAGATGATTATGAACGTTACGGAAATTTATCTCACATGCTTTATGTTGAATGAGAAACATTGAATGATCCGTTTTGCTTTCCCTACGTTGAAATGATATAATGTCGGCGTCAACAGCCTTCTTCCACGCCGGAAGCTGAAACTTGTATCATTCTGGATTAATGATTATTGAATGTCTCATATGTATACATAGCCCACAAGGCGACGTCAGAAACCATCAGGGGAGAACGCCGCATAAAAACCAAAGGTGCGCGCGCGTGTCCACTCTGAAGAACCGTATCGGAGAATCACGGCAAGCATTTCGCTGAAGAGCTGCCTCGTCAGAGAGCCGAGAAATGGCAGCGTCGTAGCAAGTATTTGTCAACACTCTGATAGTGCATTTACTTCCGGGTGTAGGTCGGCGTTACCTCGCTAAATTCACTTGACATTCGTTTCCCACATCGAAGACTCGTACGATATAATCCACTGCAAGATGACACAATTAGAAAGTATATTTAATTTCTGGACTCCAAGAACGGCGTTCTTCACATAAGTAACACCTGTTTGTGTGTGCGTTCGGGAGGACGACGGTGCAATCCCGCGCCCGGCCATCCTGATTTAGATTTTCAATGATTTCCCTAAATCGCTTCAGGCAAATGCCGGGATGGTTCCTTAGGAAGGGCCCGGCCGATTTCCTTCCCCATCCTTCCCTAATCCGAGCTTGTGCTCCGTCTCTAACGACATCGTTGTCGACGGGACGTTAAAACAGTAATCTCCACCTCCTCTCTGTGTTTAGGTTGCGTTTTGAGGCTCAGGCAACATCGCAGTGACTATAGTCCGCCTCTGGCCGCCAGTGTGTCGTTAGCTCAGAGGTTCCCTTGTGCTTTGCAGTGCTTGTACTATAAGACATAGCAGTTCGAATCACGGTAGAAGCCGCTGACTATAACCTTTTACTTTCCATTTTAATAACTGCTAGTAAAAATTTCTTATGCGAAATCTGAAGAATGCCTTTAAACATCAACCTCCGTCCGATTCGACTTTGCAAATTCCAAGGTGCTTCACCGTAAAATAGGTCCTGAAAAGATTCAAACCGACTGTCAACGATATAAATTTGAGCTTTGTTCGTCATATAGGTCTAACATGTCAGAAGGTTGTTTATGAAGTGCACATATTCATTAATATAGTTCCCTTCTTCTAAATTTTTGCAATAGCATTTAACTGTAGACGTTTTCTAACACCGGCGTTAGCAATTCCTTTCCGTTCTCTGAAACCTTCAAAACGACAAATTTTTCTGGTTTAAATCTGATGACCTTAACTATCACTTCCGATCAACAATAAATACTTCATGAACCCATACATGGAACTCCTAATGTGCAGTGTTCCTGCACTGCTACAGAGCATGCATTGCAAGGTATTCACACAGTTTATCCCATAGACTTACCATAAGGAATGAAACAAGAACTGTAATACACTTTACACCACAGACGCTCACTCTGGCTTGACGAAAACATCCAAACATTGACCAAAAGTGGCACAAATAATTGAGTTTGAAAGGAAAAGAAACAAGGTATGAAGCATTTATAAATTCATCGAATGTAGTGAGGTGGTTTAATTTCGTCCCAGTCTATAAAATTAATTTCGGGCCATACTCAGCTCTTGCCGATTAATGTAATATAATACCCGCCTACTAATCAGGGCGTCTGTCTCCGTTGCTTTTGAGCGTGAATGGAAATTGTAGAAAATTTCTGTGGAGCAACATTTAATAATAAAGCGTTTTAAATCATCAAAAGCGATGAGCGGTAGCAGGCGCTTTCCATAAAGAACGGGGGAGTGCAGCGCCGCTGGTGTCGCCACGGCCGCTGCCAGTAGCCAGCAAATGGATCCCGGAGCTTTGCTGCATACGGCGTCCGGAGGAGGACAGTCTGCAGGAAATCTGCCGCACAATCGTTACTGGATAAAATTTTGATACCGGTGTGTCACAAAGCGAAATAGATTGAATCTGCGCTACCATTACATTCACGTCTTCAGATTTCAGACAGAAGAGGCTATAAAAATGTTTTATGCCAGCTGCTCTCGATCCACTGACATGAACAGAAACAGCGCACGCTACCGCTAGACCATAGGCCTAATCAGCTTAGGGTTTCTCTATCATGGGACAAGTTTTCCTCCAGGAAGTGCCGCAGTCTACAGTGTTGCCAGATTGTGCAGATAACCGGACTTAGAGAATTAGCGAGTTGGCCAGTTTATTTGTCCCATGTCGCGATCGGCGCGGACTTAGCCTCGGAAGCGGCCGGCCGCCGGTCGAGTTTTATGTCAAAGAGTGTTCGTTAAAAAGTAACTTAACATGGTATGTGCTCAACCCTCCACAGTGACCTAGAACAGAGAGAGACATACAAATGTATTGTGTCTGATGGAATGGTATCGCATGATTGCTGAATTGGTTCTCTTAGGCCGTGCACTGTTTGCGCTTTTGCGGCGTATGCTGCTTTCTTGACAGTTCCCAGAAAACAGAAGCCTAGGGGGTTAAATCCCGAGATCGAGCTGGATACTCCGCGACACTTCCTCTTCATCCTATCTGGAGTGGGCTGGGGGCGTCTAGTTTGATGAAAACATCGCTGCCGCTGAAAAACACTAATAAAGGTGGGCTGGTAGGACGGGTGCGTGAGTTCTAGGGCAGCACACACGCAATAAAAGTAACTCAGAATAGTGAATAGTAAAATATGCTATTCAACCTTGGTAACGCTGGTTACAGCAATTGTAGAATTCACGTTTAGCCTACCTCTCCTGCGTTGACTACAGTTCCATGAACACAAACTAAATAACGTCCTTTAAGTTGGGAAGAAAATTAATCTTCCATCTTTATGTATTCGAACAATAGTTCCAAACCAACAGTACTCAGTTAAACCTCTAGGGAGCCTGTCTCTGTCCACACACGATACTTCTGCTCGGTGGTCTGTTTCTACTGAAGACCAATCACTATCTATCTGTCTATCGGCCATTGTTTCCATCTCACTCGACGTCTTCAAGACAAAGGGCAGCGGGCAGCGTCATTGGATTGCGGGCAGTGACGTCCCTGCTGCGGACGTATGTCGACGGTGCTTCTGGTACCAAGCGCCGTAAACGCTTCCTGAGTGGAGTCTCGGTACACCACACTATCCAACCCGAAGCGACTGTGCAACAGAGAAATTCCCTCACACGAAGTGGAAAGTGAGAACAATATTGTTGAAAGGAAAATACCTCGTTGTTACAAATGTCGTTTGCACCTGGAGTTATCAGGAACAACATTTCTATGTGACGGTCACCTGTGACAGTCCCTTCAATGAACTTGAGCCCGATTAGCCCTTTAGACGACGGACCACACCAGACCAATGCTCCTCGTATATGTAGATTACATTCCTGTCCTCAGCTCCTGTCGGGTGGTTACCACCGCTTCCTCTAGAACGCGTGGTGCCGGTTTCGATTCTCGGTCGGGTCGGAGAGTTTGTTGGCGTAGAAAGTGCATGTTTGTGCTGTCCTAATGATTCTAGATAATCTTCATTATACAGACACGGAAGTCGTTGATGCGACGACAAATAGAAATCCTTGCGGTAGGGGGCCGAACATCCCCAGATGGGTCTCCCGGCCAATAGTGCTACACGATCATTTTATTTCCTCAGTAAGGCACCAAGTTTCGTTTGCCCAGTACACACAGTTACTGTGAATTCGTTAAGTCTAAAGATACCTTCATCGGACCAAAGCATTAGATATTGGGGACGTTTATCTTCTTCAGATATGTTGATGAATCCGTCCCAAAATTCAGTTGGCCTATCGGAAACATCCTTGTTCAGAGCGTGATAAGCTGTCGGAATTTAAGGCTTTCACCTCTGAGTCCACAAAAATTTTCATATATTGTGTGTGTGCTTGATTCACAGCATCAGCACTTCCGTAGTTCCTTTCTTCCGATGCATCTCTTCTTCCAATATTGCGCCGTTCCACCGACTGTACACTTTCCTCGGATTTTTATAATTGTTGATTGTTAAGGTAGTGGTGCACAAAATTCAAGCCATCCAAGTTGTCGAACCTGACCCGCTTGCGGTCTTTAAACGATAACGCCGTGTCTGCAACAAGTGGATGAGCTGCCTAGTTTTTTCACTGCCCTCTGAATTATTACTCACTACTATTATGTCTAACTGCTGCACTTAAAGAGAGATTTAGTTTCTAAGAGTGTATACATTATTTTGGTATAACCTGTATAAAAGTGCGGATAAAAGTTATATTGCAAAAACTGTAGTTGCATAACATTATTGATTGCATCCTTGATGCTGGTTTTACAAATATAACTTATTATTATAGCGATTTTCGTGTTTCCTTTTCTCTACTAAAATGCTGTAGAACGTTAAATCTTTCGTCTAACAAGGGAAGCATACATCCACCGATTTTGCTCATCTTTGGCACAGTTGTAGAACACGCTTAGATGAAACGATTACTGTGCCAGTACAATGCACTTCTCAAGCATTATTGTGACATATAGGTTCTAAGCTTAACTAGCCTTTGAAGTAACATACGAGAGTGCCAGCCATTGAACGGTGACGTTAGCGCAATCGACGAAGGCGCAAAGCTAGGAGCGACACCACTTTGCGTTCGATGTGTTATTTTTTTTTTTTTTGTAATTTTCTGCTAAACGCTTATATGACTACAACTAATCAGGTTTCTTCGAAAAGAAATGCTAATAATAATGACAGTTACAGCGGTACGTTGGTGGCGAGGTACAATGAGTAAGCGTGACGACCTCAACATAAAGTTAACGGTACATTCGTGCTCGTATTAAACAGTTATCGCCGTGGAATCATTACACGTATAGACCTTCATCGTCACAATTTAGGGTTTTGTCTGTCACAACAGTACAATAAACACGGGACACAGTTGCACCGAGCTGGTTTTATCAGTGTCGCATTCTAGTGCACTCATTTTGTTTTCATTAATGACAGCGATGAACACACAACAGCTTTGTTTTCATTAATGACAGCGATGAACACACAACAGCAACACTTAACCACTTAACAGTGATTAACTCGACTATACCTTGCCACGAATGTACCATTTACGATTTTCGTGAGCATTATTGCTCCTTTTCAAACAAGTTGGGGGGGGGGGGGGGGGGGGGAAATACGAGAGAGGCTGGTAACGTGAGGCTGCAGTCGCTGCTGGAAGGTTGGCGCTGTCGAATGATATCCAACAGGCTCCTAAGGCACTAAACCTTGATTTCTCGATAACGCTTTAGAGTACATGGTATTACGTTGGTGCATAAGTTCGTAGTCTTTTTGTTTTGCATGTTGGTATTCCAGTCGCAATGAATTTATTTATCGATTGTCATTTTGTATTTGTAGTCATTTTTTATACTTCAGTTCACATGTTTTCATTTTGTCATTTGGAGACAGTGAGTGGAGCTGTGGACGCTAGAAATTGGAGTGCCAAGTGGAGAACATTTCCGACACATTCTTCTGTTTGAGTTGAGTAGAGGGGTGCCAAAAGCGGAGGCACCCAGAAACATTTGCGTCGCGTGTGGGGATAGTGCCATTTGACACAGCACGATAAGGAAATGGACTTCTCGTTTTAAGGGCGACCGTTTTTACACTGGTGACTCTCCACGGTCAGGAAGGCCCTCAGGGTTTGACGAAGATCGATTAAAAGCGCTAATTGACAATGATCCGCGTCAGTGTACTCGATAACTGACAAATGTGACGAACTGTCGTCATTTTACCATCGTGCGACACTTGCAGACAGTATGGAAGGTTAAAAAAATTGCTTTTAAGGGGAACCTCATGCTTTAAAGCAAAGTCAGAGGGTGGCCATATGTGCATCTCTGCTCGTTCTTCATCAGTTGGCTCGTGGACAACACTCCTATATTGTATCGTTACTGGCGACTCTATGCTAACATAAGGGAAAGGAAGGACTGGTTGAGTCCAAACAAAGCCACAGCTCCCCGTACAAAGATCTGCACGCACCCACAAAAGATAATTTTGTGCGTCTAGTGGAACAGCGATGGCGTGGTGTACTACTAATTGCTTCCCCGGGGTGTAAATATTGCTGCTAACATTTTCTGTCAACAACTGAGGCTTCGTGCAGACGCAGTCCAAGAACTACGATCAGGGAGACTGCCTGCAGCGATGCTACCCCACGATAACGCCCCCCCTCCCCCTCCTCCCCATTGCCGCATTCTGCTACACTGACAAGAACACTACGCTGGAGTTGGGTTGGGAAGTCATTCCGCACCCACCTTATCACCGTATTCACCTGATCTCGCGTCTCAAATTCACACCTCTTGCGCTTTCCATCGAACAACTTTCAAGGAACTTCCTTTCCGGGCGAAAATGCGTTCTTCGCCTCAAAACCAAATGATATTTACAGTCGCGGAATCGGGAAGTTACCCCAGCTTTGGCAGAGTGTTTGAAATAGTGAAGGAGAATATATTATTGGAGGGTAAAATCTCTGTTGTGTTTATTTGCTGTGTTTATTAAAATTACGCACGAACTTATGCACAACCCAGTACTAGAGCAGCATTTATTTCATCTGTGCACGTACTGCAATAGTGCAAGAGGTGAGTAATGCCCATGAGTCCTCGGATATAATGGTTCACGTATAGTTATAGTCCTATTGAAACTGCACACGTCTCCATCCGCCTGCCGCCGAGGGTCTGGCAGGACAACTGCACTTCGCCGCTACGTCCTGGAGGACTTGGCACACAATGAGTGCAGAGGCAGAGAAAGTCTCCTGCTGCTCCCACGTCACTCCGCCTTTCACCTACCGCTTTACGTCAACCGATTCGTAACACAGTATGACGTCACGTATTTGGCACACTTTCACCATTGTCGGCTCCTTCCGTAGGGTCGATGCCAGGAAATTTACTCCCTGCGTCCCAGTCTTTCCACAACGTAGCTGTATCCTCAAGGAGAGTGTTTATACATCATTTCTATAACGGGAACAATTTTTAACGTCGACTTCTGTTGCATTTGCAGTATGTCTTAGAGCAACATTCTATAAGCAGATTCGCAAGAAGACAGCGAATTATTTCAAATAATATTTATCTGATAGCAAAGGAGCTTGTTGTTGAGTACGAAGAAGATTGGTAGATCCAGTAGAATGCTTTAGATTACCTTCTTTAAGTCACCGCTTCATTCTACAACAAAATATCGAAAACGATTTTAATATTAGCGGCTATCAAAAATTTTTCATATCAGGGTTTTGCTGGAGCATAAATGTAACGTAGTAGAACTCCGATGCGGGTATATAAGCACCGACATATAGGCGAGAACTTATTATTGCAACCGTGGCTTTGCGACGTGCGTACGGTAAATGAGGAAACGCGGACTACGGTGAAATTGTTACGAAACGCCCCCAAAAAGGAGCAACGTGCTGTTATTATTTTCTTGGCTGCCGAAGGACAAACGCCGACAGAAATCCGGCGAAGAATGAAGACTGTGTATGAGGCAGCATCTCTGTCCAAAACCACCAACAGGTGCTGCTGCTTCGTGATTAAAAATGTCCCCATATCGCAAATGTTGTAACGCAAAAGTTACATCAACTCAAGTGGGAGACACTCGAGCACTCACCCTGTGGCCTCCACCTCTGTCCACGCGACTGCCGCGCCTGCAGCCCCTTACCAAATACCTCCAATGGTCGACGATTCCTGTCGGACGATTATGTGCGGCAGGCGCAGACTTCCTGACGCAGCAGGACACAGCGTTTTACCAAACGGGTATCTTCAGCTTGATGTGCCGTTGGCTTGAATGCCTCGATACTCACGGCGATTTCACCAGGTTGTCATACCGATTCTGGACTGTACGGTCCCTTACACAAAAAATACTACGGCAGCTGCCTTTTTGCCGTATTAGGTTCAGGCGGTTACTTATGTGGTAACAGCGGAACAGAAATATCAAATAAACCTTTAGGATAGGGTGAACCTTTCTTGCTCATGGGACTGCGTGTATACAAATAAGAAAGCATCCTACTGCTTAGCCCGTGCGCGCAGCTCGAACACCGTAATATGCTACAGGATCATTGGTAGACAAGTCTACATCTACATCTACATATATACTCCGCGAGCCACCTTACGGTGTGTGGCGGAGGGTACTTATTGTACCACTATCTGATCCCCCCTTCCCTGTTCCATTCACGAATTGTGCGTGGGAAGAACGACTGCTTGTAAGTCTCCGTATTTGCTCTAATTTCTCGGATCTTTTCGTTGTGATCATTACGCTAGATATATGTGGGCGGTAGTAATATGTTGCCCATCTCTTCCCGGAATGTGCTCTCTCGTAATTTCGATAATAAACCTCTCCGTATTGCGTAACGCCTTTCTTGAAGTGTCCGCCACTGGAGCTTGTTCAGCATCTCCGTAACGCTCTCGCGCTGACTAAATGTCCCCATGACGAATCGCGCTGCTTTTCCCTGGATCATGTCTATCTCTTCTATTAATCCAACCTGGTAAGGGTCCCATACTGATGAGCAATACTCAAGAATCGGACGAACAAGCGTTTTGTAAGCTACTTCTTTCGTCGATGAGTCACATTTTCTTAGAATTCTTCCTATGAATCTCAACCTGGCGCCTGCTTTTCCCACTATTTGTTTTATGTGATCATTCCACTTCAGATCGCTCCGGATAGTAACTCCTAAGTATTTTACGGTCGTTACCGCTTCCAATGATTTACCACCTATGGCATAATCGTACTGGAATGGATTTCTGCCCCTACGTATGCGCATTATATTACATTTATCTACGTTTAGGGAAAGCTGCCAGCTGTCGCACCATGCATTAATCCTCTGCAGGTCCTCCTGGAGTACGTACGAGTCTTCTGATGTTGCTACTTTCTTGTAGACAACCGTGTCATCTGCAAATACCCTCACGGAGCTACCGATGTTGTCAACTAAGTCATTTATGTATATTGTAAACAATAAAGGTCCTATCACGCTTCCCTGCGGTACTCCCGAAATTACCTCTACATCTGCAGATTTTGAACCGTTAAGAATGACATGTTGTGTTCTTTCTTCTAGGAAATCCTGAATCCAATCACAAACCTGGTCCGATATTTCGTAAGCTCGTATTTTTTTCACTAAACGTAAGTGCGGAACCGTATCAAATGCCTTCCTGAAGTCCAGAAATACGGCATCAATCTGCTCGCCAGTGTCTACGGCACTGTGAATTTCTTGGGCAAATAGGGCGAGCTGAGTTTCACATGATCTCTGTTTGCGGAATCCATGTTGGTTATTATGAAGGAGATTTGTATTATCTAAGAACGTCATAATACGAGAACACAAAACATGTTCCATTATTCTACAACAGATTGACGTAAGCGAAATAGGCCTATAATTATTCGCATCTGATTTATGACCCTTCTTGAAAATGGGAACGACCTGCGCTTTCTTCCAGTCGCTAGGTACTTTACGTTCTTCCAGCGATTTACGATAAATTGCTGATAGAAAGGGGGCAAGTTCTTTAGCATAATCACTGTAGAATCTTAAGGGTATGTCGTCTGGTCCGGATGCTTTTCCGCTACTAAGTGATAGCAGTTGTTTTTCAATTCCGATATCGTTTATTTCAATATTTTCCATTTTGGCGTCCGTGCGACGGCTGAAGTCAGGGACCGTGTTACGATTTTCCGCAGTGAAACAGTTTCGGAACACTGAATTCAGTATTTCTGCCTTTCTTCGGTCGTCCTCTGTTTCGGTGCCATCGTGGTCAACGAGTGACTGAATAGGGGATTTAGATCCGCTTACCGATTTTACATATGACTAAAACTTTTTAGGGTTCTTGTTTAGATTGTTTGCCAATGTTTTATGTTCGAATTCGCTGAATGCTTCTCTAATTGCTCTCTTTACGCTCTTTTTCGCTTCGTTCAGCTTTTCCTTATCAGCTATGATTCGACTACTCTTAAACCTATGATGAAGCTTTCTTTGTTTCCGTAGTACCTTTCGTACATGATTGTTATACCACGGTGGATCTTTCCCCTCGCTTTGGACCTTAGTCGGTACGAACTTATCTAGGGCGTACTGGACGATGTTTCTGAATTTTTTCCATTTTTGTTCCACATCCTCTTCCTCAGAAATGAACGTTTGATGGTGGTCACTCAGATATTCTGCGATTTGTGCCCTATCACTCTTGTTAAGCAAATATATTTTCCTTCCTTTCTTGGCATTTCTTATTACACTTGTAGTCATTGATGCAACCACTGACTTATGATCACTGATACCCTCTTCTACATTCACGGAGTCGAAAAGTTCCGGTCTATTTGTTGCTATGAGGTCTAAAACGTTAGCTTCACGAGTTGGTTCTCTAACTATCTGCTCGAAGTAATTCTCGGACAAGGCAGTCAGGATAATGTCACAAGAGTCTCTGTCCCTGGCTCCAGTTCTGATTGTGTGACTATCCCATTCTATACCTGGTAGATTGAAGTCTCCCCCTATTACAATAGTATGATCACGAAACTTCTTCACGACGTTCTGCAGGTTCTCTCTGAGGCGCTCAACTACTACGGTTGCTGATGCAGGTGGTCTATAGAAGCATCCGACTATCATATCTGACCCACCTTTGATACTTAACTTAACCCAGATTATTTGACATTCGCATTCGCTAATAACTTCACTGGATATTATTGAATTCTTTACTGCTATGAATACTCCTCCACCAAGTGGCAAGAAGCTTTTTCCAAATACATTTAATCCACGCAGCAGTCATCCAGAAATGGAGGAGGTGAGACATTATTGTTTATAAGACCCCGCCATGCAATATTAATCCTAGTATTCATACCCTGGCTTCATTCCATCTACAGACCAATGAAATGGCTGAGAGCACTTTGGGACTTAACATCTGAGGTCATCAGTCCGCTAGAACTTAGAATTACTTAAACCTAACCAACCTAAGGACATCACACACATCCATGCCCGAGGCAGGACTCGAACCTGCGACCATAGTGGTCACTCGTTTCCAGACTGAATCCCCCTACAACCGCTCAGCCACAGCAGCCGGCCCGCACCTAGAGACAGTTATAACTTTTAATTACTGTATTAAAGACTTAAAACTGAGCCTCCACTCACCAAACATGTTTTCTTGCAGTATTCAGTGACGCATTAGAGGTACTATTAGAAATGAGTGTCATTATTTTTAAGTATTACTTATATATTTTTCCCTTATACCATACATTTAGATAACCTTGAGTCCGATGGACCTTGTGGTTTATGATGTAGTGTCATTAAATTACACTGTGTTGTAATCAATTACATTTTGTTGGAATTCTAAGAGTATATTACTGGCGCCGGCCGGGATGGCCGAGCGGTTCTAGGCGCTACAGTTTGGAACCGCGCGACGGCTACGGTCGCAGGTTCGAATCCTGCCGCGGGCATGGATGTGTGTGATGTCCGTAGGTTAGTTAGGTTTAAGTAGTTCTAAGTTCTAGGGGACTGATGACCTGAGAAGTTAAGTCCCATAGTGCTCAGAGCCATTTGAACATTACTGGCACACATATTCATTGTTGTCATTGCAGAAGGTAAATTGCTACAAACTGGAACTCTGATCAACTACTGTATCATATAGCGTACTCCTGCGTTGCGTACGAGTGCGAAATATTGCAGCAGATGGTTACCAGTGTAAAGCACTATAGACGTGTTGTATGACTTTGTTGTGGAACAGTGTTGTGTTTTGCATTCAGCAATCATTCGTAAGAAAGGTAAGGGTCTTTTGTAACGGTAAAGACTAACATAAACAGCAATTATATTCTTACAGTCCATAGAAGATGAGAGTATTTTGTTATTTCTTCATAAATTAATTTTGAGATAGAATGTCGGAATCTAAATAAAGGAGCGAGAAAGAATATAACACACGATTTTAAAATCCAAAATCTGAATGAGTTACTCAATGGGTAGCTGAAGGTGAGGATTTCCTTTCAGATACAAGTACATGGAAACCATACAGTTTTCCCTCAGCTGGCGGCATTCAGCTCTTTGGATGAAAGAAGGCAGTGGTGCAGACAGTGATGCTGCCGCTGCTGCTGATGATGATGAAGCAGGTAGTAACCCGTCTGGACAAACAGACGAAACAGCAGTCAATCTGCTAACAAACATACTGTTTCAAACTAAAACTATGGAGTAAAAGCCAACCAGTACAACGCCAGTAGAACGCCTGCAAACAAATTGGTGAAATTTACAATATGACTTTTAGGAAGGCGCATAATCGCTAACACCCCCAAAAGTTTCTTGGATTTATTTGTTTCTCTAGCCAGTGTGGATGAAATCGTGAGGTGTACCTAGAAACAAGAAGACTTTTTGTACCAATAAAAATAAGCTGTAATGATGTAACTAGGTATGAAATGTTCGCCTTCTGCGGAGTTTTGCTTCATACTGGAGCAAATAAAGGCTGGGATGTTCGAATCAGGGAACTTTTTCTGGGGAAGTTTTATAATCCATTATATAGACCTATAACGTCTGTGAGTCGTTCTGAGGTAATTAAGATTCATTAAACGTGATAATAGTAGAGCAAGAGAGGCTCCGTTACAAAATGTTAAGCTTCTAGCTATATCCTTTGTGTGTAAAATATTCACACGACAGTGCACGAAAGTAATGGTACCTCAGATCAATCTTACGGTGGTTGAAGAACTAGTTCCATGTAGGCGCGTTGTAAATTTATAAAATATATTCCAAATAAGTCTGGAAAATATGGAATGAAAAATTCTTAATGTGGGAAGGTGGGACTGTGTATGTTACTGATGGGACTGTGTATACAGGAAGAGGACCAGGTGCGCTGTCCCAGAAAAATTTGGACTCTACCACAGTGAAGAGTCCTCCACGCAACGTTACTGGTCCAGCCAAAAATGTTACCGTAGGTAATTATTGTACAAGGGCAACATCGCCAGGACATCTCTTGCTAAATACCAAACTGTTGTGGGAACGATGAGGATGAATAAAAGAGGAATTCCAAAAGAAATGATGCCAGATAATAGTGTACAAGTAGGTTCAAGTCTATTTATGAAAGAAACGACAGTGGTTAGTTTTTAGCCAAAGAAAAACAAATGTGTAATCCTGCTAAGTATCATTCATCGTGATAACGCCGTATGTGAACAACATAGAAAATGGAAGCCTGAGGTTGTAAAATTCTCTGAATAAATGGAGGGTGGTGTGGATGTTATGGATCGGTCTGTGCACAATTATACATTCAAAAGACAAACTAAACGCTAACCCATGTCTCTCTGGTGCAACATAATGGACGTACGCACTCTAGAGGACGTTATCGTTAGCACGGCACAACATCTCAGACATCACGAATGGCTTTTGCACAAAAAGGGTCTTTCCATCAATGGAGCTGATCCGACCGTTCATGATAAGAAGCTCCTCTAATCCATTTCCACAAAAATCCATATAGGTAGAGAAGAAAAAGCTCATTACTATCTTTCACACATAAAACAACAGTAGCAACGGTAACAGCGCAGTGGATGCTTAGCCTTGTTCATTGTGTACTACATAAAAAAAAGAAGGTATTGCGCTACAAGTGCACAAAACATGTGTGCCAGGACCATAGCGATGCGGTGTGCAACAATTGTAAATATTAATGTGATGTTTTTCGTTTATGATATGATTTTTGTCGGTACCACAATTATAACCAGTTTGTGATATGTTTCAGTTTTCATAATGTAATGTATTCAAAGAAAATTTTTCGGGATTAATAGTGCATTCTTTTTAACTCTGAGCCGTACCGACTCGCATGAGTTGCTGGAGCCACGGCAGGAGCGTGTAACTGGCGCGACGCGTGCGAGCTACCGGCGAGAGGGCGGAAGTGGCCGTGGAAAAGGAAGCTGCGAGCGAATACCTTTGGTGAGCGAGACTGGAAGTTTGGGTGCTGAGTACTGCTCACCTGTTGTTCGGTCAGCGTAAGACGCCACGTTACTTCGGTTTATCAAAAGTGAGTCTGTCGTTACGCTAGGGGAAATCAGTGGAATTTAACCTTTTTTCCTAAACTGCCGTCTTGCTTGAGTGGGTCTTGTGAGTCGAATAGACATGTGTAAATAGTGATTCGTCTTACTGTTGGAAAAAAAAGAAAGAAAGGAGGCTTAGTGCCTTCGGTAAACGTTACCTGCACTCTGACAGCCGTGGTGGGCTGTGGTGTAAACGAATTACTGTCTGTTATTTAAAGGAACCGACATATTGGTTCAAATGGCTCTGAGCACTGTGCGACTTAACTTCTGAGGTCATCAGTCGCCTAGAACTTAGAATCAATTAAACCTAACTAACCTAAGGACATCACACACATCCATGCCCGATGCAGGATTCGAACTTACGACCGTAGCGGTCGCTCGGCTACAGACTGTAGCGCCTAGAACCGCACGGCCACTCCGGCCGGCAACCGACATATTCACGTTAAAATTTGGCCTCGTAGATACTGTTGTTTCAAAATTGGTTGGTGAATTCCCAAGTGATTTCGAGTAAAGGTAAAATTTTATTTGTTGTGAGCCATATGTTGGAACTCTGTAGAATGGGAAACAATATCATGCCAAGACTGGTTCAAATGCGCTGCCGGCCTGTATGGCCGAGCGGTTCTAGGCGCTTCAGTCTGGAACCGCGTGACCGCTACGGTTGCAGGTTCGAATGCTGCATCGGGCATGGATGTGTGTGATGTCGTTATGTTAGTTAGGTTTAAGTAGTTCTAAGTCTAGGGCAGTGATGACCTCAGCTGTTAAGTCCCATAGTGCTCGGAGCCATTTGAACCATTGTTTTCTTTTTCTTTTTTTTTTTTTTTTTGAAATGCGCTAAGTGCACTTGAAAATTGGTTAGGTTTGTCAGCAGCTGTCTCCTAACGGCCAACTGCCTGAGCGTAGCCATCTCCTGTAGGTACTTCTCTTGCACTTGCTAACTGTACAGCCCACTCGTCTGGAGCGGCATTGGGCAGGTATTCTAACCACGTGCGTGCAGTACAATTTAGCGTTCTAAGCAACACAACACTGCTAGGCTCAATGAAAGTGAAGAAGAATTACATCATCTGGTGAATGAGTACAGAATATGGATTAAGAGTAAATCGAAGAGAGACGAAAGTAATGAGGACTAGGAGAAATGAGAGAAGCTAGAAACTTAAACTAGTATTGACGGTCACGAAGTGGATGAAGTTAATTAATTCTACTACCTAGGCAGCACAACAACCAATGACGCACGGAGCAAGGAGGACATGAAAAGCAGACTAGCACTGCCAACAAGGGCATTCCTGGCCAAGAAAAGTCTGCAAGTATTTAACATAGGCCTTAATTTGAGGAAGAAATTTCTGAGGATCTACCTTAAGGAGTACAGCATTTTATGGTAGTGACACATTGACTGTGGGAAAACAGGATCAGAGGAGAATCGAAGCATTTGAGATGTGGTGCTACAGACGAATATCTAAAATTAGTGGACTGGTTAGTTTAGGAATGAGGAAGTTCTGCGCAGAACCGGAGTGGAACGGAATATGTGGAAAACACTGATAAGAAGAAGAGACAGAATGATCGGACGCCTGTTACGACATCAGGAAATAACTTCCATGGCATTAGAGGCGGCTGTAGAGAGCAAAAGCTGTAGAGGAAGACAGAGCAGCACCTTCAGTCTACGTCCTCAGTCCACTGTCAGATGTATTCCAGTCTCTGAGATGATGAGATCTGTACAGAAAAGGAGTTGGTGGCGGGTCGCATCACACCAGTCAGAAGACTGATGACTCGAAAAAAGTAACGCCTTGCTCTCGAGTCAGGTGTCGCGCCTTTATCTTAAAGTTCACTCAAGCCGTTGGTATTTCTAACTCTTCGCTACTCTACACTTTTGTTAGTTACATAACAGTAGTATTCGGACTGTAAAATTCTATTATACTTCCCTATTTCCTTGTGTTACGCTGGTGCCTGATGGGTTCTCATCAGACGTGTTTGTTTGTTCTAGAACGGGTTTCCGGGTATCCTGTATGTTCTGATGGTCTTTGATTGGATGGATGCCTGTGAGGGGTCTGAGCCGAATGGAGTAAATTGTAACCCGAGGAATAGTGAAATTGTTATATCTAGCCCACTGAAACCACAATCAAATGTGGTGTCATTGTAAGTACATATTTATGTCGTAATACATTTGTAGCCCGTACCTTATTATGCCAGGATTGTGCAACAGTTGTATTCACTAAATTTTTTAACGAAGCTTTAATCAGTTAATTGATCTCTGTAATCTCTACTTTGATTTATCACCACTGAATTACATGATTAATCCGAGCCGTTGAGCTTATATAAGCTCTTGTTATCCCGTATTGTTTTTGTTAGTGATTAAATATTGAATTGCTAATATGGGTCTACGAGACCGGCCTGGTGGTTTTAATTTTTATAGCTGTTAAACTGGTGTCTGAGACATTATAATTTCAAATTTTCTTTAATTGGTTACGATTCTGCCTTTCCAAATTTATTCGTAAACCAAACAACTTTCTATAGCTACCCATAGTGGCAGTTTTCCATTATCTTAATAGTGCTTCCTCTGGGTAATTGACTAATTTTAAATCTCCGTTTACTGGCTTTCATTGCTGCCTTAGCATATTTTTAAATTAACTTCTAGAAATATTTTCTACTTATTTTATGTTAACTAATGCCTTTTAATGGTTGCTGTGACTGCCTCATGTAATTGTTGCATTTAATCATTCACTGTTTGTTCTATACTGTAGTTAAAATGAAGCGCTGTGAACTAAATCAGAGAAAATTTCTCTTTACGCCTTCGGTTCCAGTACTCCTGCTTAGAAACCAATTGTCCTGGCGTCAAAGGGGCGCATGGTTTAAAACTTCACAAAACTGTTAAAAATCATCTCATTTGTGTTACGTTATACCGATAAACCTTGAAACAAAATACTCGTGGATGGTAATATCCAGCAAATACTTGTTTCCATTTAAAATCCCATATACGCGTAAGGGGGCCGATGGACCCAGTGTATGTAAATGTGCACAAGATCCGGTTCGTGTATAGAAGGGATAAGTCTAATTAAAATAATATCTATTTTTGAAATATATGAATGCTAATCATAAATATTTCCGCTTACAGTTGTGTAGCATCCATCGGTTCGGTCAACAGAACAATTAGCGTCACGAGTTATAAATTTGAGCATCTGCTTACACTTAAAAAATAATAAGCGAATGGAGCTACGTGAACCAATCTTTGTGGGGCTTCCAGAACCAGGATATAATATGTGTTATCTTTTCTTTATTGTTTATATAGCGCAATTGCGAACACAAATCCCCCAACATCCTTTACAAATTTTGTTCTTGCTAAAATTTTTGACGTCGTCTGGAGACGCGGAGCTAATGTAGCAAATGCTGTGAATGGATTTGCGTGGACAGGAATTTTTTCCTTTAGTTCTAAACGCAGAATCAGAAGTAAACTGATGCCTTGCAACTCCTTCTAATCCTCGAAGAAATTCGGGAAGTCAGACTTCGGAAACATAATCTTTATCTTTGTCTTCTATATTTTCCACCCTAGCGAAAGTGACGGGCTGGACACATACGTGGAGAGAAACAAATTCTGCTTGCATCCTGACTTCGTCTGTTCATATAAATGTTACAATATGAAAGAGAATATTGAAGATTGAATATACCCAAAGCGAGAAAGTTAAGGGTTGCAGAACCACACTATGTGTTCAAAGGAAACTTTCCGGTCCAACAGAGGATTCATCTTCGTCACCACTTGAAGCTGAGTCGGGAGACTTGCAAGCACTTGATGAGCTTGTGGTGGTGCGAATCGTACGAAATAACATGGCGAAATGCACCGAAAACGAGAAAAATAAATTTTAGCTAGCAGCACCTTGTGCTCCCACTCTAAAAGCGCTAAACTATCTGATACACGTTCCGCGATTTTGCAATGTGTGTCAAGTTCCTATAGAAACTCGGAGTGCGCCCTAACACTGACGCTCGCAGTTCCTGGTACAAAGCATATGCCGAGTTCCCAGTCGTGATATGTAAACCATACAAAAACTCCGAAACAGCTGAACGACAGTGTAAGCCAACAAACTGAACCTCTGCCCCCTTTCTGCAAACTCTTACAATACGTTAGGCAAAAACATAATGAAAGTCGGACTTTCCACGTCGATAACTGGGACTCAGAACATTTCTCATCCATTGCTATGGCAACAACAGCATTCAGTAAATAAAAAAAAAAAAGAGAGACAGAGAGGGAGAAAACTTATTCTAAATATGAATCGAAGTTTCACCAGGCCTTATCAGTCAACGAGAAATGTAACAAACCGGTAATCAGTCAGTGGTTTTCGGTTATTCTCTGACGAATGTTTACCCACCACTTCCCGAGCAAGAGAAGGAGAACGAAATGCCAGAGGTGAAGTATTTCGTCACCAAATTCACAGGACTATTTCCTCAAATGTAATCCTCAACTACGAGGTCTGATAAAAAAAATACTGTAAATTAATTTTTCTAACCTTAATTCCTTAGCTGTAGCGTAGAATTTGGTGTAATTTGTTCTATAGCTTGATCCGTTGAGACAGGCAGTGTCAAGTTGGAACACAGTCTGCTTAGTCAGTCAGCGTCCAGAGATGCTGATACGAGATTGCGTTTCTCGTGTTTCTGGCGCATCACCGATTTCGAACAACGTGCTAACGTCATGCTCTATTTCAAGTCGCAAAAAAGTGCCAAAGAAATTCGTGATACGTTGAAACTTATGTACGGCGATGATGAAGACTTTGTACAGGCGGAACGAGAGATTTAAAACAGGAAATTAATCTCGAAACCAGCAGAAAACGTGCAAAAAGTGGCAAAATTTGACCGTTTAAACAGGCGAAAAACTAGTAGAGAGACTACTGAAGAACTTATCATCTCATTCACCTCCCTGCGAAGCATTTTAACCGATAGTTTGTAAATGAGACGAATTAGTGCAAAATATGTTGCCAAGCTTTTGAGTGATGAACAGAAGGAAAATCGTGTGTTAGTTTGCACGAACTTGTAGCATCACCTTCATTCACATCCCGACTTCATGTCCAAGATCGTAAGTGTAGATGGAACACGGGTCTAAGGGTATGACCCTGAGACGAAGATAGAGGGTTCCCAGTGGAAACCCAGTTAAACTCCTCGCCGTAGAAAGGTACCTCAGTCAAAAGTAAGTATCATAATCATGCTCATTGCTTTTTTCGATGTTGAGAACATAGTGCGATTAGAGTTCGCTCCAAGAAGAACAAGTGTAAACACCGAATTTTACAAGGGCATATTGCACCGTTTGCGATAGAATGTACGAAGAAAGAGACTACAAAAATGGGCCAATATCTTCCTTCTTCGTCACGACAGCATGCCATGCCACACCTCTCGTTTGATTCACGAGTTTTTGGATGGGAAAAGTGTTCCTGTCTGTACAGATCTGCCTTAGCACAATGCGACTTCTGGCTCTTCCCAAAAGAAAAACTGTGCTGAAAGGAGAACGTTTGGCAAGAGCAGCTGCACACCATTCCAAAAGAATCGTTACAGAAATTCTTCCAGTCGTGGATTCAGTTTTGGGATAAGAGCATTTCGGGCAAAGGACAGTTCTTTGAAAGAGATTAAATCAAATTCCATATAAGCATATTACTTTGTAATAAAATTATTCACCGTATTCTTTGATCATATCTTGCATGTTATAGTTACAGTGATGTTATTTATTTATTTACTGGTAGTATACACAAAGTGAAGCATTTGAGGATTTCAACATAACGGCATTCGACAGCTAAAAGACATCGATAACTTTCACTGAGCAGGCAAACTTCACGGTAAGACAGCGTATGGCCACGTTATGATGCTGCTAGGTACGCCGTATGGCGCGAATATAGACACGATATCTGAGCAACGCTTTCCTTGCAAGGACTGTAGGTGAGCGGTGTCTCATTCACGACAACAATGCTCGAGCCTACCGAATTTGAACGTGGGAGGATGATGGATACAAGACGCATGGGGTCATAGCATATGGGATGTTATTGAAAAATTCGGACTGTGTGGGACGTCCCATGAGACAGTATTTCTACGCATAGTAGCCGACAGCAACTGGTTGAGAATCAACGCGTGTCACTGAGAGTTTTGCTGTGGGTCAGATTGCCCCCCCCCCCCCTCCCCAGCTTGAATGCGGGCCGTCAGGAACCCATTTCTAGCACGATTGGACGGAGAAAATGTGTGATTCGAATCTCCAAACGCCCCGAATATCTGCTCCCCTCTTAGTGCAAAACCAGTCGCGATACGAAAGCAGCTAATCGAGAACGGACTTTTACACGATTGACAGTGTTTCAAAGCTATATGCACACTCATAATCTGCATGATGCAGTCCATAGCCGACTTTTCAAGACTATAGCTTTCTCTCTCTCTGTGCAGCTTTCGACACAAATTGCAAATTGCGATTATAGAAAAAAAAACGGGAATACGCGGAAACCGACGTGCACCTGCGTGTCTGAATCCTAGTAGTGACAATCTCTTTATCAGGAAGGGTCCAAATAGTGTCCAAGAAACTGAAGCCCAGAAGAATAACACAGTGTTGTTGCAGTTCTTGGTGGCAAGTGAGGTCCATTTCTTACTGAATTCCTAGAGAACCTGCGATGATAATTAGAGGATCTCTCTGCAGGACTTCTCTCTTGCTTGTTGGCTGAGTTGGTATTGATTATTGCCACTCTGGATGTGTTCCCCCAATTGATATGCACCCACTGTTCGTAGTAGTTCCGAAGCTACATCCTCAAAGTTTGATCAGAAAGCAATACCATCCTTCCGCTTTCGGAGAGAACGCACAGTGTGTAAGCGTTGAATTTTGATGGCTCCTGTGGGAGGGAAGTTGGTCGGTGACGAAGCTCATCGTAGAAGATTGCAAGCTGTTCGTACGAAACTGTGGACTTTCTGCTTGCATTCAGGGTTTCCATAATTAATGTCCCAGTTTCAAAAGGCTGTAGAAAAAGAACCACTACTCAGATGACGTCATATGATTGACACAGGGGAAAACGTGATAGAACAAAAAATTTAACCAAAATTTGACAAGTAGACTGCGCCGTAAGCATAGGAATATGCGCACCAACATACGCGCGGCGCACAGCTATTCCTCAATTTACGTCTGGAACGCCCAACATGACTGCGTCAGGGATCGTGCGCTGCTGGTAAAGCTCTTTTACAAACAATGGTCTGGAGAAAATGATTACAAAATTCGAAATGACAGGTTATTTGAAGTGTAAAAGGCACATGGATGTGGGAAGGGGCTCGGGGGGGAGCAGTTGACCTGACAGCCTGTCGAAGATTTGACCACAGCATTGCAGGAGGGATCGAACAGTGACGTGGAAACATCCAGCGTACAGGGAATTGCCTGCGAGCACGGTGCATAAAATCCTACGGAACTTCCTGCATTGCTATACATACACAAAATCCCCCATGTTCAGGAGTTGCTTCCTGCTGACCTAAGACAAACGTTCCCTCTGGAATTTCTTGCTTCCACGGAGGTGAATAATGAATGGCTGTGGAACATTCTGAGCACAGACGAAGCCTATCTCCATCTCCGAGAACATATCCTTACGCACAGTTGCACAATATGGGCAACGGAAAATCAGTATATACATCAACTGGTACCGTATCATTCTGCAAAGATGGCCGTGTGGAGTGGGTTGACGGCATCTTTTATCGTAGGTCTGTATGTTTTCGAGAAGTTGACTCCTGCGGGTCCTGTTATTTGTACTGTCACTGGTAAACGCTGAGAGACTGTTTTGCGCGCCAACAACATTCCAACACTTCAACAGCGTGGATGCGTGGGTAGGGTGGCTTTTGTGAGACATGGCGCTCCGAAGCGACTGCTGCATGGGCATTTCCGAAATGCTGGAAGTATCCGCCTTAATTTACCTACAGCTTGACCATTCAGATCCCCTGATTGTAATCGTTTGATGTCTGGCTGTGGGCTTATCTGAGAGATGTTTTCAGTCAGCCAATTACGATCGTAGCTGAATTGAAGACACTCGGTTTCAACGAATTCTGTACGTGATCCGTGAGACACTTCGATGTGTTGTGGAACATGCTGTTATCCGGTTTCAAAATGTCGCAGAAGACAGTGGATAGCATACTGAACTTGTCTGGCGCCAGTCTAGCGACACTTAGAAACCGATATCATTTTGCTTTTTATGCGGTTTTTGGCCTCAGGACAATTAAAAAGCGATGTTTCCTATCGGGTATGATACGACCTTCCCCTGGTGGATGGGCTTACCTAACTAACAATGTCACAACTGTTGACTGCCCATATTGTGCAGTGATGGACATCGAACAGTACGGATGGTGTAACGTGCAACTCAAACCATAGCTGTCGTATTGCGATTCATTTTGTCACTTGTAGCCGACGCCGTTTAAGTTAAAACGCTTACAGCGCCATCTATTCGCAAGCGTTTCATTTAATTTTTTTGTTCCTGTCTCAGTAATATGCTGTTCAAATTTGACGTCATTCTGAGCAGTCGTTCTCTTACTACCGCGTTTTGAAACTGGGACATTAATTATGGAGACGCTGTATTTACATGTCAGGGACTGATGTGGTACAGGTTGAATTTAACGCAAGGGGAACTGGTCCGAATCCATAGCTTAACGGTCAGTGTTTCGGACTGCCATGTGTGAAGGACGCTGCTTGTGTTCCAGGTATTGTCACGAAACGTTCCTCAGTGGGATGATTGGGATGGCGTGGGCTGAGCTAAGTGATACCAGTCGAGGAGTTACTTGAACTGCAGGCAGCGGCGCCACGGTTCGGAAAGCAGATGCAGCTAGGAAAGCAACGACGTGGCTCCATTCCTCTATATATCGTATAATCATTAGGCAACAAGCCAAAGAACGACACGGGGACCGTTCACGATACTTTAGTCTTTATGGTCTGCTTGCGAGATTTTATTTTTGCTTCGTTTTGTGAAGAGGAGCTCCCAGTGGGTGACGATCTAGGGCTAGGAGCGAAACACCCTTGGTCTGGCAGTGGAGTGGCGCTGGTAGAGGCCTGGAAATATACAGTCGTGGCTGTGGAGATACTGAACGGTGGCACTCCATAGATGTCACGGTGTTACTGCTGGCATCCCACCTCACTCAACATTCGAACATTTAAGTAGCGCGCCAGCGGACCTGTGCTAACCTCTCAATCTCAGAGTAGCAGTTGCAACCTACTTCCTCAACTATTTGCTGGATGTATTCTAGTCTCTGTCCTCCTCTGCAGTTTTTCCCCTCTGCAGCTGCCTCTAGTACGAAGGAAGTCATGCCCTGATGTCTTAACAGATGTCCTATCATACTTTCTCTCCTCCTCCACATATTCTTTTGTTCTCCGATTCTGCGCAGAACCTCTTCATTCCTTACCTTATCAATCCACCTGTAGCATCACATCTCAAATGCTTCGATTCTCTTGTGTTCCAGTTTTCCGGCAGTCCATGTTTCACTACCGTACGATGTTGTGCTCAAAACACACATTCGCAGAAATTTATTCATGAAATTACGGCCTATGTTAAATACTTCTAGACTTACCTTTGCCAGGAACGCCCTTTTTCCAGTGCTAGTTTGCTTTTTATGTGGGCCTGCTCCGTCCGTCGTTGGTTCTTGTGCTGCCTACGTAGTGCAGTTCCTTAACTTCATCTACTTCATAAGCATCAATCCTGATGTTAAGTTTCCCGCTGTTCTCATTTCTGCTACTTCTCATTACTTTCGCATTTCTTAGATTTACTCTCAATCTATATTCTTTACTCATTACACTGTTCGTTCCATTCAGCAGATCATTTGATTCTTCTTCACTTTCTCTCAGGATAGCAAAGTCGTCAGTGATCTTATCACTGATATACTTCCATGTTGAGTTTTAATCCCACTCTTGAACCTTGCTTTTGTTGGCATCATTGCTCCTTCGATGTACAGATTGAACAGCAAGAGCGAAACAATCCACCCCTGTCTTACACCCTTTTTAATCCGAGCACTTCGTCCTTGGTCGTCCACTATTATTGTACCCTCCTGGCTCTTGTACATATTGTATATTACTAGTCTCCCCCTAAAACATGCCCCTAGTTTTCTCAGGCTTTCCAACATCTTACACCATTATACACTGGCGAACGTGTCTTGGTTTTTCTTTGATCTTGCTTCCATTATCAACCACAACGTCAGATTTGCCTCTCTGGTGACTTTACCTTTTCTAAAGCCAAACTGATCGTCATCTAACACATCCTCAGTTTTCTTTTCCATTCTTCTGTATATTATTCTTGTAATCAGCTTCGATGCATGAGCTGTTAAGCTGATTGTGTGATAATTCTCGCACTTGTCAGCTGTTGCAGTCTTCGGAATTGCGTGGATGATATTTTTACGAAGTCAGATGTTATGTTACCAGACCCGTACATTCTACACACCAACGAGGATAGTCGTTTTGTGGCCACTTCCCCCAACGATTTTATAAACGGATCCCCAATCTCTTCTAAACCGACTCCTGTTTCTTTCTCTGTCACATCGGACAAATCTTCCCCGTCGTAGAGGCCTCCAATGTACTCTTTCTACCTATCCTCTCTCTCCTCTGCTCTCTACTCAGTGGAATTCCCGTTGCACTCTTAATGTTACCACCCTTGCTTTTAATTTCACCGAAGAGCGTTTTGACTTTCCTTCCGACAGTCATTTCTTTTTCGATTTCTTCACATTTTTCATGCAACCATTTCGTCTTAGCTTCCCTCCACTTCCTGTTTGTTTAATTTTTCAGCGACTTGCATTTCTGTATTCCTGAATTTCTTTGAACATTTTATACTTTCTTCTTTCGTTGATCGTATGAAGTATTTCTTCATGTTACACCTTGGTTTCTTCGCATTTACCTTCTTTGTACCTATGTTTTTCTGTCCATCTTCCATGGCTGCCCTTTTTAGAGATGTCATCCCTCTTCAACTGTACTGCCTACTGAACTATTCCTCATTGCTGTATCTACAGCCTTAGAGGGCTGCAACTGGGTCTCGTCATTCCTTCGTACTTCCGTATCCCACTTCTTTGCATATTGATTCTTTCCGACCAGTCTCCTCAACTTCAACCTACTCTTGATCACTACTAAATTGGGGTCTGGGTCTATATCTGCTTGCGTAAGCTTTACAGTCCTTTACCTGATTTCGGAATCTCTGTCTGACTATGATGTAATTTAATTGAAATCTTCACGTACCACCGGGCTGTTTCCGATTGTACCTCCTTCTCTTGCGATTCTTGAACAGAGTATTCGCTGTTACTAGCTCAGATTTATTAGAAAACTCAATTCATCTTTCTCCTCTCTCATTCCTTGTCCCATATTCTCCTGCCACCTTTCGTTCTTCTCCATTCCCTACTACTGCATGCCAGTCGCCATTCATTAGTTTATATCTTCTCCCTTTTGCGTAATGAATTACCCGATCAGTATCCTCATATACTTTCTCTGTCTCTTCACCTTCAGCTTGCATTCCCCATTCATTAGTTTATATCTTCTCCCTTTTGCGTAATGAATTACCCGATCAGTATCCTCATATACTTTCTCTGTCTCTTCACCTTCAGCTCGCAACGTCGGTAAGTACACCTGTTCTATCGTTATCGGTACTGGTTTGCTGTCGAGTTTGATCAGAACAAGTCTATCATTGAACCGTTCACAATAAGTCACCCTCTGCCCTACCTTCCTATTCCTTACGAATCCTACTCCAGTTATACCCTTATCTGCTGCTATTGATACTACCCTATATTCATTCGAGCAGAAATCTTTGACTTGTTTCCATTCCACTTCACTAACCCCTATTTCATCTAGATTGTTCCTTTGCATTTCCCTTTTCAGATTTTCTAGCTTCCTACCACGTTCAAGTCTCTGACTTCCCACGGTCTGACTTGTAGAAAGTTATCGTTTCGTTGGTTATTCAATCTTTTTTTCATGTCAGCTCCCCATTGGCAGTCCCCTCCCGAAGGTCCTAATGGGTGACTATTCCTGAATCTTTTGCCAAAGGAGCGATCATCATGACACGGTTTTTCAATCACAGGCCACATGTCCTGTGGATACACGTTATGTGTGTTTAATGCACTGATGGGCTTTATGGCCAGCCCGAAACAAACATCGTCCGAACACACCTTGAAGGCCCGAGCATACCGACCGACCGCCATGTCATCCTGAGCCCTTAAGCGTCACCGGATGCGGATATGGGAGGGCATGTAGTTAGCACAGTGCCAGTGATTATGTACACGCGATGGTGAATTATTGTCGAGATACCAGGGCGCGCCTCAGAATTTTAAACAAAACAAATGTTATTAACATTCTACATCTCTCTCTTCATGTCTACATACTTATTTTTCAAGGTAGTCACCCGGGGAACGATCAAGTTCCTCCAAACGGGATACTAGTTTGTTCATACAGTCACTGTAAAGTGTTTCACTTTGTTGACGGAGATATAACGTCATTTCTGCTTGCAAAGCGTCATCATTGTCAAACTGAAGTCCTCGAAAGTGTTCTTTAAGTTTCGGAAACAGATGACAGTCGGGTGGGGCCGAGTGGGACTGTGTGGAGGACGATGGCGACAGCGGGCACAGGGCGTCAGTCTCCAGCAGGCGTCGCGGCGCTCGTAGGCGCTCCGCCTGGCGCCGAAGGAGTGGCTGCTCCGTGTGTGGACGAACTCTTCGACTTGGAATTACTTAAATGCTGCTGTGGGGTGCCAGGCTATGCATGATGATTCTGAAATTAATGTACACACGTCGTGGGTGTAATGTACGAATGAAAATAAGAACAAATAAGTTTTGTCTGAAGCTGCTTTATTTCTGGGTTGTGATGCACTATGTCTTCTGTGGTAGGCAGTACATCGTGGGCCAGTACAGTCTTTTGGCGCGTCGTGTCGGCCTGCATATGGACTGATGGTGCTTTGTCGGCGGCGCCCCTGCACGTTTGAGTTGGGAGGCGAGAGAACATCGCAGTGTTGTTTACAGCGGTGAGTGGACGGGTCGCGCACGACCAGCTGCTCGGCACGCCACATCCACGGATCTTAACCCCTGAATTTCTACTTTGGGGCCGCTTCAAGGAGCTCGCACGTGTATGGCGTTGCGACTGAGAATGTAGCACAACTACAGCAGCGAACTGATAATGGCTGTGCCACTGTGCAGAATAAGGTGAACGGAGCCAACAACATTCCGAAAAGCAGTAAGACGTCGAGCATGTCACTGCCTTCGTTTACATGGACATCATTCTGAACGTGTCCTGGCATAAAAGTACAGTACGTGGTTGTGTTGAAGTTTGGTTACCTTCGATTCGTTGCTTTCTGAGAAGAATTTATTTCGTGCTGTTTGTGTGACACTTGTGACCCCTACTCTGCTGCATAACTTTGAAATAAAGCCGCTCCGGACGAAACTTTCTTTCACGTTTCGATGCTTATATTACACACACGAAGTGTGTGCAGTTACTTTTGAACCACTCTGTACAGCTACGCCCCTGTCCGTCACAAAAGGTTTCTACCGTCGAGGAATTGAACGACCGACAGAACGTCCCAACCGTTGTTTACAGTGACTGGCTGACTATACGAAAGAATAGTGTCATGCTTGTGTTTCGCATTGAAGTTCGGGGCAGCATTCACTTAAAGTTAGTTGGCCTGCCACGACAATGTGTACCTTTGGAAGTACACAGTGCAATAGCCCCGGATAACGTTAACTCGTCCCTTTGCTGGAGGTGACAGTAAACGAATGTAAACAAAGGTTTCAGTTGAATGTTTGATTGAGTATAATAAGGCAGAGCTGCTGCTCGTCTATGGAGCAACGGCTGACTGACTGACCGTCGTGAATTTGTTTACTGTCAACTCCAAACGTTTTTGGGGGGTATAGTGAAGTACGGTCCGGCCCCGGTAGCTGAGTGGTCAGCGCGACAGAATGTCAATCCTAAGGGCCCGGGTTCGATTCCGGGCTGGGTCGGAGATTTTCTCCGCTCAGGAACTGGGTGTTGTGTTGTCCTAATCATCATCATTTCATCCCCATAGACGCGCAAGTCGCCGAAGTGGCGTCAAATCGAAAGACTTGCACCCGACGAATGGTCTACACGACGGGAGGCCCTAGTCACACGACACTTACACACTTTTCAGTCCCTATAGTTTGTTGAAGTTCAGATAGGTGGTGACGCTAAACGAAGCCTTCAAAATGGTTTCTGCAACAGAGCTGCGATCCAAGCAGAAAGCTACCACTGAGTTTCTTTTGGAGGAAAACCATGGCGTCGCAGATATTCCTAGGCGCCTTCAAACGTCCACGGACACTTGGCAGTGAATAAAAGTACTGCGCGGAGTTGGGCGAGGCGTCTGTCTTCACCGCAACAAGGACGCCCGAACGTGTCCGATCTCTTGCGTGCCGCCCGGCCGCACACAGCTGTGAACACTGGTTGCGCTAAGTTCCTGTGGGACCACAGGCTTACACGCTACTTAATCTAACTTAAACAAACTTTCGCTCAACACGACTCACACACCCATGTCCGAGGGAGGACTCGAACTTCCTATGGGGAAAGCAGTGCGAACCGCGGAACGGCAGCCAGACCCCGCGGCACACACAGCTGTCACTCCTGAAACTGAAGTAACGACTTCGGTGTGGTCGTTGGCACAAAAAAATAAAAGGAAAAAAAAAACGAACTTCTCGTCCATGACAACACAAGGCGTCACACAAGTGTGCGCACACGCGATGAGCTCACAAAACTCCACTGGACTGTTCTTCTTCATCCACCCTTCAGCCCGAGTCTCACATCTTGCGAATTCCATGTGTCTGACCGAATGCAGGATGGACTCCGCGACAAGCAGTACTTGCATGATGAGGGGGTTATTGATGCACCAAGACGTTGGAGTAGCTTGCGGGCATACGGGCGCTCCCAGTAAATTGGCTTAAGACAGTCACATGAAAAATGGGGTTTCGTAGCGAAAATAGTAGGGCATAATATGGCGTATTGGAGTCCTGAATGAAACCAACATACTGAACGCTCCTCGTACTTTACTAGCGGTTTGCCCCTATCGTTGGTCAGGGCATTCCTGGCTGGATGATTGCATGCTTGGGTTCTTCCTGTTGGAATTACGGTTGTTTGAAAGCAGGGCGATAGAGATGCCACAGAGGGAGGACACTGAACGCGTATTCGCGAACAGAGTGGTTTAAAAGCGGTTTAAACCTGCGTCCGGCTACCCAGGTTTGCGCGTTCCGAGACGTCACTGAACAGTCAGAGCGAGTCCCGGGGCGGCTGCTTCACAAAGCAGAAGATCGATTTCTTTCACAGCCTTCCTCAATCCGACATTATGTTCCGCTGCTAATGACGTCGTCGACTGTGCGTCAGGTCCTATCTTCCTGCCTCCCTTCTCTTGAAAAGAGACCTGAAATTTTCCAGTGCATCTCTTTCCTTTTCTGCACGCCAGGTTGATAAATGCTATTCCTCTGCAACCCAGCCCAGGCACTTGCACTGCATCCAGTCTATATACTCGGTTTATTCTTATTACGAACAGCAGCTATTTCTCGATCTTAAGCGATATTGATTTCTTGTCGAAGTAATCAAGTAAGTAATAAAAGCTTTGAATCCTAATTGCCTCCCGCAGTCGCTTCTTACCAACGTTTGGATAAGAAAGACATCTACCACCATTACATTTATATGACATGAACAGTTGACACAATTGTTTCGTCTTTTATGGTTAAGTGTGTTAATGTGAACTGTGCCACACTGTCATTGATGGTCAAATGAAATTAGGTTTATCGTAGGGCGCGTGTTACTGAAAGCTGTAAAATACTGTCACTAATGTTCCGATGATATCAATTTTCGCGTAAGGGATAGAGTGTATATTGTTGTGAACTGTGTAATATTGCCACTGATGGTCGATTTTACATTTATGATAGGGCATGGATTATTGCAAACTGTGTGACAGGGCGTTCCGAAGATATGAGTTCTCGAATTACGCCAAAATTACACGCTTAACTTCTCAAGACGACGCTAAACTCCTCAAGACGAAGGAAACATGGGCTATGGAACTTCAGTAACTCGTTTGAATAAGAACAGGCAGAAGGGTCTTTATCGTCATTTTCATGAATTGAGTATCCTACATTAACAAGTGAGAGAGTGAAATAGATAGAGGGATGACAGTAAACTATTCTAGTAAAAAGCCACACTGCGACAAATGACCACTTAACAGAAAATGTCTATAACATGACAAATCTTCGTCCAACGCACATAATAAGTAACAAATTGTGCAAGCGTATTGCATCCGGTACTGAGACATTTAAAAAAGGCAAGCAGTGAAACAACATCGCGAATTTTGAACGAGGCTATGAAGAATATTTGTGTTATTGTACTAACCATACTACACTTGTTGACAACTAGCACAAATTAAAAGCAGATGTCACATATCCCCAGAATAAGTAAATTTTCCAAAGTGGTCAGGAAAATTCATAACTTCGTCATATAAGCCAACAAAAACATGTAACTAGCGAGCAAACTGCCTCTCATACACCTGCCACAAACACTCATCACAATACTAAAACACACGAGACACATCTCTCTTGTCATGGAAATATACATTAACATATAGAAAGCATACACTAACTGCTCATGAATTTCCCAAAGCACATGACAATCGAAAATTATCATTTTCCCAGTAGATCGTTGTCGTTTTGAGCGCGCCTTTCTTGTCTAATATTTTCATCACTGCTATGTAATACAAACAAATGTTTGCGTTTAGGATATTTTAGGCTTTCTCTGGTCCTTTTCTACTGCGTATTCAGTATACGGTCTCTAAATTTCCTACCTTACGTGTTCAATTAATTTTTAATAATCTTCTGTGGACCATATTTCGTGTTTCCTCTTTCCAAAAAGCACAAAAGTTTCAGTGCCGCTTTTCCCCCCATCTGTTGTAATATTTTTCTGCGAAATTTTATTTCCTAGGCAGGTTCTTCCACAAAATAGAAAAACAAAAATTGCAGGAAATTTCCGATCCATGGGATACACAATTCATTTTTTTTTTCTTTTAACCTTAATATGTTTCTTCATTTTATGTCTATTATTCTGCCTAATAGAACTCCAACAGTTGTTTTGTTCTCGCAATCACATTTGATGTATGCTACATAGAGCTGGTCATTATTTCCTGTCATACTGTCTTCTTTACTTTTGCACTAGACGTGTTAAACAACCAGTTATGTTCAATATCGCCATAGGTTCTTTAGCCGTTTAGTGGCTAAAATTTATTATGCATGTATTTGAAAAATAAAAGGAGAAAAAATAAATTCCTTTGTGATAAATAACACACTTTCACTACCAAAAATATTTTAACCTGACTGATTCTGAAAATCGGTGAAGTGGTGTCCATGTTTTCATGCGAACCTAGGGTTTTCAAAGGTAAATTTCTAATTTTAGAATGATTTTACGAGGATGGTAATTATGTAAAAAGTAAAACAAATCAGTTCAGTACTAAAACAAATTTATTATCCTGACAATGAATAACATGAAATATCTACACAAGTTTCAACTTAATATTTGAAGATGGCTTTGACATATCATACGCCATTGTTTTCTATGCATATACGCACCACTACACACAAATTGTGTACACACCAGCAGAATCACCATGGCGTGTAGTAATGCTTCTACAACGTATAAAGAAAACGCAGTTACTTCAGACGTTCTTGGGGTGGACAACATGATGATATGATGTGTTTTTCGTAACACACAAGCACTATAAACACACACTGCCCCATTTGATCGCTCATGTGTATACAGCCCATGGGCAGTAGTATTTTTCACCAAGTTCCGAAAGAATCAAAAATGGTTCAAATGGCTCTGAGCACTATGGGACTTAAATTCTGAGGTCGTCAGTCCCATAGGACATAGAACTACTTAAACCTAACTAACCTAAGGACATCACACGCATCCATTCCCGAGGCAGTATTCGAACCTGCGACCGTAGCGGCCGCGCAGTTCCAGACTGTAGCGCCTAGAACCGCACGGTCACCCCAGCCGGTCCGAAAGAATCCCGATACAGGGTAGTAATAGACGATATGAGATATGTACTTACCAACGCTCAGAACGCTGGCTTGTTTTAGTGGGACAGATGTATCCCGCAGACCACGAAAGCGTTAAGAGGTCTACAACGTGAAACAAGGTGACAGAACTACACTTGACCACAGATGCAGAAACTGCAGGTTGCGCTGCCGGTGCAACGCACCCAACACGTCGTAACTGTTGGTCGTTGTCAGAATAGTATTCCGTGTACTTAACAGATCATTCTGTCGGGGCTCAGTACATTCGAACGTGGGCAGACAGTCAGTGCTCGTAAGCAAGGTAGCCGAAGTGTTAAAGAGGCATCGTGTCGAATATTTATACAGCACGCGGTAAAGCAGAAAGAAATCAACGCCAAGTCACAGCGCTTACGGAGTTGCATGTTGAGTGATCGTGAGAGACGGTCATTAAAGTGGACTGCGACGAAAAGTGAGGGGACAGAGCTGAAAAATTCCTGTCAGCACCAGAACAAAACGATGAGAGCTCCAGAAGCTGAGAATTGCAGGGCCAGCTGGAAACCCTCTCAGCGGTGGTATAAAGGCCCGTGACTGGAAAGCGTGGTGTCGGACCAGTGAAACCTGGACTTTGTAGCAACAGAGCAGCCATTTGGGCGGGTTAGTCTTGTTTCACACTGATTCCAATCTCAGGCCGAGTTTACGTCCCTAGAGTGAATCATGGCGGGGTTCGGTGATGAGTTTTCCTGCCATGTCGTGGTATTCCGTGGGCGCCATGATTACTGTTGCAACGCCGCTATTTTGCCAGGAATTATGTGAATATTTTGGCTCATCGGGTCCGTCCCATGGTACAGTGTTTGTTCCTCCCAGTGGTGATGCTGCGTTCCAGAACGGCATCATACCTGTTCTCACAGTTCGCATCGCGCAGGACTGGTTTTGTGAACACGAGGATGAATCGACGCGTCCCTCCTGGCCACCGACGTCGCCAGATCACAATGTTAGTGAGCCTTTGTGGTGTACTTTGGACAAAAGGGTGCGCGATCGCTATCCACGTCCATCATCGTTACACGAACTTGCCATCATTTTGCAAGGTGAATGCTGTGAGACTCGTATGAAAACAATACAGCACCACAATTTATCGATTCCGAGGAGACTGGAGGCTGTTTACAATCTCAACACGTTTCCTACACTGTATTAGACGTGGTAATACTTTGTGTTTTTGGCGTATACATATTTTTGTTCACCCTATGTAATTTTCGTGTGACGGTAACTGCACCAGTAAATGACAGCGTTATGTTTGACACAAAAACAAAAACACCCAGTGAAGATATGCCATAGCGTGCTGAACTATTTATGGGCATAAGAATAATATATGATTTCCGCCTCGCATAGATCGCGACCTTTCTCCAATTTTTTTTCCAAACACGGGAAACAAGAGGCAAAAACGAAAATTCATGACTTTGAAAGGGTACACTACCGCCCGACATTGAAAATAGGTACAACATACTTCATTATTCTTGTCAGAATTACATATTTTTTGTAAAAAAACTCAATTTCAATTAATACAGCAAAGCCAGATACCAGTGTGGGAAAGAATGACAATTTATTTATTTAATTGATCACATGTGCACTCCCACAAAATAAATCCCTACATCCAGTTTGGTGAGATCTGTGAAATGAATGAATGTATGGTCGTCTTCTAACCGCAGATAGTGAATGTGAATATATGATCATCTTTGACACCATCCTTTGGCCACCTTTGGTGGAGTCAAAGAGACGAAACTTTCCAGAGCTTTGAGTGTCTGAAATGTGGCTGACCAATACGGTAGCATGGTCTTCCCCCACCTCGACAGAGGTGCGAGATGACCTGAAGAACGGCCATGTTTCAGCACTCTGCCGCTAGATCTAGTGTTGGTAAGGCGTGCTCTGTAAGGACAAAAGAGTGGAGACATGGTATGCATGTGAAATACTTAAGAGTAGTTTAGAATAATAATTTCTCTATTTCAGGAACTTTTGTGGGGAGAATTAAATGTCAGGCAGGTAATATTAATGGGATCGTAGTAATCTTCGGAAGTGACCAACGGTCACAATGAAACCACGTGTAGCAATAAGTTGAAATACTTCCGAGTGCTTAAGTTAACCTGAATTACTATCGTGTGTACTATAAGTTGGAAATATTTAAGAAATGGCGTGTGCAGGACTTGAAATTAGAGACGAGTACTTCCACGTGGTGAGTACTGTATGAGTCTCAATCTGTGTATGAGACGAAGGATAAAGAGGAGTACTCGTCCATGGCCGGCCGGAGTGGCCGAGCGGTTAAAGGCGCTACAGTCTGGAACCGCACGACCGCTACGGTCGCGGGTTCGAATCCTGCCTCGGGCATGGATGTGTGTGATGTCCTTAGGTTAGTTAGGTTTAAGTAGTTCTAAGTTCTAGGGGAATCTGGATGCGTTGAAGCAAGTATGTGATGCCGTGAAAGAAAAAGCCAATAATTTGGAGGTACGAATAAGTGCAATAGAGAGTGATATTACAGAACGTAGGGACGTGTTGCCGGATGAGCGAATCAAAGAGATAGTGGAGGACTTACTTGCAGATAAACAAGGGGCATTAGACAGCGTGGAAGCTCAAGTCACCCGGCAGGAAGTGGCGCTAAATAAACACACGGATGAAGTTGCGGAGGTAGTGGTCAGAATGAATACGATTAGCGCAGATGTAGGAAAGGTCAGTATAAGAGGTGAAACAGGCTCAGACAGTACGCAGCGAGAGGTTTATGCCGACCAGGAGGAGATACAATCACTATTACAGTTTAAAGAGGCACAATTAGAAATAAATAGGAAACATAGGGAAGAACTAGCACAGTTGCAATTAGCGTGCAGCAGCGAAGGTGAAACACCACCAGGCAGATTGCAGAGGGAGAGTGAGATAAATTCAAAAAACGAAAATAGGCAGAAAGAGGAAGACGAACTCAGAGAGTTAGAAGAACGGTTGTGTCGGATAAAACAGGTGGCAAACCCAACTGGTTATAGTCCAAGGTCGGAAAACATAAATGCGGAAGAAGAATGTAGGAGGCACTTTCCGGATCCAGATAACTACCAACATCCATGCCTGTGGCTGTCTCAATTTCAAGATTCATTACCTTCATCGCAGGGACTGCTACTCAAAATGAAGTCTGTGTGTAACCATTTGAGGGACGAAGCTAGAGCGAAAATGCAGGAAGTTATTAAAGACTGTAGTAGCTACAAGATATTTTGTGACAAGTTTTTAAATGAATTCTGGTCGAAAAGTAGGCAGGACCAGGTTAAGCAAAGCATATTGATGATGCCAAATTGTAACGAAGGTGGTGCAAGAGATCCAGTGGCGTGCTATCAGGAAATGCTGAGACGAAATAGGTATTTGGATGTGCCATACGAAACTGGGGAGCTCATTAGGATCTGTATGACGAAGTTGCCAGTGAGATTGCGCAGAGATATAGTGATAGCAGGCAGAGGCTTAGCCGATTCCGCGTCATTTCAGCACTTGTTACAGGAACTTGGTAATGAGAGCAACATTGTGAACGGAGACACGACTCATAGGTCAGACAGAGTCGAGGACAGGAACGGCAGAAACTATCAGAATGACAGGGGAGCATGGAATCAGAGGAATGACGGAAATGGAAGATGGCGAAGAAATATGGGGCAGAATTCATGGGGATATCGACCGGCAAACCTGGAAAATAGAAGATGGGACAGAGATGGAACAAGAAGGGAAAATGAAAATGATGGGCGAAGAGAGGATAGGCAGTCATTGGGTTCACGACAGGACAATCACTGTCACAATGACGGAGGGACAAGAAGGTGACTACATGGTAGACGGGTACAAACCAGGACTATTAATGATGTAAATATTAGGTATATCGATTACGGAAAACTAAGGGAGACTCTGTTAGAGGAGGTAGAAGATGTGGGGAGTGAAGTCCACCCAATAATTAGCGTAGAAATAAATAATATAATCGTACCTTGTGTCAACCACACAGGCAGTGTAATGAGTGTTTTGAGGGAAGATGTGTTTAAGTGTTGTAGTCTTACAAAACCATGGCCAACATTGCCATTGCAAAGGACAACAGTGAGAGGGGCAGTTACAGGAAAGGGAATTGAGGTGAAGTTACAAGCGCAGGTAGACTTTGTGTGCCAGGCGAAGAGGTTTGTGTCTTATCTAACTGTTGAAAGGACATTAGGCGTAAATTTTTTGAACCAATATAAAGCAGTCGTTAACATGAGAAATGGTTCGATGGAGTTGAAACGAGATTCGGAGGAAATTACACTAAGATTCGACGATTGCTTATGTGCTAAAGATAACGCACACTTAGCATTATGTCTCGCTGTAAAGTCCGGTAGACAGGCACAGAATAAGGGGTTCGAACAAGAGAAGGAGGAAATTCATAAATGTTTGGAGGATGAGATCAAGGAGAAAATATGGCATTTACGAGGGACCACGGTCTACGGCGAATTGCAGAAAATTTTATACGAGAACAGGAAGGTATTTAAACATGATGCGGGTACAATAAGAAATTTTGTGTATAGATTCAAAGTCAAGCCCCATAAACAGTTTAGGGCCCAAGTGTACCCGATACCTGTTGTGTACAAAGAAAGAGTAGAAGCTGAGATCGAAAGCATGCTACAACAAGGGATTATCGAACCAGCATCCAGTCCGTACAACAGCCCTTTAGTTTGTGTTGAAAAAAAGGATGGGTGAATTAGATTAGTTCTGCACGCAAGAAGGATTAATGAGATAACAGTGCCAGAGACAGATCGGCCACTCACACTTGACGAATTGCTACAAAAGTTCCATGGGATCAGAGTTCTCAGCTCAGTTGATTTGAGAATGAGTTTCTGGCAGGTGGAGTTAGATAGGGCGTGTAGAAAATACACTGCTTTCTTGTGCTACGGGAAATCGTATCAATTCCGGAAACTACCATTTGGGTTAAATGTATCACCCGCGGCATTTATCAGAGCGCTAAATACTGTCATTCCTAATGAAATAAGAGATAAGGTAACACAGAACGTGGATGATGTCCTGATAGCAGAAAGAAACTGGGAAGACCACAATAGAACGTTAAGATTATTGCTCGGTGCATTGGAGAGACATGGGAATTTGGGAAAGTCAGAATTTGGACGAAAAGAAATCGAGTTTCTAGGTCACATTGTGACACCAGAGGGAATAAGACCAAATCCAGACAAACTCGAAGCAATCAGAGATTTTCCGGTGCCAAGAACAAAACGTCAGCTACGGGGTTATTTAGGATTAATCAATTTTTACAGGAGGTTTATTAAGATTGGGGGTGCAGCGACAGCCAGACTATGTCAGCTGACTGGAAAGAAAACGGTATGGAATTGGGACCCTGTCGCGCAGGAAGAGTATGAGGCGTTAAAGAAGGTACTACTATCGGCACCTCTTCTCGGGCATCCAGACCTAGGGAAAGAGTTTTGTATGGCCACGGACAGTTCCCGTAGTGGACTTGGGGTAACATTGTTCCAAGAGCAAGAGCAAGGAGGAGAAGTAATACAACAACCTCTTGCATTTGCGAACCGAGTGCTTAGCAAAGCTGAGAGAAATTACACGGTAACTGAGCTTGAAGCTTTGGCAATAGTATGGGGTTTTAGTAAGTTTAAATACTATTTGTATGGGAGGCATACTAAAATCTATACTGACCACAAGTCACTACAGTTTCTGACGTCGGCCAAACTTAACCATAGACGACTCGCTAGGTGGGCACTCTATTTACAGGAGTTTCAGTTTACGGTCATGTATATTCCTGGGCCACAGAATATAGTGGCAGATGCGTTGTCAAGGAACCCAGTAGGTCATGGTCAATGCTTTGATAAGGAGGTAAACGAGAACAGATATGACATATTGTATATGCAGGGCGTGCCGTTCGAGAAATACATAGGGGCGGTACTCACAAATATCGTGAAAGAGCTGGATAAAGACGCGTCATGCAGAATGGTGAAGGACAGAGTTAGAGCGAACTTAGATGCCAATATAGCGCGCTTTTATACAATTCAGAACGGGGTCCTTTTCTACCTTAGAAATCCGAACACACAGGACTGGTTGTTGTGTATACCAAATGAAATAGTCAACAAGCTTATCTGGTACACGCACCTAAGTTACGGGCATTATGGGGCAGGGAAATGCTGTAAGAAGTTAAGGGAATCAGTTTATTTCATTAGTATGGAGAGGAGGATCAAGAACGTGCTTGGTAGTTGCAAATCGTGCCAGAAGGCAAAATTGTTAACTATCTCATGCAAAGCACCGCTTTTTCCGATAGTGCCAGGTAGATTGAGGGAATTCGGAGTAACAGATTTGTTTGGCCCGCTACCTAAGTCAGTGCAAGGATATAGATATGTTTTAGTAGCAGTGAAACTGGTGTCAAAGTATGTGACTTTTACCGCATTGAAACGTGCGACGGGAAGGACAGTAGCAGCAGCGATCGTTAAAAACTTTTTGCGAGAAGTAGGAACTGTAGAAAAGTTCATAGCTGACAATGGACCACAATATAGATCCAGACAACGGCTAACCACACTGAAGAGAAGAAGGATAAAACCGGTGTTCATATCCCGATACCATGCTGCAAGTAACTCCAGTGAAAGAGTGGTAAAAGAACTGGCAAAGTTGTGTAAGATCTATTGTCATAGGCAACATAGAAGTTGGAGTATTTTTCTCAAAGATTTTCAGGACATCCTCAATGAGCTACCACATGGAGCAACTGGTTTGTCACCAATTACGGTACTAAAGAATGAACCACCACCAGATCGAGTCAGGGAGCTGGTAGATTTTCCGCGATCAGGAAAGCAGAGGCACACAGAAATTGTCAAGGTTGCGATAGAGCATATTAAGAAAGCAGCTAAGGATAGGCAGGAGAAGCAGAAAGGAAAGATACGTAAGATCTAATTGGCGGTAGAAGACAAGGATCTAATTAAAACTCATCGATTATCAAAGAAGCACAGATTCCTAACTAGCAAATTCTTTACGGTGTATAGTGGACCATTCAGAGTGAGGCGGATTCTCCATGAAAATGCGGTACTTATTGAGACGATCAAAGGAAAACAATCTCGTGGGCTTCATCACATGTCTAACATCAAATTATGGAAAAGTTAAGGACAGATCGAAAGTAGGCAATACATGGTAGATGGTCAGTGTATTTATTTTTGGTGTGTAACGTTGTGCAGGGTCAAATCGAACATAAGATTTTTCAGGCGGGATGTCAGGCCGTATGACGGAATAGACTGGTCGAATGAGTCATGAACAGGAGTCGACAGAGTGGTGTATGTACGTATTTTTTGTCATATGAATAAGGATCAAGCAGAAACGACGTAATGATTAATGAGTGGATAAAGATGGTAGATAGAGAGAGAAGCGACGTGATAAATACACTCCTGGAAATGGAAAAAAGAACACATTGACACCGGTGTGTCAGACCCACCATACTTGCTACGGACACTGCGAGAGGGCTGTACAAGCAATGATCACACGCACGGCACAGCGGACACACCAGGAACCGCGGTGTTGGCCTTCGAATGGCGCTAGCTGCGCAGCATTTGTGCACCGCCGCCGTCAGTGTCAGCCAGTTTGCCGTGGCATACGGAGCTCCATCGCAGTCTTTAACACTGGTAGCATGCCGCGACAGCGTGGACGTGAACCGTATGTGCAGTTGACGGACTTTGAGCGAGGGCGTATAGTGGGCATGCGGGAGGCCGGGTAGACGTACCGCCGAATTGCTCAACACGTGGGGCGTGAGGTCTCCACAGTACATCGATGTTGTCGCCAGTGGTCGGCGGAAGGTGCACGTGCCCGTCGACCTGGGACCGGACCGCAGCGACGCACGGATGCACGCCAAGACCGTAGGATCCTACGCAGTGCCGTAGGGGACCGCACCGCCACTTCCCAGCAAATTAGGGACACTGTTGCTCCTGGGGTATCGGCGAGGACCATTCGCAACCGTCTCCATGAAGCTGGGCTACGGTCCCGCACACCGTTAGGCCGTCTTCCGCTCACGCCCCAACATCGTGCAGCCCGCCTCCAGTGGTGTCGCGACAGGCGTGAATGGAGGGACGAATGGAGACGTGTCGTCTTCAGCGATGAGAGTCGCTTCTGCCTTGGTGCCAATGATGGTCGTATGCGTGTTTGGCGCCGTGCAGGTGAGCGCCACAATCAGGACTGCATACGACCGAGGCACACAGGGCCAACACCCGGCATCATGGTGTGGGGAGCGATCTCCTACACTGGCCGTACACCACTGGTGATCGTCGAGGGGACACTGAATAGTGCACGGTACATCCAAACCGTCATCGAACCCATCGTTTTACCATTCCTAGACCGGCAAGGGAACTTGCTGTTCCAACAGGACAATGCACGTCCGCATGTATCCCGTGCCACCCAACGTGCTCTAGAAGGTGTAAGTCAACTACCCTGGCCAGCAAGATCTCCGGATCTGTCCCCCATTGAGCATGTTTGGGACTGGATGAAGCGTCGTCTCACGCGGTCTGCACGTCCAGCACGAACGCTGGTCCAACTGAGGCGCCAGGTGGAAATGGCATGGCAAGCCGTTCCACAGGACTACATCCAGCATCTCTACGATCGTCTCCATGGGAGAATAGCAGCCTGCATTGCTGCGAAAGGTGGATATACACTGTACTAGTGCCGACATTGTGCATGCTCTGTTGCCTGTGTCTATGTGCCTGTGGTTCTGTCAGTCTGGTCATGTGATGTATCTGACCCCAGGAATGTGTCAATAAAGTTTCCCCTTCCTGGGAGAATGAATTCACGGTGTTCTTATTTCAATTTGCAGGAGTGTAGTAGTGGGTAAAGGTGATATTTAAGGAGAGAAGCGACGTGAAGCAGTGTGACTAATAAAGAGAGATTCGACGTGATGAAACAGTGGTAAATAAAGGTGAGTAGAATTGAATAATGTGGAGGTGTCCTAGATGTATGTTACAGAGAGGCCTGTGTATGCTGCAATCGAGATTGATGCGAATGGCGAAGGAACACCAGGAAATGATGGAGTAATGGACGGACGGAGAGCCGAAATACGAATGAAGAGATGAGGACAGCTGCACAACGTGAAGGGACATAAAGGGAGTATGAGTTCCAGATGGTGAACGTTGTGGAATACTGACGTAAGATGTAATATAAGTGTAAATCTAATTCTTAGCATAACATTTGGAATATTAAAAAAAATAACTTTTGTTGTTGTTGTTGAAGCCTGATACCAGTGTAACTAATCAAAACGGTACCAAGAATGTGTACAGCTATTTTGCAGGATGAAAAATTTGTGTATTTTTGGTTCTTAGATGAAATGTCTCAATTCTAAAGTGATATTTCGCAGGATGAATAATCGGTAAAGTGAATGCAGAGGTAAGCCAATGGAGAGAGGTGCCAGAGTGAAAGGACGAATTCGGAGACTGGAATGCTATCTTTGAAACAAGTTCATGTGTTACGTGATTGAGTATAAGGGAGCAAAGGTATGGTATGTTGTCGTGAGTGTGGTGGTGTTAAGGTTAGCTGACTCCTAGACCCATTCTGTTAGTGTATTAATGGATTGAATGAGAAGGAAAATGTGATGTCTGGTGAGTGAGAGTCGTAGAGTAGTGTGATCAATGCGCACAGTCCTGTAAAGGGGATGCTACCGATCCATAACTAAAACATTATTGTGCTTTATTATTTGATTTTGATGAACCTCGATGGCAGGTCAGGATCTGACATCATGCGGATGGTACATACATGTCCTAGAAATGTTGTTATACATAATAAAAAGGTAAAATATATAAAGAGATACTAATTTCAGTCTGTCACAAGCACAAAGGTGCATTGTATGTTGTAGATTTACAGTAATCAGTTTCTAAAACGCTTATTGTGTTAGGATGTTAAAGTAGTTTACTATTTAACATCATGTGGTAGGTAATTGTGAGCTATGTAGAGCATTTCTTATTTATTTTGTTAAAACACTTTCAAGGGGTATTAATTTCAGTCTGTCACAAGCACAAAGTTGCGTTGTATGTTGCAGTTTTAGAATCAACAGATTTTCACTGTGGTAGGATGTTAAATTAGTCTACTATTTGATATTGTAATTGTGAGCTGTATGGATTGTTTCTTATTCCTTTTTTGTTTTTTTTTTGACACTTTCATATTTTGTATGAGGGACAACAGGTAAAATCAATAGCACAAGTGTGGGCTGTATATAGAAAAGAGATAAATGTTGATGTTGTATATGTAGAAAACTAGGGTGTATGATTTTATGTTTTTTAGAACAAAGATTCTTTTATTACCAATGTATCTCATAGATGATACATGTAATCAATGTGTATTTAAATACTGTAAGAATGTCCTTTTGTCTGTAATGTTGCGAGATGCACGGAAGGGTCTGACTGACTGGGTGTCGTAGCGCTGAGGTGCTACGCAGAACGCGCCCATACCGCTAGCCGAAGGCCAAATTGACGTCGGCATGGGAGAGGCGACAGAGCTGCGGCGCTCCTCACTCCACTGTCGGTCGGGGTACACTCCATGCGCCCGCTACAACAGGTCAACGGCCTGGGGCGACACGCACCTACCACTGGCTGCCATTCATAAGTTCTGCAACCCTTACGAATGGGGACAGTATCCCGCAGAGGCAACAGCGAGTGGTTTTTCCTGCTTAACGGCTCACGCGGCGGCGCGGCGGCAGAATGAACGATGCGCGGCAGAGTCCGGCAACTATTAACTAGTACTGGACTGTGGAGCCGTGAAACAAGATGACTGCTCGTATGTCTCCATAAGGTGAAAAGTGAAGGACTGGTGTTTTCATGTGGTGGAAAAGATTTTGTCTTTAGCAGACAGGACGATTGTTTTGTTTTGTCTTGACCACTGAACGGTGGGATCCATAAACTTTTGGCAGTGACTTGTTATGTGTGCTTTGTAAATTGCATGTGGGACGCTTGTTGTACTTAAAGAGGACAGTTGTTGTATGGTGACTAATTATTGTCTTAACGGAAGACACTAAAGTGGGACATTGACATTTGCATTTGTAGTAGGAGACATTTATTTAATTGGTGTGGGAATAAGTGCTGTTTGTTGGAATTTACGACTTTTAATTACACCATGAACTGAAACGACAGAACTGTGGGTAATAGTAGTTGTAGGGCCATTTCTGGAAGACCAGATTCGTGTGGATGGTACTCTGAGAGTGACTATGACATTTGTGTTTGATGTGTTCAAAATGCCGATTGGAGTGACTTAAAGACTTTCGTCCGGGTAACCACGGGAGAGATTTGACACCGAGACAGTGTTTCTAGGAAAACTATCAGCAACTTTTTGACCCCAAGAAAATCACAGAATGAAATGATTCTGTGTGACTCGCAAGATAGGGAATAACGTATTTGTACTTGTAATTGTGTAAATTTTTTATATGTTTCATTCCTGAAGGGACAGTAAGTGTAATTGAATTTCATTAACATTTGTGTTTAGAATAGTTAGTTAGTGTTTTTTGTTTGTTTGTTTGTTCTGGGTTATCAAGTTCACGTAGCATGTTTATTAGAATATTTGGTACAATGGTGCTTTAATTATTAGCCAGTGGCGTAATACTAATGTAGCGGCTCTTGTTGCATTGGTCAGTAAGGTTGTCACAGGGGACAAGAGTTTGCATTGCACAAGAAATATCGGAATTAACTGATGCATTTTGATGTCGTGGACTGTAATAATCTTGTTGGTTTGTTGACTGAAGCCACTTATTTTCATTATCACAGTGGTGATATTTCACGCTGAAGTGTAACGAAGGCTAGTCGAAATGCGAGTTCTTGTCATCTAAATATGTAACAACAGAGAAATGAGCAGTAGAGTAAAATACGAGAGTTACTGGTGGATTCAAGCACTTATTGCTAACTATTTAATCCGTTGAATTGATCAAAGTTGATGGACTGACTAGCTCAGCAGTAGGTATTTGTACTGGTGGACAAGGATAAGGTTAAACTCACAGTCGGGTAGTGGTGGCAATTGCTTAAGTGATGATAGTTAATGAGGTATGACATGATGTCTTAGACAGACGGTACAACATACTTCATTATTCTTCTCAGAACAACATATTTTTTTGTAAAAATAACTCAATTTCAATTAAAACAGCGAAGCCGGATACCAGTGTGGGAAAGAATGACAGTTTATTTATTTAATTGATCACATGTGCACTCCCACAAAATAAATCCCTACATCCAGTTTGGTGAGATCTGTGAAATGAACCGCAGATAGTGAATGTGAATATACGATCATCTTTGAGACGATCCTTTGGCCACCTTTGGTGGAGCCAAAGAGACGAAACTTACCGGAGCTTTGAGCGCCTGAAATGTGGCTGACCAATACAGTAGCATGGTCTTCCCCCACCTCGACAGAGTTGCGAGCTGACCTGAAGAACGGCCATGTTTCAGCACTCTGCCGCTGGATCTAGTGTTGGTAAGACCTGTCTTAGGCGTGCTCCGTAAGGACAAAAGAGTGGAGACATGGTATGCATGTGAAATACTTAAGAGTAGTTTAGAATAATAATTTCTCTATTTCAGGAACTTTTGTGGGGAGAATTAAATGTCAGGCAGGTAATATTAATGGGATCATAGTAATCTTCGGAAGTGACCAACGGTCACAATGAAACAACGTGTAGCAATAAGTTGAAATACTTCCGAGTGCTTAAGTTAAGCTGAATTACTAGCGTGTGAGTCTCAATCTGTGTATGAGACGAAGGATAAAGAGGAGTACTCGTCCATGGTATCAGTTGAGGACTCGCGTGTGTGATGAATATGTTCTTAATATTACTTTGCGTGTTATGTTTCCGTGTGACGCTTGATTCAAACTACAATACTCTGAGAGAGAAGCAAGGTGATTTAGCCGTCTATCCAGCAACGCCACTTGGCTTGCATTGCACAGGAAGACGTGCATATATCGTCCAGAGATCGTAGTAGGAAAGAAAAGTTACGAAGTGAGGCAGTGTCGCGTGAAACTGGGATGAATACTAATTGAAGTGGGAAAGCTGTAAGTGATGTGATTATAATGTTGTGACTATTCCTTATGTTGTATTCCATGTTGCAGTGTGGTGTATGTCATGTAATTTAAGTATGTGTGGTTCGCATGGAAGAGTAGCAAGGTAGTTTCAGAGGTAGTGGGTTATGCATGTTCCTTTTGTACCGCTCGGTCTGGAGGAAAGTTTCGTGATGATGATTGTGAGAGTCGAAGTATGAGAAATAATAAAAGATCCACCATCCTATCCATAAAGTGCACTGTAGCGCCAAATAATTACGAGACCATAAGGTAGAGAATCACCAATGTAAAGCCATGCCCACTGGGCGGAGTTTGTCATGTGTTATTGTTGTAGGTTATAGAATTTGTGTCTTTAGGTTATAGAATTTATCGGAATAAATAAGATAGTGGAAAGAAAAAGATTGGTGGCCTTTCCTTCGAATTGTATGTTGTCATGATATCCAGAATTTATTATGTGTGCGCCATTCATATTAAGTGCGATGTCCACGTGTTGATAAAAGCCGTTAAATAAGAAAGAAAATGTGGTATTGCCAGTGTGTAGTGAACAGTCAGAGTTCTGTAAATTACTGAGAGTCAGATGTGCGTTTCCGTTGCATAATATTCATACAGGAGGATAATTTGTAACTTAATTGTGAGTACGAGAGTTCATGTTACTCGATAAATAAGAATGAATCCATTCGCTTGGCAGACCACTCATCTTGCAGGCCTGACTGCTTGATGCCACAGTATGAGCAAGGCATGCGGGTGCCTCTCAACTTTTACCCTTCTGTACTGAAACTTGTATTTCCTAGCTTTCCGATTTCGTAAGTCCCTTCAGTTATGTCTAAAATACAACGAGACGCTTTTATTTGGAACGCTATAGTATGAACTCAGATGAGCAAAACTGCAAGCCATAAATATTTAACTGATGATAATTTTAAGAGAGGGGTATAGTTAGTAGCGTTACAGGAACACAAGCAAATGTGAGTCTCATACTTAACTACTACTGTAGTAATATAAATCGCGATTTTTCTGAATGGAAACAAACTTCAGGAAAACATTCTGAGAGGATAAGGAGCAAGAAAGTTCAATGGCAACACGGCTGGAGATGCATTCAAAGTCAAGTACATCCACTTCAGGATAGTAGTGAAAGATGTTTGACAGTAACCCAGATACCAGCAACAGGCGGGTGTTTCGCCAGCGTGGGTTTACCGGACTATCCGCGGAACATTCTCCACGAATGCTGCCGCTATCCGCATCACTTACAACGCGTACAGGCTTTATTAATTGCGGACTTGGCTCCGTAGCTGGATAGTCGCTTAGGCCACCACGATGCTGGCGTTTCTGTCATTCATTCTATGCACATGTGAGGCTACCTTCACCAGGGGCGCTTTCGTCAACCTTTACAACACGCACACGTTGGCTACGGAGAACCCCCACGGTGTAGAGCAGCGTACTGTCAGGGTCTTTAGGAGGCGGCTCTCTTGTGAGGCCAGTAATACTTTCACAATGGCCCACAGGCGAGTCATCTCTGCACTTACTGCTTCTCCCACTGAAAGACGTGCCTTTGGCGTGACGAAGGACACTGTGGCTTTGACATGATTGTTGTTCCAGCTCGCTTTCGCATTTCCATGTGGATGCATCTCCACAACATCCGCCCTGGCCGATGGGGGACCCAGGATGTCTGCCACGAACCGCTGTGCCACTAGGGTTTCCTCAGTCACCACCAGCCATCACCTGATGTCATACCCGATGGCTCCCCACACAATTACGGTAGAGGTCATAACACCGTTGCGCGCTTCTAAAAAGCATTGAAAGAATGGGACCTCTCCCCAGGGCTCCATTGTATTCGCCGAAGACGATCGTGCGGTGTACTGTAGAACAGCGCCTTCCGCTCACAGCACCACTCACAACGCAGCCCTCAGGGTAGTGCTGTTAAGAGCAGCCTACGAATGGGACGACATCATTTAGTCCGGCTGCTGCTAGCCTCTGACCAGTAGTACTTTGTGACACAGCACGTTGTTGCAAACGGGTCCGTTACCTGTCCTCGGACGGTAGGGCCAGATGTGAAACGGATCTAAACTCAGTGATCTCCCCTCATGGGGCTCATATGTGGTCTACTCTAACCTTGACAACGAGTGGGGCTACCCTTACGATCCCAGGCAGTCCAGCATCAGGCCACTCGCCGCCAAATGCCCCACAAATCACTATGTTACAGCACTCGACTAGCTGCCAAAGTGGTGATCGAGAATGAGGGCCCTTGCGGACTGTGTCAGGTAACCATAAAGCTGTGTCAGGCGAGTGTGCAGCATCTGCGTATCCTTCACTGTGATCACTCAGCATCTCAAGCTGTTCTCGTCCCCTGTACATCGTACCAACACTAATTCACTTTCTATATCTACATCTACATTTATACTCCGGAAGTCACCCAACGGTGTGTGGCGGAGGGCGCTTTACGTGCCACTGTCATTACCTCCCTTTCCTGTTCCAGTCGCGTATGGTTCGCGGGAAGAACGACTGCCGGAAAGCCTCCGTGTGCGCTCGACTCTCTCTAATTTTACATTCGTGATCTCCTCGGGAGGTATAAGTAGGGGGAAGTAATATATTTGATACCTCATCCAGAAACGCACCCTCTCGAAACATGGACAGCAAGCTACACCGCGATGCAGAGGGCCTCTCTTGCAGAGTCTGCCAGCTGAGTTTGCTAAACATCTCTGTAACGCTATCATGTTTACCAAATAACCCTGTGACGAAACGCGCCGCTCTTCTTTGGATCTCTATCTCCACTGTCATCCCGACATGGTATGGATTCCACGCTGATGAGCAATACTCAAGTATAGGTCGAACGAGTGTTTTGTAAGCCACCTCCTTTGTTGATGGACTATATCTTCTAAGGACTCTCCCAGTGAATCTCAACCTGGCACCCGCCTTACCAACAATTAATTTTATATGATCATTCCACTTCAGATCGTTCCGTACGCATACTCCCAGATATTTTACATAAGTAACTGCTACCAGTGTTTGTGCAGCTATCATATAATCATAAATAAAGGATCCTTCTTTCTATGTATTCGCAATACATTACATTTGTCTATGTTAAGGGTCAGTTCCCACTCCCTGCACCAAGTGCCTATCCGCTGCAGATCTTCCTGCATTTCGCTGCAATTTTGTAATGTTGCAACTTCTCTGTCTACTACAGCATCATCCGCGAAAAGCCGCATGGAACTCCCGACACAATCCCCCAGGTCATTTATATATATTGTGAAAAACAATGGTCCCATAACACTCCCCTGTGGCACACCAGAGGTTACTTCAACGTCTGTAGACGTCTCTCCATTGAGAACAACATGCTGTGTTCTGTTTGCTAAAAGCTCTTCAATCCAGCCACACAGCTGGTCTGATATTCCATAGGCTCTTACTTTGTTTATCAGGCGACAGTGCGAAACTGTATGGAACGCCTTCCGGAAGTAAAGGAATATGGCATCTACCTGGGAGCCTGTATCTAATACTTTCTGGGTCTCTTGAACAAATAAAGCGCGTTGGGTCTCACACGGTCGCTGTTTCCGGAATCCATGCTGATTCCTACAGAGTAGTTTCTGGGTTTCCAGAAATGACATGATACGCAAACAAAAAACATGTTCTAAAATTCTACAACAAATTGATATCAGAGATAGACCTATAGTTTTGCGCATCTGCTCGACGGCCCTTCTTGCAAACTGGAACTACCTGTGCTGTTTTCCAATCATTTGGAACCTTCCGTTCCTCTAGAGACTTGCGGTACACGGCTGTTAGAAGGGGGGCACGTTCTTTCGCGTACTCTGTGAAGAATCGAAATTGTATCCCATCATATCCAGTGGACTTTCCTCTCTTGAGTGATTTCAGTTGCTTTTCTATTCCTTGGACACTTATTTCGATGTCAGCCATTTTTTCGTTCGTGGGAGGATTTAGAGAAGGAACTGCAGTGCGGTCTTTTCTGTGAAACAGCTTTGGAAAAAGGTGTTTAGTATTTCAGCTTAACGCGTGTCATCCTCTGTTTCAATGCCACTATCATCCCGGAGTGTCTGGATATGCTGTTTCGATCCATTTGCTAATTTAACGTAAGACCAGAACTTCCTATTTTGCTTTAGAATTCACTTTGGTAGCCGTTCTACCAGTCACAAGCAATTGCAACCCTTATCATTTACATAACCGCCAATAGTGTGTACGTGTGTGGGTTTACACGGACATCCGACCATGTCTTGTGGGTGCCTACCTTAGTTTGATTCATAAAACATATGGTAACTGCAATGTACGGCCTGTCTGATGCCATAGTAATGAAGTCTCAAGTGACCAGAATAAAAGAAACATCCTGAACTAAAGGAGAGAAATTCTGTGGCAGTTTTGGGGAGTGTTGAGTCTCAGTTAGATCGGAGATTCTGATTTTTCTACGTCCTCAGATATAATAAAAGTGTATGTACGTATGTATGTATGTTACATATGTCCTCCTAACCACTGCATCGATTTCAAGCAAACTTGGTGCACTTATCATTTACTATATGGAATAAGCTATTACAGGGGTAAGACCGACCGACCCTCTTTTCAAACGGATGCCATGGGGATTAAAATGGTGCGTACCTCATGACGCGCAAATAGCCAAACTATATTCATACAGTATTTGAGAATTAGAGAAGTAGTGACCTGCAACCAACTATACACGTAATCTGAAAATTTAAGGAGACTTTTCTGCCCTACGTCCCCAACAAAATGATGGAAACAAGCTTATTACTTAAAAAATTATGCTGTTCATGTAGTAAAACTGCAGATCAGGGATGGCCTTTATTACTTATTTAGCAGTAACTCTGTTTGCAACATAATTTGCTTACAGTGATCGCATATACCACTAAATTTACATGCAAAATTTCATCATTTGCGGCACATAATTCAGACATCACATACTCTGGTTCATCGTCAATGTGACACAGAATCTCAATTGCAAACACTCTGGACTGTCATCCTCTTGAAGCCCATGGAGAAAATGCGCCTTGTGGGCGTGAAGCTTCATTCTCTTTGTAGCACCGTGCACACTGAAACTGTTGAGACACTTAACTGATAAATTTGGTTGGGCTAGAGATGACCGCCTGTTGCAGCTGTTACCTTACTGCGTCACTCGTGTTCAGACACTCAGAACTCGTTCTCTTCATTACACTTGCGAATTCCTTGAATTGCCTGTACAATGCTCTGATTGTCAGACATGGTGATGGTGTGCTCCATTAACGTGCACAGAAGTTCCGCTGGGCCTGTCAGATTTGGTCTGTCTCAAGCCTTCCAGACGCTGTGTCATTTTCGGTGGGTGGCCATTTTAGTCAATGGCTAACCTCTAAATAAAGCAAAGAAGAAAATACTTCAGATGTGTGTGAGTATTGTACCACAAACTGAACCTTTCTATTTATCCCCATTTCTGATATATACAAGATCAGAGGTGAAAAGATCACTTTTTATTTTACTGTAGAAGGACAAGAAGGGCTAGCAACATTACAAGTAAACAAAGGAGAGGAAGGAGGTAAGAATATTGCATTCATAAAGACATATATTACTGTAGATTTACATCTGTAACATAATAACGTGGTAAGTAAAGAAAGCTGCTGATACAAACACACACACATACACACACACACACACACACACACACACACACACACACACACACACACTCACAGTGATGAGAAAATCGTTATGACCACCAGCTGAATAGCATGTCGATCAACGTTTGGAACGTAATGCAGCAGCGATTCCACCTGGCATGGATTCGACAAGTCCTCAGTAGGTTTCCGCATGTATGCCCCATATGTCTATACTAAGGTCACATAATTATCGGAAATTTCTGTTTAGTGGTTTGTGTGTTCCATTGGGTTCATATCAAGCGAATTTGCTGAACAAGACATCAACTTAAGTTCAGTATGACGTTACTCAAACAGTTGTACCACAATTATGGCTCTGTGCGTGAACAGTATCCTGCTGGAAGATTCCATTGCCATCATTGACAACAAGCAAGAATAGATGCCTGCTAGTTCATAAAAATGTTCAGGTAGTCCACAACCTATGTTTACAACTACAGGTCCCATGGGAGTACATGATATCACTGTGCCATCAGCTTGATTCTGTTGTGTGGCTTACGAATTGAAGAGCTCAGTCGCCTGGAATGCAGTGTATTCAGACACGACCATCGATCTGGTGTAACAAGAAACGTCATTCATATTGACTAGTAGACACTTTTCCATTGATCCAGAGTGACATCTCGATGATCCCATGTCAAGAGCACTAGCATCCACAGTCCACTTCCTGACGCCTAGTTCCCTGTGAGTTGCGGCGAGAACTGCACTCTGGACTTTTCCTCAACGGTAGATCAGTAGTTGATGTAGATTCATCTGTATACTTTATTAAACATTATGCTTTGCACAATTTCCTAAACTTTCCTTATGGAACTGTGTGGATAATGCATGGTGACACTGATTGAAACCTTGTGAAACTATACGGGGTGGTCCATTGTTGTGACCAGACCAAATATCTCACGAAATAAGCATTAAAAGAAAAAAATACAAACTCGTCTAGCTTGAAGGGGGAAACCAGATGGAGCTACGGTTGGCCCGCTAGATGGCGCTGCCATAGGTCAAACGGATATCAACTGCGTTTTTTAAAAATAGGAACCCCCATTTTTATGACATATTCTTGTAGTACGTAAATAAATATGAATGTTTTAGGTGGACCACTTTTTTCGCTTTGTGATAGATGGCGCTGTGACAGTCACAAACGTATAAGTACGTGGTGTCACGTAACATTCCACCAGTGCGGACGGTATCTGCTTCGTGATACATTACCCGTGTTAAAATTGACCGATTACCAATTACGGAAAAGGTCGATATCGTTTTAATGCATGGATACTGTGATCAAAATGCCCAACGGACGTGTGCTATGTATGCTGCTCGGTAACTTGGACGACATCATCCAAGTGTCTGGACGGTTCGCCGGATAGTTACGTTATTTAAGGAAACAGGAAGTGTTCAGCCACATGTGAAACGTCAACCACGACCTGCAACAAATGATGATGCCAAGTAGGTGTTTTAGCGTCTGCCGCGGCTAATCCGCACATCAGTAGCAGACAAATTGCGCGAGAATTGGGGAGTCTCAAAAACGTCGATGTTGAGAATGCTATATCAACATCGACTGCATCTGTACCACATTTCTATCCACCAGAAATTGCATATCGACGACTTTGAACGTGGTGTACAGTTCTACCACTGGGCACAAGAGAAATTACGGGACGATAACAGATTTTTTGCACGCGTTCTATTTAGTGACGAAGCGTCATTCGCCAACAGCGATAACGTAATCCGTCATAATATGCACTATTGGGCAACGGCTGCGACAATTGGAACATCGATGACCTTAGCGGGTTAATGTATGGTGCTGCGTTATGCGCTACGGTCGCAGGTTCGAATCCTGCCTCGGGCATGGATGTTTGTGATGTCCTTAGGTTAGTTAGGTTTAACTAGTTCTAAGTTCTAGGGGACTAATGACCTCAGCAGTTGAGTCCCATAGTGCTCAGAGCCATTTGAACCATTTTTTGCTGCGTTATGGGAGGAATAATAACTGGGCCCCATTTTATCGATGGCAATCTAAATGGGGCAATGTATGTTGATCTCCCGATGTTACTACAAGAAGTTTCACTGCATGACAGAATCGTAATGTTCTTCCAACATGATGGATGTCCGGCACATAGCTCGCGTGCGGTTGATGCGGTATTGAATAGCGTATTTCATGACAGGTGGATTAGTCGTCGAAGCACCATACCATGGCCCGCACGTTAACCGGATCTGACGTCCCAGGATTTCTTTCTATGAGGAAAGTTGAAGGATATTTGCGATCGTGATCCACCGACAACGCCTGACAACATGTGTCAGCCCATTGTCAATGCATGTGTGAACATTACGGAAGGCGAACTATTCGCTGTCGAGAGGAATGTCGTTACGCGTATTGCCAAATGCATTGAGGTTGACGGACATCATTTGAGCATTAATTGCATTAATGTGATATTTACAGGTAATCACGCTGTAACAGCATGCGTTCTCAGACACGATCAATTCACAAAGGTATATGTATCACATTGGAACAACCGAAATAAAATGTTCAAACGTACCTACGTTCTGTATTTTAGTTTAAAAAACCTACCTGTTACCAAGTGTTCGTCTAAAATTGTGAGCCATATGTTTGTGACTATTACAGCGACATCTATCACAAAGCGAAAAAGTGGTCCAACTAAAACATTCATATTTCTTTACGTACTAAAAGAATATGTAATAAAAAATGGGGGTTCCTATTTTTAAAAAAACGCAGTTGATATCCTTTTGACCTATGGCAGCGCCATCTAGCGCGACAACCGTAGCGCCATCTGGCTTACAAGTTTCGTTGTTTGTAGTTTTTTCGTTTGACGCTTATTTCGTGAGATATTTGGCCCAGTCACGATCAATGGACCACATGGGTGCTCCCCTCTCCTGACATCAGAACGATGTCGATAAGCATGACTTCTGTTACTAATATCGCCTGTAAGGAAGAACCATAACTCACAACTGCAGAATGAATGAAAGACATAATATTATCTACCTATTTGGTATTTAGAGGTATTGGATGAGCAGCATAGTATACCCCTAAAATGCTACTAGTCTGATCCGTTGGTGACATACAGGGATGGGAGGCTCATCATAAAATCACGATAATTTAAGAAAGACAATATCGCATAATTGATATGTCTTATTGGAGGAAAATTACTAGGGATAGCTCAGTCAAGAATGAAAGTGCAGGTACCACATTACACATAGATATATTAATGAAAGAGCTGACCTAAATTGCAAAAGAAACCAGTGGTCACTATAAGAATTTGGTTTATTACAATGAACAAATAGATAACCTACTGATGTAACTATGTAAACATCTAACAACAGGACAAAGGATTGTGATTATGAAATCTAGTATTGGCACAGGTAGGTGCACACACGAAAGGGTAACATGAAACTGTATTGCATATACAGTCAGTGACTGGAAGGTTGGTTACTGGTTTAGAGGAAGGATCTGGAAAGTCAAGTGTCACTACCAGTTAAAACGCCAAAGTTTATAATGGAAGCAACTAGCTGGCTGCAAACATTAAAACAATGCAGTAAGACCCTGATGTAAGGTAGTTAGCTTTGTGCCCCTTGCATTTGGTCACTGCAGCGCTGGTCTATTCTTATCACACTTATACAGAGTGAATGCAGAAGACAGCAGCAGTAGCTGGAAATTAGAGCACCACTCATTCTCTACACTCAATTCTGATATGGAGAGATCTTTGTGTGTGATTTCTTGGCAGCAACTGTCTACCCACAGATCTCCTAGCAGGAAGTCTCATCGCTTTTCTCACTTGGCAGTTCGTGTTGCCTGACTGAACTCTTTGAAAACTAGCTGCTTCTTCCAGTGTAGGAATCAGACTGGCCAATCAGAATACAGTAGACCTTGTGATTTGGACTGATAATAATTTTGTAAATAAGGTTACCAAATTAATATTCTCACTAATTTTTTCATGGTCAACAAGTGATTGTCTGGCATGGGGAGGAAGGCAGAAAATCTCTCCCACCTCTTTCTATGACAGACCTCTAATCTCAGCAAACTGAAGGGCTTACATGTCAACATGCATGGGAAACTGTGCCTTCTACAGAAATAATTATTGTGAGCCAATAAACATGCTCATTACTAGGATTTTAAATGAATATTCTTTCGTGATGCGACTGCAGAGAAATGCCTGATCTCACAAGTCACTCATTCTGGTGACTACACATGGCTTCATATGTTATTTTCCAGACCTATTTCTTCTAATATCTCGCACAATAGAGTTTTATTGCTTACAAGCTCACTGCAGAGTCTCCTGCAGTGCTGAGGTGAGAGGTATTAAATTCACAACTGTTAACCTGCTCTTGACGAGATCTTTCAGCTCCAAACACGTTTATGACTCCTCCTGCACGTTTAAGCAAACATCTATGTTGTGCGAGCCAGCTAGAAATCTTTTAAGGTAGCAGAAAACAACAGCCCCACGATAATATAAACAAGGAAGAGTAGATGGAACTAGCTGAGATATCATTGACACAAATTAACATTGTCTTCAGTTACAATGCAGTGTTGAAAGATCTGTTCACTAACGAGATGTGCACATTACTCCATAAAATAGGTTGTGTGAGATTTTCAGGATAAACTGTCATATAACAGTATGTAATGTAACCCTCTTTGCTTTCGAAATTTACGTGTACGTCAGACAGAAGCTTCAAAATGGCCGCCATATTGATATCATAGCCTCACAGGTTCTCACTACCTCTCACCATCTCATACTACTTGACTCTAAATGTCTCCTTATCCAACATTTTTTCGTTAGGAGTGAGTTGCATATCTATGCCAACTCTGATGCAAAGAGCATTTCCAAGCCAAAATTCCAGGATGCCAACCAAGAATCAGTTTCCCCCAAACAAAAAATCTCATTTTTCTATATAGAAGAATTTAATTCTTTATAAATAGAATGGAAAAAATAGCGAATGTAGTTGTCATTTAAAAAAAATTAGAAAGTTATAAAAATGGAAGTTTTAATTTAATTACAAGAAAAATCAAAATCATTAAAATTTAATCGATTTCAATAACTTGAATAGGTCGATATTTATTTACTTTTTACCTCCATAAACAAAATGTAAATTTACATGTTTATCCAATTAATCATCATCGTTTTTTAAGATTTTGTTATATCGATCTGGAAGAGTAATTTTATGTTTTTCATCTAACAGTAGTAAAATTTTGTCTAGAAATTTCATAGCTAAAAGTTCAGCTTTTGTAATTACGTAAGATTTGTATTTTTTAAGTTCTGATGATTTAGTGAACACTTCAGAACTATTATTACTACAATGGTTAAGTTCACTTAATAGATTTTCAGTGCTACCATTCATGGACATTTTTATTTACATAGAAAAAATTTAAAGAATAAGAAAGTTAAAATGTTTTTGAAATGTTTCCCAAATTTTTGGAGAGCTGGCTTTCAGTTTTTATCTTATATAGTTCTCTGGAAATATTTCGAAAGGAAACGAAAAGATGAACTAAAAAGATTTTTAATTTTTTCTAATTTATGTAATGGAACATTTTCAGTAAGCGTTCTACATTGCAAATAATCAGTTAACTTCTATTTACCATACATAGTAACACATGAAATTGTATTCTTTTAATGTCATCATTAAAGAATACACATAATTTCATTATTACTTTTGGGTAGTTACAACATTCATTCTTCTAGTCAACTTAATTACGTAGATAGAATAATTTTGAATAAAATTGAAGGGACTTACATTTACATCATAATTTAATTGTGTTATTCTTTTAAAATCTGTAAAAGAATCGCAAGCTTTTAAGAAGTTATTTGGTGTATCAAGATTCCATAATTCTTGAGGGAAAACTTCATTTCTTCCATTTATAACATAGATATTTTGTAATTTAATATGGTCAAATAAAGAAGAATCAAGTAATTGATTATTTTCTCAAATAGTTGGAAAGGAACAAAAATGTCAAACTGTTTAGAAGTATAATAATTGGTAATATCTAGTCTAAAATTTTTGTTTCCCTCCAAACCATGAAATTGAATAGTTTGAAGTTTGACTTGTAATTTTTCGAGTTGTAAGTCGTACTTGTTCTAGGTCAGGTGAATTTCTGGTTCATATTTAACACAGGAACACGAATTTTTATATTTCTAACAACAATTTAACTTCTTTTGGACATTAACAGTTAATAATGGAATCTTGTTGATCTAATCTCAGATCCAGGTAAAAATAAAAGTTAAATCGCATTCAGACATAATTTCTTTATAATTTTTAAAAAAGATCTTCATTGTGTTCAATTTTAAGTTTTCCATTGTTAAGAATATTTAAGATATTTCATCTATTCACAAGGGAATCAAAGCTGAAGAAGAAATAAAAATATGTTCAGTTTTAGATAAAATATTATTTCCTTTCCTAATAGTATAACATCAAAAAATTACAAAAGATAATTATCAATTAGTTCAATAATGGATTTACAATCATATGTAGAAAGATCTGTTCCATCCATGAGAATAACATCAAAAGGCGTATAAGGCTGCAAAAAATTAGGATTAATCCAAACATCACCAACATTAATATTTATTTCAGTTTCCTTCAACATAGAAATTGAACATGAAAATTAAACTTAAATGTTAAGGATAAAAATTAAACATAAAACCTTTTATATAAATAATAATCATAAATGTTAAATGTAAAATAAAGAAAACGATTTTCAGAATTTTATTCTTAAAGAATAATTTTGGAAAATACGGTCCAGAAATTGTAAAAAATCCAATTGAAGTAAAAAAATAAAATAAAATAATTGTTTAAGAATTTGGAAAACATCCAAGATCAGAATATGAAAAAGTTAAAAAGTAAGATCCACCAGTTATCGATACTACACAAAAGTCGAACAAGGAGCTGTAGGATAGGAGTAAAGTTTTAAAAGCAACTGAAGAAAACAGAGAAGTTGATAAACGAATGCTTCCTTATAGTTGACATTAATTAGATAACATTATATTCCACTACATCAACAGGTTGATGATAATCCTACTAAGTATGACTACAAATTAAGTGAATCAGATGTAAACAGTTTATTACAGAATTATGGAAAAGAAAGAAAATTAAATGAAAGAGAAAAAGATATTAAAAATAAATATGATTGAAAGAATTGTAGAATTTATAATCAAAGTGAAGATACAATTTTTTGATTAAGAGCTATTAGTCCTCATAAGAATATTGGTAAACTGCAACTAGAATGTAGTGGTGGTAAAATAAAAATTGGTGGAAAAGAATATGAAGGAAGAGATGGAGTATAGAAAGTTTTAAATGAAAAAAATTACTATGGTTGATTTAGGAACAGAATTTGATCATCTTGATTTACAAAATTATGCAAGAAGTTTTTTGATTCAAATGCTGTATATAATAAAAGTAATCCAAATAAAATAATATCAAGTACAGGAAATAAATATAATTACTTGAGAAAAACAATTTTGAAGAATATTTTCCTACTTTTTCAGGAAAAAATCTTACTGATTCATTTGAAAAAATTGGTGAAGGTTTGGATAGAAATATTCAGAAAAACTAGTTGGATTTATCTGGATAAACGATGACAGTAATTCATAATGAATAATTAGTAGAAAATAAAAATAATCATAATTTAAATGTAGGAATAATGCAAATGTTAAACAAATTTAGTGACTTGATTGTTATTAATCCCAAAGGAATTCTTATTTAATCAGATTTTTGAATAATTTACCATATACAACTTGGAAAAGTGTAAAATATGGAAAAGGATTACCTATACCTTAATTAATAACTTTCCATTTGAAATGCATCTTACAGGCTACAGATTTTTTCATGCAGGAACCAAACAGGAAGAAGGATTAGCTATAGGAGATCAAAGAACTAATCCATTAGATGATGCATGTAAAGAACATGATATTTCTAATACACATAATAAACAATTAGAAAAAAGACTTCAAGGTGAAAAAAAACATCAATAAGCTGTGAATGGAAGAATGCATGTTTCAGATGCTTCATGAGGACAAAAAATAGCTAAAACTGCAGTTAGAAGAATTATATATGGAAAAGAAAATTAGGAATGGGCTTAGAAATGATAAAAATAGATGGGGAAAAAATTTCAATTGCAGTAAAATGGTATTATTACACAATGAGTTATTTTATTATATCTTAATCTACATAAACAATAACTTTTGAGTTGATTATACTTTGTTACCTAGTGGTAAAACTAAACCAACTTAAACTCAATAATGAACAATTAAATAATATTGAATCATTTTTAACTGATGATCAAAAAAGAACAAAAGGGAAAAGAAATTGGGAAAATTTACCTGCTTTGTTAACTATTCCTTTTGCAAGAACGATTCTTTAATGTTTAACTGATAAAAAGGAAACAAAACATGAAAATGCAGTATTACTGTTATTTTTATCACATTACCTTATTTAGCAGCAATTGTTTCACTTACTGGTGGAACTGCATCAATTGCAAATGCAGCTACAAATAAGAAAAATGGTGATAAGGAATTAGAAGAACAAAAGAGACATAATTTGTAAATGGAAGAGTTAGGAAAAGCAGTAAAGAAGCTTTCAAAGAATCAATTAAAAAATTAATAAACTTTTATATGATTTTCATACAGAAGAATTAGTTAAAAAATTAAAAATTAATCATTTTTGTGGCGTTTTCTGATTGATGAATTACACTAATGAATCAAAAAAGTATGAGTGTGGTATTGTAAATTTGGATACTTCCGATCATGTTTAAAGTCATTGGATTTGTTGTTACAAAAATTAAAATTTAAAATTTTCTTTTGATTCACATGGAGGAAATATTTCAAAACAACTAGTTAACTATTCGGGAAAAGTGATCTTTACTACAACATTGAAAGAATACAAAATTTTGATGAAGTTATTTGTGGTCATTTGTCTTAGTTTTGAAATTATTATGTATGAATTATAAGTTTAATGATATCTTGAATTTACTAAATCAAAACTTTTTGTGATAAATGCAATAATAATTTAGGAAAAAAATTCAATCTTTAAAAGTTATAGATTTTCAATCAAAATCAAAATTTTCAGTCATCAATATACACATAAATAAATGGCTTATTAGATGAATTCAGAAAAATTACATGTTGTTTTTAAATGTGGAAGACTTGTGAATTTAAATAACCTAATTGATGCAAAATATGTAGTGAACAAATGCTGTTTACAGAATGATTTAACTCCATACTTAAATGAGTTAAAAATACTTAATTGTGTGCTATATGAAAAACATATTATTGAATGTACTTTTATGAGTGGAGGTGAACAAAAAATGCAGAATTTCAATTCATATTATTGTATTCCTAAAATAAATCTTGTTGTTGGTGAAAACAGAACAGAGATTTAACATTTTATGATTTTGATACTTCAGTGAGTGTTGAAGAGAAACTTTACAAAATAAAGCCTGTTCACAGGCAAAGTACTGATGCTCTGCTGTGTTTGCATTGACCCTCTGTTCATAATTATGTTGTAAAAATGAAGATGATATTTTAACTACTGACAAAACATTTGGCACGATTGTTGTTTGTATCTCCACTGCAGGATGTGATTTTAGTGTATTTTACTTCTGATGAAGGTATATTTAGATATACCGAAACCGTGCACAAGGATTTTAATAAAACTTTATCCTGCAACTGTAGGGCTGTTATCATTTACTGTGAATAATTTCAACAGTTGCTATTTCTGCCATGTTTAAAATCTTGAGAAGTTAATTTATCAATACTTGAAGCCACAGATTTTATTGTGTCTAAAAATGTTAATGTTAATCCATCTTCAATATGTTTACTAAAAGAAATGTATTTCTGATCATTATTTGAAATTGCACCAATATGTTTATTATCTGTTGATAATTCTCTGAAGAACAATGAAAATCGCAATTTTTTAAACCATAGATAGAAATACTGGAATAAATTTAAGATTTTGGCAATCAAGATTTCATTCTTCATGTGCAACTCCTCGCTATTTTCCTGTTAATTGCAATGATCTCTTTCTCTTTTTTCCCCAAATTCAAATTATTTTTCCCAAATTTCTAAATTTTTATAATTCATCTTCCATTGGCATTATCCTATTGTCATCTAGGGAAGATTACAGTTTCATTGGAATTCTTATATATTCTAGCAATTTCTCTTGATTCTTTTTTCAACATTTCAATGAATTTTTTTGCTGCATCTTTACCTGATTATGTAACTGGTTTTTATAATCAGCATTAGAATGTTTAACATAATTACTGAGTTAAATTGGTAAATGGTTTGATATTTGTTAATATCAGATTTTTCAGAGTTTTGTTGAAATGTTTTAATATTTTTAATAATCCTTCAAAATCTGCATAATTACAAATGGAACCATTAATGAATGATTATAATTTTCAAACACATTTTTTTTCATTTTTTTGGAAATTTTATTTTTACTACATGTTCTTTACAACCAGTTTCATTCATATCTATTTTTCCATGTGAATAAAAATATCTTAAACATCATTCACAAAGATAAATTTGGAGACCATTCTTAGTTGATTATTATCTAATTAATCTAGATAGATTTTTATCAGTAATAATGCAAATTATATTCATTTTGGATTAAAAGGAGGTTAACATGTCTTTCTTGCTTATTTTGTGTATGGCAGACCGCGACCCGTTTCTCCAGCAGAGGACTCTGGTATTCGACGCTGTCTACGATTGGTCTTCGATGACGTTATGCCCCGCTGGCGCCTGCGCTGTTCTAGAAAGCCAGCATATAAATTGGCGCGTTTCTCAGCGACGCGACAGTAGCACCTGAAGATGGCGGGCAGTTGTCTCGCTGAAATATTGTGCGGCTTCTACAATATTATCCGGCGTATGTCCCGAGAACCTATCATGCAATTTTTTTCTCCATTGCCTTCATATATGTAAACATTAAATGAAATGTTTGTTTTCGTTTCAAATTTTGGAATTTCTGTTAAATCAACACAAAAATTAATTTCCTCTTTTTTAAAAAAATTGTCTAATTCTAATCCAATATTTTTATATTTACTAACTCGTCCTTCATCATGTTCTGGAGGATAAAATGCTGATTTTATTGAATAAATAAAACATTTTTATCCAAATTTTTATGTTAACTACAGCTCTTTTATCTTTAATTACTTTTGGATGTAAGAAGATCCAAAAACTGGATTGTGTTTATTAACATTTCATTCTAAATGATCAATATAAAACAAAGACCAACCCAAATTTTACCTTTGCATTTCTTCCATTTCAGTTAATAGTTTAAAAGTAATCTTTTTCATTACAATAGTTTTCTAAATCTTTATGACTCAACCCATACTGTCCTTTACAAAAACTTTCCAAGTTCTTACACACCTCAGCTTTGATCGCCATTTCTTTTGATTGTGTTAATAGAGAAGGAATTTTGATTTTTATTTAATCGTTTTCGATTAAAATGTACCTTTGAGATTTATTTGGTTATTATTTATAGAGAATAAAATTTACTAGAGCTGAAAATTTTTAAATGAGAATTTAATTTATTTAGAATAGGCAAATGGGTTTTTTCTGTTGGGGGATACTGAGAAACTGAATTCTCGGTCAGCATCCTGAAACTTTGACTTGAAAATGCTCTTTGTGCCAGAATTGGCATAGGTATACCAATCATGTGTAATTAGGTGCTAATTAGCCATCTGGTACATAGTAGTTTTAGGTTATTAACTTTTCGTAATCACTCAGTTTTGCAAGAGATTTGATGCTGCAGATGCTTATCCTCAGCACCGCTAACTCGGCAACTCTCTTGCGCAGCTCGGCAGCTATGGGCGGGATTTCGGTGGCGTGACCGCCCCTGGGGAGGGAGCTGCATTTCGGATTCGCACCCTGATTCCGCCGGCGGTGGGCGGCCGCTGACGCCGGCTTTGATCTCTGTGTCCTGTGGCTCGCAAACCCTTCGCGAGTGTTCCGCCGCGGCAGGAAACGCGATACGCCTCCACAGAGGGCGACAGGCAGCTTTAGAACTGTTTTATTACTCGTACATACTCAGAGGTCTGAGGTTCTTCAAGCTCTCAAAGCATCGTGCTGTGCCTGCAGTGGATGGTCCTCAATAGAAAGCGCTTTTACGTGTGACAACATCATTCCAGCCCATTAAAACTGAATAAAAATTACATACACTGTAACAGGCCTTTGATAGGTATGCGAGGAGCTAAGTGGAGCTTAACTGATGTTGATGTGTGTGTGTGTGGGGGGGGGGGGGGGGGGCTTAACTGGATCTGGATTTGCAGCACTTTAACGTTTCACCCATCACACTTGAATAAGCTTTGTATATTTATTTTTCTTGTTATAGTTTGTCGTTAAACTCACTGATACCTACTGAGCGTTATGGTGAAAGTGGGGTTGTATATATAATTTTTGTTGGTATTCTTCAATAACCCTATTCATGTTTTCTGAGCAAACAAGTCGAATAATATGTGGAACCAATAGTGCTAATGCCTTCTGTGAAGCGTGCACGCTAGTGGAGTACCACTGCTTCCTAATTTTAGATGTTCTTAATCACTTGGATGGGAAGTTGGAAATGAAGGTGACAAGAGCTGCTAAAATCAATTAAAGCATTTGTTCTACACTGCTTGACAATTATTTAGGAACAACTGATACTTACTGAAGAATAACTGCCAACTTCTATGGAACAACCGACAATTGAGTACAGAACAGCCGACAAATGATAGTAAAAGTGCATGCAAAGCGCGGGACGTATTAATTGAGGGAAACCTGTGTTCGAACGCTCAGTATGCATTCGACAGTTCATGCAGTACAGTGTGTGACGAATGTTGTCGTGTACCGATTAGTGTGACATTATGTGTGATACAGCAATATGTGTCCAAGACATTCAGTAAGGCCTGTTTACGATCGCGGACGAGCATTTGGACGGCTCGAAGCTGGGCAAAGTGTCACAACTGTGGATGTAATATTTGATGTGTCCAGAATCGTGATCTCGCGATTAAAAATGGCCGATGAAGGTGGAAACGCTTTGCGAAAGCATTCCAATGGTCGTAGACGGCCCACCATACCGCAAGATGATCGATATGTAGCCCTAGTGGAGAAAAGGGACAGACATCTCACAGCTAGACAGACCGCTGCAGTCCTTGCAACGGCTAGCGGTACACGTGTCCCACCACAACCATTTCGCTGCTATTAAATCAGGCTGGTTTGTATGCTCGTAAGCCTGTTAAATGAATCCTACTTTACCACCACCGTCGTCGAGAAAGAGTTCGTTGGTGTAGGGAGCATGTTAGTTGGAGTCAGCAACAGTGGTCGAGAGCTATGTTCTCCGATGAATCTTACTTTACTGTGGGAAGTGATTCTCACCACCACTTAGAGAGAAGGGAACATGTTACATACCCCAGAATGTTCATGAACGTCTTCGGTATGGCCTAGGTGTTATGGTGTGGGCAGCCAATATTCACAACAGCCGAATACCGCTGCATATATTTCCACGAGATACTGTTATACCACAGCGGTACTGCAGGGGTGCGGTAGGTCTGACTTTATGGACGACAGCGCCCGTCCAAGCAGGACCGTTGAGGTGAAGGAAACATCGGAAAAACGAGATCTTCACCATATGGAATGGCCTGAGTACTCATTATAGAGAATGTGAATTCCTGGGATGCCCTTGGAAGATGGGTTTCTGAATCGAACACCCCTCCCTGAACCACACAAGAACTGAAAATTTCCTTGAGAGAAGAGTGTGACAATATATCGCAAGGATTCCTCAGCAGTTTGGAGTCAGCATGATAACGGGTGAAAAATATACATTAGTGCCCGTGAAGAGCTTATTCCTTTCTGAGAGTCCTATATCGACCTACATGTTCGGACTCTGACCTGTGTCAAAGTTGAACGTAATTTATCTTAATTATCCTGCTTTCGCATGTGATGAAATGTGGACCATGTATATCACTCCACCTCCGTTATGAGTATAGTGCGTTACATGTCGTCCATCATTGCCTGTAATTATTCCAGTCCGACAATGTCTCTGTTCCTTAGCAATAGTGAAGCAGTGTACAAATACACAATCAAGCAGCTACTAAATGGAGAAGCAGAAACTTTGATGAATGTGGAGAAAACCATGGGAATAAAATATACACTGATCAGCCAGAACATTATGGGCACTGACCTACTATTCAAATTCACCTGGCAAGGAATAATTACTAGTCAGCATGTAGCATCAGCGAGCATACTGCCCGAGTGCAGAATGGGGAAGGCGTGCAATTTTATCTGAATTTAACCGAGGGAGGTTTTGATGGCCCATAGTCTCTACGCTAGCATTTCGGAAACTAGACGACTTGTCGTGTGTTCGAGGGGTGCTGCTGTGAGTGCCTTCAACACCTGGCGAAATCAAGGTGAAACCACGCCCACACGTCGTGCAGTTGGGCGGCCACCTCGCATTACAGATGCCGGACGTTATAGGGAGGGCAAACTGGTAAAACAGGACAGGCGGCGAACTGTGGCGCAGGTAACATCAGTTAATTTTCTAGGAAGTCCTTCGTATCCAGACTCCACAGCCCAATCTCAAATCAACTTCCCTACTCCATTGCACAAGGCCGAATGGACTTACTTGCTTTACCACTCGACTGAATTCTCCCTTCTTCACACTTCATCCAAATCCTCGAAACACTCCTTATGGATTACTTACCAGTCGAAAATTGTAGCGCTCTCCTGCTCCAATCGTGTATTATCCAATGAACCGTACAGCGTCCCTCGACAAGACAGAAAGAGCTGTCCTCCAGTCCTAACACATCTCGAGGCATCAGTCGAATGGGAGTCTACTGTTACGTTACAGTCGGTATCCCAATCAGCAAACTCTCCTGCAGCAGCTTTCCCGTCGGCACAGCATCGCAGTCGTGCAGTACTGCTCCATTTAGACAGCTTCCTGCAAGTGATTCTAAAGGTATAACTATAAGGTTCGCAGGAACCAACGTGAGGACCCCTGCAGAAACGGCAGAATGCACTTCTCCTTGGCCTAAAGCAATTGTCACTTGCTCAGTCCGTCTCAACTCACAAGGGGAGGCCGCCAGTTGTGAAATTCAGATTCAATTCATACTGCGCATAATAAAAGCTCATGGCCAGAGGTGTAATGTGGCAAAGCACCAAGATGCACTTCCCAGCCGTTGTCGAGAAAATCGACAGTTAAAAGAAACCGTTGCGGTGAAATACTCTCTATGATTAACAGTTTTCTACACCGTCGTGGCGCAGCGGTAAGCGCTCGGGTTTGTAATCAGAAGGTCGCCGGATCGAATCTCGCACCATGCATTTTTTTTTTATTTGTTTTTTTGTAATTCAAATGTATACATATATATAATTCCCGGCAATCAGTTGCATCAATTATGCATATAATAAGTTGTTGAAAGTCTTTTGTCGTGGAAAAATAAAACTTTGAAATAAAATACAATATCACAAATAATATTCAAGTGGATACAATTTATTGATAAGTTCGGTATACACTCGCACATAATTAACAATTAGTGACCAGAAGTGGCTGGAGAATCGCACGAACCAGAGTGATAGTTATCATAGAAACATGGAAAGCAGAAAACAGCATGACATCGGGCACATCTGATAAACGATGCGTTTTTACAAGAACCATTATTCTTTAAATTATCTGTTGGGAAACACACCTGATTGACATTCTGAAAAATTGTTCCATCGTTCGTCAGGTTTGATGCATACCACGCATATCGGCAAAAATAGGAGAAGACAATTGGTGGTGGACGATGGATTGGATTTATTTCAAGTATATATATATATATATATATATATATATATATATGTGTGTGTGTGTGTGTGTGTGTGTGTGTGTGTGTGTGTGTGTGGTGTGTGTGTGTGTGTATACATTTGAATTACAAAAAAACAAATAATAAAAAAAAGTTGCATGGTGCGAGAGTCGATACGGCGACCTTCGGATTACGAACCCGAGCACTTAACGCTGCGCCACGACGCTGTAGAATAATAAGCGTAGAGAGTATTTCACCGCAACGGATTCTATTAACTCGATTTTCTCGACAACGGCTGAGAAGTGCATCTTGATGCTTTGCCACATTACTCCTCTGGCCATGAGCTTTTATTATGCACAGTATGAAGCGAATCTGAATTTCACAATTGGCGGCCTAACCTTGTCAGTGAAAGCCCGCTCCGGGGTCACTGCTTTCTGGCGCCAGTGGACTCATTTGACTTCTGTCCTCTGCCTCACCTCCCGCTGTGCGAAAGCACTGTGATGATTTCATTCAACAAGACAATGCAACACGGCACACTGCTCGCGCAGTCCTGACCTACCGCGTTACTGAGGGTGTTCGGCTGTTGTCATGACCAGGAAGTTTTCCAGATCTCTCTTTCATGCAAACGTCTGGTCATCGATTCCTGTAAAACTGATCAACTCTGCTATACAACTGAAGCGGCATGGAACGAAATGCTTGTATTTCTCTTTAGAGCTCAGTTAGACTTGGTGCCCAGCCACGTCAGAGCTATTGTTGCTGCCACAGATGCCATTTGCGTATGAGTGCGTGTGTGTGTGTGTTTGTGTGCGTGTGTGTGAGTGTGTGTGTGTGTGTATGTTTGTATGTATGTGTCACATTTCGCACCCTCTGAAGCCCAAAGTCACCTAAAATTTAAATCCTGTATTTGTCTACTACACCAAATATACAGAATGAAAGGTCTCTGTTGGATTCCTTTCATGTTTAATTTCTTAAATCTGTTGTCATTTACGGCATAAATTCCTCTTCTAAATTTACTGTGGCGTTTCTGACTATCTGGGAGGAGACTGAGTAGTGGAACGTGTTACTTTTACACATAAACAAGAACGATCTGTCACACTACTACACTTTAAAACACAGTTTATATGTAATTCATGTCACACAGTCTCATACGGAACCTACATCCGATTTCTTTTATATACTGTATATGATAAGATACTGTCATCCCCCTTCCCTTCTGTGTGAGAGGATGAATGAGCAAATGTATTTCTAGTTGCATGCTTGAGGGTAGCAGACAAGGCTGTCTGCTAGAGAATAGTAGGACCAACGTCGGAACAGGTAGCTACGCTTTCTAAAAGCAAAGAGGTTTCTGTCCTTAGTATGGTCCTGTCCGTCCGTTGTCATGTTGGTATAGGAAGCTGCCCCTCTGGCCACTTCCGTTTGTATTTGTGAGCCACCCCTCAGGAACGGACCAGTCAGTCTGTCCGTGGCGAGCGTCTGAAGTGGTAAGATCTCCGGCTAAGCGCGTGTCTGCTAAGTCCGTAGGACAATGGATTTCTTAAGTTCAGCCTAACTGAAAATTTAATCACCTTTATTTCAGGTTTAGCTATAAAATATCTAATGTTATCTTAAATTGCAGCGCAGTGTAATTCTCGTGTGAAGTTCAGATTATTTTCCGGTAGTTGCTTTGTCACTACTTCGTGAGTAAAGTGGAACCACGTGTTGATCAGTAACTCTAACTAAGATCAATCTTAAATGCCACTGCTTGTGTGATTATAACGTCTCGTATTCACAATATTTTTCAATATAGCAACTTTTCTTTATGTTCAACCCACGTGGGATGTACTTTGCGAGACCAGTACCACGTGCTTATATAACTGTTTGACCCATCAGGTTAATAGTAAGACGTTAGTAACCAGTTCGAGGTTTTTCTTTTGTAAATTGCTTTTCGATCTAATTTATTTTAATTATCAAAATTATTGTGGAGTTATATGCTTTGTGTAAACCAAGTTGACCACGTGAAGCATGTGGTGTAATCATCAAAGTAGCCCTCAGCTATTCTTTTTGGGAAGATTTCACAGAGAGTTAGTATGAATTTAGTATACCAGTGTGTGGTAATTACATGACGGACAGGATTGTGCTACGAACGTAATTTCTTTGGGTGAAAATTGAATCGGTTGGTTGTGGTTAATTTCCTCTTGCATATGTTTCAACGTGTGTTATTTTATGAATGCTGTGTTGTATGCAGTCTCCCAATCTTGGCTCCATATTTGATGTGTTCCGTAAGATTACAATCTCACATTTTCACAGTCCTAAATAAGGCACCAGCTTAGTTATGAACCGAGTTTAATATGCTGAAATTTCAATGATCAATCTTAAAATAAATTTCCAAATATAAACTGATTTTTTTCTTTTTATTTAAATTGTCTTTTTTATATATATATTACCGGTTGTTGAATGACTATTAAAAGATTATAATTAATGTTAGTCTGTTTGGGAATTTGGTAAACCTAGACTAGATACCTGGTGAAACAGTTGCGCAGTAATGCACGGTTAACTTCCCCAGACAGCTCACAGCTTTTAACCCGCTTTTATTGTCTATGAGTACCGGTTTCGTAGCAAAATAAAGCAACAACCTTACAGGAATAACTACCATTTGATTAGATACTACGTCCCGATAGTAATGCACAGTAGTGTATATAACGTTGCTGACGATTCGAGACATTGCACAGTCTTGTTTTGGATTTCTATCCGACAATTTTTTTCCGTTTCAAGCTTCACAATCAACAGGCTGGAAAACTATGTGTTACCTCGCCGGCTGGTGTGACCGAGGGGTTCTAGGCGCTTCAGTCTGGAACCGATACTGTCGCAGGTTCGAATCCTGCCTCGGGCATGGATGTGTGTGATGTCCTTAGGTTATTTAGGTTTAGGTACTTCTAAGTTCTAGGGGACTGATGACCTCAGATGTTAAGTCCCATAGTGTTCGGAGCCGTTTGAACCATTTTTTCGTGTTAGCTCATTGTTGGACTAATGAAGGCTACACTAAAACCCCTGTTAACCGTACTAAAGGGGAGGGACACCTGTGTCGGATGGCAGTTTTTTTTGACTAAACCTTGAACTTCAAAAACGTACTACAATATTTTGTTTTGTAATTATAGTATGTATTTTTGAAAAGTTTTTAAAGTCAAATGAACTCAAAAATCTCTTTGTAGGCTACTATTATGTTTTTTTTATGAATTACATTACGTTACATTAATGTGCAGTATACTGAACATAATAGTTTACAGCACACAAATCACTCATTCAAAAGACCCAGTAGTTTCTATTTGTTTCTTCTGTCCCTCCACACTTTTTCGACCGCCATCTTTTCACTAGTATGTCAGCTGGCATTCCCTCAATCCGTTGTTCAACAAATCGTAGGGCAATCTATAACGAGAACAACGTATGTACTGTACTTCCTGCGTTATATCACACCCAGTAGGTTTTTGAATGTCAAATTCTTAATAGAGGCTTACCTCTAGTACTTGAAAACTATCGTTGGCTGCTACTCTTTCATCCGCATCATAATATGACTGAAAAGCTGCTACTACAGTTTTTTTAATGTCGTATGTTTTCAGTGCTTGTGGATGAGAATTTTTCACAACTTCGACTGCATCCAGTCTGAAACGGTAGAAACCCGAACTCCGTAAGTAGCCGCAACAGTTTTCAATACAGTTCCTTTATGAACTTATTTGGTAGTAGCTAATAATCAGCAAAAATAATCACAACACGACTGCGCTTAGTTCCCATAGTACAAAAATACACAATCAACGGAAAGAAACAATCACTCAAGTGCACAGTTGTGCTCTGTTTACAGTGTTGAGTCGGTGGCTGATGAAGGTACTGATGATTAGGCGTTCACCTCTCCCCGCTAACCACAAGCCAGCACACACTCACCTCGAACTATTTCCGTACAGTACAGGATTTTTTATGATTGGCGATTTCTGCTGATTTCGGTGACCCGAGTACGGTTAATCAGGGTCTTACATTTCTGTTTTTTTGTTGGAACTTTTGTTATATTCTTAAAGGTACATACCAGGGGAAACGAAATGCGTTACACTTCTAGAGACGCAGTTCGCAAAACACCAGGCATGCGCTTCCTAAGATGAGGTCCGCTGCGAGAACATTTTTCCACACACAAGCGACCCATCATTCGGCGGCCCGCTCCCCTCTTGCGCTTGGGCGCCCCTCCCAGCTTAGGTAAGATCCGTACAGAAATGTTACAGCTGTCGTGCCTCTGGCGCCCCTCTCAGTTTCCTCCCCCGAACGGGGGCTTATGTCGCTTGGATCTTAAGATTGCCCCGTTTCTAACAACCTGTGAGAGCTACAACGGTAGAAATGTGTGGAGTTATACAAGAAACAAAGGAAGAGGGTTGGTGGTGAAATGGAGTGTGGAATATGTTTGTCGAGTCCTCAATAACGAGTCTTGGGCTATTCTGATCGACGAATGTGAGCAAAGGTCTGCCGACAGGCGTCTCCCGTGTTGCTTCCGCGGATAAAAGTTTCCGATACACCGATACGCGTTTAAAGTGTGGGCCTGTTGGTTGCAGAGCAGGAGTCGTGCAGAAAGTGTGCCGGTAGGAATTTTCCCTCTGGGTGGTTCGTGTTATCCAGAATTTTTTGTGCAGTTGGTAGACGCCCTGGGGGAGCAGTTCAGACTCGCTTTCTTCAGCTTGTGTACAAAGTGCGCCTCTGCGCAGGGACCAAAGCGCGGAGTTTGTTGGACAAGGACGACATGTCACAAACTGTGCGGTAGAAGCAAACAGTAAGTACCCCGCAGGAATGTAATGGTAACGCTCCCGGTCTATGTCAGTGGGTATTCCTACAGCTCCAAGTGTATGTTTATCCAAAGGACGGACAAAAAAGTATAGGAAATAACGTAGAACATTAAAGGGACAAGGAACAAGAGAGAGAGAAGAGAATGTGTGTGTTTGAATGAATGTGTATTTGCGGCATCTGCGCTTGCGTAGGTGCGTCTTTTGTGTGTGTGTGTGTGTGTGTGTGTGTGTGTGTGTGTGTGTGTGTGTGCGTGTGTGTCACAGAGTTGCAATGACGAGAAAAGAAGGACTATATTGACCCCTACCTAATCACAACTTACATCTTCTGTGCATTCACCCGAGCTGTACAAAGGACTGTCAGAGATCCCCCGCTGCAGCCAGCAAGGTAGCCCGACTGGAACGTTACGCGAACCTTAAGTCTCAATACCAAGAATTTCTTAATCAGCGAGAACAGATGCAATGGGAAAGCTAACTGAGAAACCAGCGAAAGACCGACGTGTGGGATATACCGCATACTGTCAGAGAAAATAAAGTCAGTCATCTAATACACAGTGAATATCGAATCGGAAGAGGGATTGTTGAGTTGCGGAGGGAGACAGCTAGAGTCATCAAAATAATTGCTTGGAAAACGATCAAGAGGGTAACAGGATCCACATGAAACTTAAATATGTGCGAAAAATAAACGTGACAGTTTTTTAATACCCACATGGTTGAATAAGAAGTAGCCCTAGCCATAACGAAGTCGAAAACCGGGAAAGCTCCAGTACCTAACAACATTCATGCCGAAATTCTCAAATAAATAGAAAGTACTAATTTCTCCATTCCTGAGCAGACTACTACACGATTCGTTAACACTAGGTAGGGTGCCTGCTATCTGGCAATTAGCATACGCTGTTATAATAAAAATGTCGGAGGATACAGATCCGGCTAATCCTAAAAGCTATGGACCAGTCTATTTGACTAACACAATGCCAAAACTTCAGGAAAAGCTCATCTGTGACAGGTTACATTCGTACAGAGAGCTATACGAAGTTAATCAGTGCCAGTTTCGTTTTAGGAAACGGAAATTAATTAAAGATTTAGTTAACAAGGTGATAAAAACAGTAGACACGTTTAGAAAGGAAATTTATGCAATAGCAATATTCATTGGCATCGCGGGAGTGGTAACCCACTTCGTTTGCCGGATGCTTTACCTACAGGTTCCCCAGTATCTGTGTTACAGCTTCATAATGCACTGTACGGCAGAGCTCTGAAATGGTCAGCCAGTACACAAAAAAAATAATTAAAAAACTATCAAAGGTTGCCAACAGGCATCGATTTGTGGGCCAGTATTTTGTTTCGTAACTCTTGTTCCATTTGTGAGATCTCCAAGTCTATGTGTTGGTGGCGTTCGTCGGTAAAGCCTTAGCTGTCGTGTCGGGGAATTCAACTGCTCAGCTGGAGGAGGTGGCGAATAAGACCCTCTCATGGTGCGTGAACAACAAACTTATCATATCCCATAAAAAAACCTCATAAATACTACCTTCAGGTCGATTTTCATCATGGAGAAATCATACAGTTACATTAGAAAACATCTCTGCTACCAGGTAAATCATCACGCGATAGCTTGGAGTCCAACGTAACTCCACACCACACGTTCAGACATTCGTAAGCAACAAAAGCAACATTAGGCACAAAACTGTGCGCTCTAAAACAGCAAACTACAGACTACCACTGCGCACAGTGAGAAACAATCTTGACGCCATTATCAAGTCCATCACAGGCTACGCAGCAAGTGTGTGGGCGCATAGACTTCAGCACTCAAGGAATAGGCAAATAATGCGACGTGCTCAGGAGGGTGTGTTCCTCGGACTCACAGCCGCCTTTGACACTACACCAACCGAGGCTTTGCTTGTGATCCTTGGCACCTACCCAATAGACATTACGGTAAGACGTAAAGGAGTTCAAAGAGTAACAACCAAGGCCCAACTGCTGAACTGGAAAGTAGGTAGCTGGCAGAACAACTTGGGTAACGGTGAAACAGGTCGAATAGTCCATCAAATATTACCGCGCGTATCTGAACGCCAAGCACTTGGCCATGTAAATCCCAGTCAGGATGTGGTAGATTACGTAAGGAGACACGGTCTATATCGAATCTAACTGCCGCGCGGGGTAGCCGTGCGGGAGGTTCGAGTCCTCCCTCGGGCATGGCTGTGTGTGTTGTCCTTAGCGTAAGTTAGTTTAAGTTAAGTATGGCGTAATCCTAGGGACCGATGACCTCAGCAGTTCGGTCCCATAGGCCTTACCACAAATTTCAAATTTTCCAATGTACCTTCTAACAACCCTACCACAACAAAGGTCAAAAATTAATTATGATTGTAGTGTTGCTCACGTTGCTAAATATTGCATTTTCGGGCAACAACAAAGTTATATTATGTGGCAGGTGTCATTAGAGCACAGTTAATAAAGTCATTTCTTGAAATAATGGATAAACTAGGCACTCATCTCTTCGTGTTTCCCACGCTGGTCTCGTTGTGAACTCATGGCTCAATCGTCGAAAATCTAGATAGTGATGATTCCAAACTCGGATGCAAAGAGGCCTAGGTGTTATTCTACGATATTCAAAAGTTTTATAGATGTGTTTCATAAACCATTCTTGAAGATTAAACTTATGCATGTTAGGACAATGGTGATGTAAAAAAGTAATCAGCACTCCGAATTTCAGTTACACTTCTTTTTTATTACTTTTGTTGCAGTATCACGTAACTCATTCCAAAACACCACTTCACAATATAAAACATACTTGAAAATATCTTCCTCACTGTTAAAGTTCACATTTCATAAACTGACTACAATTTGCGTCTTTTTAACATGACGACCAAAGCTTGACTCTCTAATAACCGCTTACGCGCCCAAAAACCAGAGTTACAAGTACGTCAAAGATCATAGTGACAAAAGAAATAACAGACATAAGAATAATATCATTGCAATAATATACATATCGATGTATCGAACTACCTCCACATTAATGAAATCAAATCTGAATGTTGTCACAGAAATATGTTAACTATCTTACAGAAACACAGTAGAACATTGCTGGTATCGAAAGGTTGAGGTGAGGTGCCGTAATGGTTATGTAATTCAAGTACCATTACAACCTGTACGGGAAAGACAATGATGTCTATCGGTATGGTCATACGGGAACGCCCGAACACATCATTAACTCTGACGACTATAATGGAATTAGGGGACCAATAGTCTACCCTACATTATACGAACTCACAATGAATGACAAATTGTGGACAATAGTAGATAATGTCGTTAACACCATTTTCGTGAATGAAGAAGACAAATTTTCCAGGGTGCGGCAGTTGCAAACAAAATCTCTCCCACCGTGCACGATATCACCATGAGTGATACTGTGAATAACGAAGTGTTCCCGAGTGCATCTAGTGGAAGGTGTGAATGCGAGCGCTGCATTAGAAAAAGTGTGTGTGCAACCAATATCACAGCGACTAACGTGGCCGAAACCACAGTACCACGTGAGACCCACGTGGGCGCAGCTTCCAGTTCCACCTCGGCTACAGAGGCGAGAAGACGAGCATCGAAGGGAGGTGCATAACACATCAAGTGTAACACAGTGCCTTGTACAGTCTCTATGTTTCTTCCGAGTCGGTTTCCAAACACAAAAAATAATAGTAATTATAGTTACTGAAAACTGATCACTACGGCCGAAACGCAAAGGTAACGTGCTCTACTACTATTACAGAGCAAATGCATATAAATGCATTAATATTGTTACTGGTACATTATATGTTCATGAATATATATGTGCATATATTTTCTTTTTCTTAAGTATTACATAGTTACAATTATTAATATTATTATTTCAACTATTATACTGAGACATAGTTTCGTACAGAAACAGAACATGTGACTTAAAAATTGTTAAAACACGACCAATTATGGACAGGATGAATCAGCTGGCCGTACCGATGTCGGTTTATGCATCCCGCAATGTTATATTTCGCCTTCAAAAGCCATTAACTAGATTTTCATAGTTCTTTAGCTCGCTACGCGTGAACTATTTGACCTATAGGAAAAACTGAACAGGACGTTTTTATAGAAACTAGTGTAGCTCAATTTTGTTGTGGAGTATGTTTTCGCTGGAGGCCACGGTTTCGGTCATTCGTGTCGTCAGGATTTCTAGTATGTTCTTCGTAGCGCTCCCTCGTACCACTTTATATTTTTGACTACACGAACTATTCCCATTATTCAACCTATTTCGGTCTCTTCTGAGTGGGCGGCCGCGGCCACCATAGTCAACTATTTCGTTAACGATATTAATTCACAAACGCGCCATTCAGGATAATGAAAGAAAAACTACTTTTTGTATACATTACGCTAAAACTAATTACGTCGACAGTTTGATCCAAACTCAACCCTTACAAGCGCACTATTTTCGTAGTCAGAAGGCCTGACGAGGACAACGATGTAATTGCTTGTTCTATGCTGTTGAAATTCACAAAACTGTTAGGCAAAATTTACACAAACGTCAGTTTCACAAGTGCTCGAGTAAGCAGTTAGCGAAATGAGGCCATTCAATGAAGACAAAAAAAGATCTAATGTGGGAAATAATTCGTGCAGCCGCAAAAGTTTGTAGAGTGGTGGGACGGAGTGCCATGAAGAACGTACTACAAATCCTGGCCGGTGGAGACTGAGTGTGGGAGTGGCGGATGCATTTGTACCTTTTTCTTGGATAATTCGAAAACTACGGCCACTAGTGAAAATAAATCCCCATAAAAAATTGAAGTACATTAATTTTCCTACAACAACGTCCAGTTCACTTTTTCGGTAGGACCAATAGCTTATGCGTAGCGTGCGAGAGATTATGGAAATCCCACGAATGGTTTTTGAAGGCCAGGTATAACATTGCGGGTTGCATAAAATGACATCGGTAGGCGCAGCTGAATCTCTCGGTGCATAGAAAGAGCGAGTGTAAAGTAATGAATAAATAAATAAATATTCCGTACGAGGTAGTGTTTAACAGATGGCATTCCTTGCATGGAAGTTAGCACCATGTTAAGAATTTCCTGGATTACACTAAACACAACTATTAGGAATTCAGAATGATAAGGACGTAAGAAAGTGTCACGAAGGACCGTTTCCGAGGAGAAAAGAAAGGGATGAATACGCAACACCTCATTTCTCACGTGACACTTGCGTAGCTGCTGGACAACTAGTTGGCGGATGCATAACTACGACTTATTAGGAAAACGTTTCACGGCATTGCCTCTGCTTCATCTTCAGGTGAGCCTTGGTACATGCACGACGCAGTCCGCCGTATGCTCCGTAACTGCCTCAGTGAGTGACCGCCGCATGCTGGCAGCCCTTGTGTGAGATTAGCAGCAGGTGTTGGCAGGGCGCAGGGCTCACATAAGATGCAAACGAGACACTGTTGTCAGTCTGTACGCCCGACAAGGGAGTGTAAGCCCTGTCGGTACCAATCCCTGTCCTGGTGGCGGAGCCAGTGCTTCACTGTGTGAACTTCCTTTGTTGAATGACTGCCGACTCGCAATGAGTCTGTCCTCGCGAATGACGACATCAGCTCGCCGCAACATGGCAGGTGTGGCAGCCGTGGATGGTTTCCCCGACCAATGACCTCACCCTCCGTGCCAGGCGACTAACTGTACTTTAGTCGACAGCAGATGCTCCATAGACGTTGCACAAGCGTTTGTGAATTTTCCCCACAGTTTCTTTCTCTCCAGTGAGAAATTCATTGACGGCATGCGCTTGTAACGTAAATCACCTATAGATGTCATTTTGAAACTGTCCTGCAGTGTCTGTCTGAAGTCTGTCGGAAGTGACTGAAACTTGGCGCGCTCACTCTGGAGACTTCAAATAATACATACGTAACGTTTCGCATTCGTAGCATTCTTTTCGGCTGAGAAAACAAAAATGCGGTACATTAGTTTATGGGCAATCCTGGTATTACAAGATATACAAGAAACGTCTGTACTACTCAAATGTTTTGAAAGCATTAACTATGAAATTTTTTCTGAAAATCATTCCTGTCCTTCGCTTGTACCGTCCTATGTGGTAGCTGTTGTTGCTCTCATCAACTCCTCCTCATAATATGGTCTTTACTCATATGGAATGTAAGTAACTATTCTGCAGACACACTGGATTTCCTGGCGACGTATTGGAATTTTTCCATTGTACGCCACATCTGTTGGAATGTGGGACAGTCCTGCACTGTTCTTTTGCAGCGAGAAAGTGGTTATAACCACACCAGCAATGAATTCAGATGCGGTTAAATAACCTTTAGGTAAGAAGTATTCCAACTGCCCCTACTTGGAAATCTAAACTGAGGACTTTTCCAAGGTCTTCTTTCTTTCATTGTAGAACTTAGGCGACCGATTCTTGAAATCCAGGATACTTTCAGCTGAGATTTAAGTAACCTTTAATTCTTGCTTTCTTGAAGATTGTCTCGAATCACTGTATTGTTGTGGTGTGTAAATTCTGTCTAATCCTCTGATATGCCTTCGAGCAGTCCCAAAATTGTGGCCCGCATCTCGTGGTCGTGCGGTAGCATTCTCGCTTCCCACGCCCGGGTTCCCGGGTTCGATTCCCGGCGGGGTCAGGGATTTTCTCTGCCTCGTGATGGCTGGGTGTTGTGTGCTGTCCTTAGGTTAGTTAGGTTTAAGTAGTTCTAAGTTCTAGGGGACTGATGACCATAGATGTTAAGTCCCATAGTGCTCAGAGCCATTTGAACCATTTGAACCCAAAATTGTAGTCACGTACCAGAAAAGATTGCTACACAATGGCCAGCAACGATGAATCTATGTAAATCGTCCAGTAGCAACCAACTCAAGGAGAAAGCACACTAAAGTGTGTTGCGTTTTTTACCTCGGCAGGTGTCACTGAAGAGGTGAAATTCATTAAATCCAGATTTCAAGTTGTTTGTTTTTCAAACATAGCATACAGCGTCAGGTGCACCTTTATTTAGCTTTCCCTTCCGGATAAATATGGAAATCGGCAGGATCTGTTTTCATATCGCGAATGAATAATACATACAATCAGAATTTCCTCATGCTTAACATTTGCTGAATAGGCAATTTTGGAGAGATTTCGCGTATAGTCAAACTCAAGTATTCCGTCAGTCATTGTTGGTTTTTCCTTCTTGAGCTTACTGTAAACTAAAGAGAATTTTACACCAGACACGTTTCGCTTTTATTTATAAAGCATAAAAGATGCTTGATAAAAGAAAGCGAAACGCGATTAGAGTAAAATTCACTTTATTTAAATTTCAAGACGGAAAAAAACAATAACAAGTGATTTTAACAGCTGCTGCAGAAGATGGCAATGCAGACATACATAACAAGTGTTCCAGCTTCGCGTCATTAGAAACTTATTTTCAATAAAAGGCTTATATTACTTCCTTGGACGGATCTGCGTGTTTTACTGCAAAACAGATCTTACATGGTTTTGACCCAAATGCTTTATATTCTGATTAATGTAGTGTGATTCTTTAACAGAAAATTCGTTAATGTGTTCAGTTCGTTGATAGAAGAACAGATGCTGATCGATACTACATTACCACGATATCCATGCTTGCCCAGGTTATCCACGGGAGCCTGGTTTGTAAACAATATTAAATGCCTTTTTAATTCAGTCATGCATTCATTGCCTTTCCTTACACGATAAACAAAAATGCTTTCTCGTCTGAGTGATGCTGCTCTTTGAGGTCATCTCCGTAAAAGTGATTTTGATTCAATCAGTCCCTTTAAGAATGTGTCTCGTGTATTTTTAGAACACACATCTAGTACATTTTTAGCAAAGTTCGTTTTCGCCTACACCTCCCCTTCCAGTACATTTATGTTCGCAGGAGCGAACCCCACCATTATTTGTTTTAGACGCCACTCATACGCCTGCCCTAGTACTTGTGTTCTCGGCGGCACCACGAAGTGGTCTGTGTTTCTGCACTTCATACCTACACTGAGGTGACAAGAGTCATGGCGCAGTGCAACTCCACGTGACATGGACACAACAAATCGTTGGATGTCCCCTGCAGAAATATTGAGTTGTGCTGTCCATAACTGCCAAAGTGTTGCCGGTGCAGGAATCTGTGCACCAACTGACGCCTCGCTCACGTTCCATAAATGGATTCAGGTCGGCCGTTCAAATTGTCCGCAATGTTCTCCAAACTATTTGCGAACAATTGTGGCCCGCTGACGCGGCACATTGTCATCCGTAACAACTCCCTCGTTGTTTCGGAACATGAAGTCGATGAATGGCTGCAAATACCCATTTTCAATCAATGATCATTTCAGTTGGACCAGAGGGCCCAACTCGTTCCATGTAAACACAGCGCCCACCATTATGGAGCCACGGCCAGCTTGCACAGTGCCTTGTTGACAACCTGGGTCCATGGCTCCGTGGAGTGTGCGCCACAGTCGAACCCTACCATCAGCTCTTACCAACTGAAGTCGGGACTCATCTGAGCAGGTCACGGTTTTCGAGTCGTCCAGCGTCCAACGGATATGGTCACGGGCCCAGAAGAGGACATGCCTTTCTGCTAGCTGCTCGTCCGTCTCCTGCTTCCGTAGCACATCAACGCCAAATTCCGGCGCACTTTCCTAACAGATACGTTCGTCGGACGTGCCACATTGAGTTCACGCAGCGTTGTTTGCCTGTTAGCACCGACACCTCTGCGCAGACGCCGCTGCTTTCGGACGTTGAGTGAAGGCCGTCGGCCCCTTCAGTATCCTTGTTGATACGTAATCCCTGAAAGTTGGTATTCTCGGCCCACTCTTGACCCTGTACACCTCTGAATATCGAATTAAGACGATTTCCTAAATGGAATGTCGCATGCTTCAAGCTCCAACATCACTCCGCATGCAAACTCTGTTAATTCCAGTCGTACGTCCATAATCACGTTGAAAAACTTTTCGCATGAATCGCCTACTTACAAATGACCGCTCCGTCAATGCACTCTCCTTTTAAACCTCGCGTACGCGATACTGTCACCATCAGTATATGTCCATATCACTATCCTATGATATTCGTCGCTTCATAATACTTGGTTCTGGACAACGAACAGATTTCTTCTTTCTTAGCATAGTAGAGTCAATTTCATTCCCGGACGTGGATGGAGACAATGTAGCAATAAGCACGAAGCATCACAGTCGAAACGTACGCTTATGACAAAAAGTATGACATTACATACATTAAAACGCTTTTAAAACATTTACGACGGTTACAATGAACAATACCTAAATTCAGACGTCAGAGATTAAACACAAAAGAATACTCTGATACAGTACAAACAAGACGTTTTAAGCAACTGAGCAGCAAATACGAACGCCAACTGTTAGCACGACCACAGCGTGGAGTGTACATGAACTCGATTCGGGAACATGTTCTCATCTTCACACTAACGAATATTTCCGACTAAACCGGCACATAAGTGTTCCTCATTCCCTTTTTCGAGCTCACAATGTGCATCAATATGCAAACATACATTAGATGAAACAAAAGAAAAATCATATTTTTAGCTCTTGTTCCCTTCTTTAAACCACCGATTCAGTAAGAAAGTGTGTATATATGTTGAGGCAATGTAGCCCATACGAAACGTTTTCTCGCTGATAGCCCCACAAAACGATGAAAGGAAAGGAATTTATCGCTTGCTACGTTTCTGATGTTCAAACAGTAAAACTTTAACACGCGGAATCACGTTTCAATTTATTACTTCTCTGCCACTAACTCTACTCCTAACACCTTCCCATACACCTCTGAATGCACCTGCAAAACTGTATCGCTGTACGGCACGTGGTTCAGAACGCGGTCAGCGAAATGTACGGGTCTTGTGGCGTGCGTCGCACCACGTCACACTGGTGCCAACGGCCATCTCATGCGCATATTGACTTACTACTTCAGACGAGTTTGATAGTCCTTAGCTGCGCGTTTAAATGCATGCAAGCTCTCGCTAGCACGCGACAAAGTGATGACCTATGGTGGGTATCTTTTCATTGAAATATTGAATTCCCGCGAACCCTGCACGGAGCAGAGCATTTGTGATGTGCGGTGGGCATGGGGACTACTGTGATTTGACAAGTTCGTTGCGGGCCCGCATTTCTCGTGAGCACCAGTTCAGAAGATATGACGTCATAGACATTGAGATGCGTGAAAACGGAGCTTTTGCTTGAAACGGAGCCCAAGTTGCCCAGACTGTAGTCTCCCGGTGTTTGATAATGAGAGCACTTAGCGGCCTCCCAGAATCTTTAAATATAATTTCAAACTTTTTCCTGCTTACATGCTTGACGTCTACTATTTAACACATTAACTCATTTGCAAAGCAATCAGATGTTTGAAGATGTATAAATGAGACTTCGATTCTTAAACGAATCAGGGTTGTGTAGTTTCCCTCATTCGACGAAATAAGCGACCTCGCACAGCTAAACTCGCCTTCTTCAGGAGAGTTTTCCAAATTCATCTCTGGTCACTGAAATTTAAGTCTTTCGGGGCTTCCATGTTTCACATCAGATAATTACCGCGATACGTTTCTTAATTCTCATTCGACGAAATAAGCGACCTCGCACAGCTAAACTCGCCTTCTTCAGGAGAGTTTTCCAAATTCATCTCTGTCACTGAAATTTAAAGTCTTTCGGGGCTTCCATGTTTCACGTCAGATAATTACCGCGATACGTTTCTTAATTCTTATTTTAAGAAATGCTTCTTTCGGTTTCCTGTTACTTATTCTTAACGGAGAAAAGTGTTCAAACGAAAAAGTACATCCGGCCTTACTGAAAGGGAATGTAATAGAGCCAGTACTGTTCACAGTATTCACCGTGAACCAGAACTCTACCCACAAATTTTCACATGTCGGAAACAAGAAAACAGTGTCAAGCAAAGATGGGCTTTAAGGAGCATACCTTAAGAGCACTTTTTCACTTTCGCAACTGTGAAACACAACTCTTCTACTGAGCAGGTGCTTATAGCCTTCAAGGGACGTGTTTTAGAGCCCATGTTTACTAGACATTTTTTTTCTTGTTTTGGCCAATACTGCCACCTCTCCAAGTTTGTCGGTGGAGTTCCGGTTCACCCTGTCTAAAGAATGTTCGTTTTAACCTGATACAACTAAATGTCTCTAAAACGACGCATCGAACGAAAAAAATGGTCTAGGTTAAAAGTTAATGTTAGTAAATAGGACATCTGTCTGTAGTACAACTAACCATCCTTCCTGCGTCGATGGTGTCAACTTTGTATTTTCAAATGGGAACCCCTCCCTTTTTATTGTGTATTCGGATTCTACGCCAGAAAACACGTGCAGTTTATTCAAACTATTGTTTCACATTCCTGGCATATGGCGCTATGGTCGACAAATATCAAGTGTGTATGTATGGCTGTGCACCTAAGAACAGACGCATTTGAATCTACATTTCATTTACAATGTAAATGTAGATGTTCGTGTTCTAACGTTTGATACTGATATTCAAACGTTACCTGAGTGCTGCAAATGGGATTGTACAGTACAAGTAATGTGCCTAGACATCGACATTTCTGGCAAATGAGCTACGTGGTTTTCTGTTCCCTGCAGGGTGGATTGGAGTGAGTCCGAAAACCATCGGAATGGTTGATTACGGTTGTAGCCCTCTAAACCCGCTCTCGGGTTGACTAACATCGGTCTGTGTTTCCATGCAACGGCTTTGATTTTCGCGCTGGCCGCTGTGCGGCTACTGTCGCAGTACAGACCTCAGCCGTTGTGGTAAGGTAAGATGTACACTGAAACAGCTAACCAAATTGCACTGAAGAATCAAATCTGCAACAATAAAGTAAATTTCGAACGTAAACATCAACCGTTAGGATACAGATGCTTATATTTACATCGTAAATAAAATGTAGAATCAAATGTGTTGGTTCTTAATTGCAAACACAGGCACACTTGATGCTTGTCGATTACAGCAACATCAACCACGAATGGAAAACTACGGTTTCAGTAAACCTTACATATTTTTTGGTGTAGAATCCGAATATGCAATAAAAATGTTCCCATTTCAAAATACAGAGTTGATCCCGGCCACGCAGGAAGTGTCGTTATGAGGTGGCCATTTGTATCATAGACAGATGACCCCTATACTAACATAAAATTTTCATCTAGAAGATTTTTTTTCGTACGAGGTGTCGTTTTTGAGATATTTACTAGTCTCAAGTTAAAACAAACACACTGTGTATTACCTACTGGATGATGTCGAAGCTGCGTGAGTCCGTTTGCGCGTGATGATCTTGTATGAAGAGAGTAGCAAAGCTGGAAAATTTTACCGAAAAGTAGGAAGACGTGCAGAGTATCGACGCTTGGGGAAGTAATTCGCAGTGTTTCCTTAATGTAAGCGAAATTAACGTACTGCTCATTAATGGAAGGAAAGAGCTGTTATTTTCGCACACAGCAATGACGAGCAACCAGTGAAAGCAGTCGCATCCACTAAACATCTGGCGGTATGGGCACGGAGCACTTTAAAGTGGAACGACTCCATCAGACTAATTGCAGGAAACGCGTATCTAGACTGAAATTCTTTGAATGAATTTGCAGCAAGTGTAGGCCACCCTCGAGGAACATAATTTAGAAACCTTTTATTCGACACTGGAATATCGAGCACCAATCTGGGAGCGTCACCAAATGTCGTTGGTAGAGGGAACAGGAAGTCTCCTGAGAAGACCAGCGTGTTCCATAAAAGTTCCTTTGGCACTAAAGCGTCATGGAAATGCTCCCCTGACTCCAGTGGCGGACGTTACGGCTCGTGCACCCTGGGGTGATGTACTGTTTCAGTTGCGAGTACATGAATTCCTGATAAACTCAACTCCGGCATCATCAGCAGTCGATACCACGCGGAGCTGGCGGCAGCCTTTGCGCAGGTTACCGTGAGAGGCAGCCACGAGCGACCGACTCCCCCAACCGCCGGCTACCTTAGGGGTCGGCGCCGCCAGCGCCAACCACCAACCCCGTGACAGGCGTATAAGAGGCCCGACACCGGGGTATCCAGTTAACCCCTATCATGGTGGCCTTCTGTAGAAGAACACACAAAGAAACTACAAATGTTAAAAGACAAATGAAAATTGGGATAAGAAAAGGGGAGAGTGTGTATGTATTGTCACTTGTAAAGCGTCATGCTGAGGGGAATGGTCGTACCGATAGAGCATGGTATATGAGCAAATATACCAGAAGAGGTGCTGTTTAGCTCCACATTTTCTATACCTGAATTAGAAATAAAAATTCGTCGTTTTTCCTCGTTATGTAGACTATATAATTATTGCCTTTGATGGCAATGACCAAGAATTAGAACAGTTGTTCAACACGTTCAATAGTTTCCAAGAGAATATATGCTTCACGAAAGAAATTGAGAATTTCAGAATGAATACGTGGACCTAAACTTCCTCGGATCTTAAAATATGTTTAGCAGATAACGGCATCAGGTGTAATGTTTTCCGTAAGCCAACTTATTCATACAATGTTATTCCAGATGTTTCTCCGAAACCACAAGCACACAAATTAGCGTTATTCCCTTCCGCTATCAAGGCCCTGCGTCTGAGTAACATACAAAATGAAATTAATGTAATAAAATTCGTAGCTACTAACAATGGATATAAGCAACATGTAGTAGATCGTATATTCAGTAAGAAAACTACCAAAAACATTTCATCTCTGGAAGGTAACACATCCACTTACAGTAAAGAGGACAACACTAAATTTATTTGCATACCGTTCTTAGGCAATGTATCCTATACGATTAAACGTCTTTTGATGAATAAATTCAAATGCAAGGTAACTTTTTCTACTAGCAATAAGCTGAAGAGACGTCTTGTGAATACTGTCAGAAACGCTGAGGATCCGTTCACAAACTCTGGCATTTACGAAATGGTCTGCAGTCATTGTCCCAGTTATTATACTGGACAAGCTGGTAGAACTATTAAGGTGAGGTATATGGATGATTTATTGGGAAAGAAGGTAGTAATGTACACAATTACAACTTTGAAAAACATTTATTTATTGCTGGTCACACTCCGAACGATTTAGGGTATACTGCAATACTGCATAAAGAAATAAAGCAGCGTAGATTAGACTTATGGGAAGAGCTTGAAATTTTCAAACGCTTAGAGAAAAAAAATGGGTAGATTTTAAACGATCAGCTTCAGATTGCCAGTAGACGTTTCCTGGAAGGCTTTAAGCGCCTACTTCTGGCCGAGCAGCCAAATTTAGCGCTCGGTGCTGTCCTCAGCGTAGTGTCTGCTTTCCTCGAAATCCTATGTTCAGTAAGAATACGTCTGTTGTTATTTTACAGTGCACTTTGTCACCCACATTTAAGTTCCTGTTCAACATTTGACGGATGAACCATCTTAGACCTATGCCCCGCCTCTCCTCCATTTCAGTTTTAGTGTGTTTCCTATTCTGCCTGTAAAATGTCTATAACGTAGTGATGCTTGGTTTATTATTTTATTGGTTATATTATTCAGCCTATTGTTCATATAGCATGTTTTATCAACTTTACAGGGTTAATCAGATCCGTCTAGTGTTGGGCCCCTCATACAGTGATAGTGTTCGTTGAAGCGGTTCACTCTGACACTGATACTTATTGTGGTTGCTTTTCCGCACCAAAGTGCTTCTCGCGCGGTCTGCACATTTTGTAAAGAATCGGCTCTGTTTACCTGAGCCTGTCGTCGCTTTGTAAGCTGTAACGCCGGAAATGCATATCCTCCTAGTTCCATCTATTGTACTATAATTTTTTTCCTTGTTTTGTTACCTCAAGATATGACATTTCTGTGTCTTTATATATTGTAATTGTTTTACTATTTGTATATATATATATATATATATATATATATATATATATATATATATACATATATATATATATATATGCATTAATGTCGATGTTTAATTGGTTTGTTAAGTAAATATTATTTGTATTTTACGCTGGGTCTTGCCAAGGGAAAACTATGCTATCGAACGAATACATCGATAGGTCGTGTGAAGAACGGGAGTGTTTAGGATCTTTGGTAGTGGGAACTCTGCTGCGTGGAGCGCGGGCAGAGCGGAGGAGAGTCTGGCCGGAGTAGTGCAGTGGAGGAGGTGTGTTGTGTGACGCTCCCGCGAGTTGCCGCGCGTTCGGGGTTGGGCAGCATGTAATTGCGCTCGACTGGATATAATAGTTTCTAGCACGGTGTCACGGACGGGAAACATTAGCTGGCGCACATCAAGAGCCCGTTTCGCCTGGTGACCGTGTCGAGAAGAAGGCGCGCCAGCATCCAGCTTCTGCAACAGCGACGGCCGACAATGAGTGACTGTCGCCACCTCCTCGATCGACGACTTCAAACCTTCAATCAACCAACAAGGAAGACTAAAAGCACGTAAAGTTTCAGAACTGTATGGCAGACTTCAGCTTTTAAAATCGTTGCATCACAAAATTACAGGAACTTAGCATGAACCTTTGTTGCTCATTGTCCCAATTGCATTGCCAAGCAGGGTCCCTTCCTTTTCCGAAATGAACCCGAGTGTCGTTGAAATTCAAACGCCAGCATTAAAATAATATAATTCAATTTCACTGCTTTAATTTCAAAGTTCAGTTAAAGTATTCATAGCTGGCTACAATATTTAGATTACACGAGCACAAATTAAGAGTGCGAGTTTTGTTAGCATATTTTAGCTTACCTGTGACTGCAGCTCATCTTGGTACGTACTAAATTTTACTATTGTTAATTGTTCAGAATCATTTAATTCAAGTTCGAAGTTAAATCTCTTATTTCTAAATTGCGTAGATTCAAGTAGCTTTTGAAATCTACTACATCTACATCTACATTTATACTCCGCAAGCCACCCAACGGCGTGTGGCGGAGGGCACTTTACGTGCCACTGTCATTACCTCCCTTTCCTGTTCCAGTCGTGTACGGTTCGCGGGAAGAACGACTGTCTGAAAGCCTCCGTGCGCGCTCTAATCTCTCTAATTTTACATTCGTGATCTCCTCGGGAGGTATAAGTAGGGGGAAGCAATATATTCGATACCTCATCCAGAAACGCACCCTCTCGAAACCTGGCGAGCAAGCTACACCGCGATGCAGAGCGCCTCTCTTGCAGAGTCTGCCACTTGAGTTTATTAAACATCTCCGTAACGCTATCACGGTTACCAAATAACCCTGTGACGAAACGCGCCGCTCTTCTTTGGATCTTCTCTATCTCCTCCGTCAGACCGATCTGGTACGGATCCCACACTGATGAGCAATACTCAAGTATAGGTCGAACGAGTGTTTTGTAAGCCACCTCCTTTGTTGATGGACTACATTTTCTAAGCACTCTCCCAATGAATCTCAACCTGGTACCCGCCTTACCAACAATTAATTTTATATGATCATTCCACTTCAAATCGTTCCGCACGCATACTCCCAGATATTTTACAGAAGTAACTGCTACCAGTGATTGTTCCGCTATCATATAGTCATACAATAAAGGATCCTTCTTTCTATGTATTCGCAATACATTACATTTGTCTATGTTAAGGGTCAGTTGCCACTCCCTGCACCAAGTGCCTATCCGCTGTAGATCTTCCTGGATTTCGCTACAATTTTCTAATGCTGCAACTTCTCTGTATACTACAGCATCATCCGCGAAAAGCCGCATGGAACTTCTACTATCTACTAGGTCATTTATATATATTGTGAAAAGCAATGGTCCCATAACAGTCCCCTGTGGCACGCCAGAGGTTACTTTAACGTCTGTATACGTCTCTCCATTGATAACAACATGCTGTGTTCTGTTTGCTAAAAACTCTTCAATCCAGCCACACAGCTGGTCTGATATTCCGTAGGCTCTTACTTTGTTTATCAGGCGACAGTGCGGAACTGTATCGAACGCCTTCCGGAAGTCAAGAAAAATAGCATCTACCTGGGAGCCTGTATGTAATATTTTCTGGGTCTCATGAACAAATAAAGCGAGTTGGGTCTCACACGATCGCTGTTTCCGGAATCCATGTTGATTCCTACATAGTAGATTCTGGGTTTCCAAAAACGACATGATACTCGAGCAAAAAACATGTTCTAAAATTCTACAACAGATCGACGTCAGAGATAGGTCTATAGTTTTGCGCATCTGCTCGACGACCCTTCTTGAAGACTGGGACTACCTGTGCTCTTTTCCAATCATTTGGAACCCTCCGTTCCTCTAGAGACTTGCGGTACACGGCTGTTAGAAGGGGGGCAAGTTCTTTCGCGTACTCTGTGTAGAATCGAATTGGTATCCCGTCAGGTCCAGTGGACTTTCCTCTCTTGAGTGATTCCAGTTGCTTTTCTATTCCTTGGACACTTATTTCGATGTCAGCCATTTTTTCGTTTGTGCGAGGATTTAGAGAAGGAACTGCAGTGCGGTCTTCCTCTGTGAAACAGCTTTGGAAAAAGGTGTTTAGTATTTCAGCTTAACGCGTGTCATCCTCTGTTTCAATGCCATCATCATCCCGTAGTGTCTGGATATGCTGTTTCGAGCCACTTACTGATTTAACGTAAGACCAGAACTTCCTAGGATTTTCTGTCAAGTCGGTACATAGAATTTTACTATCGAATTCACTGAACGCTTCACGCATAGCCCTCCTTACGCTAACTTTGACATTGTTTAGCTTCTGTTTGTCTGAGAGGTTTTGGCTGCGTTTAAACTTTGAGTGAAGCTCTCTTTCCTTTCGCAGTAGTTTCCTAACTTTGTTGTTGTACCACGGTGGGTTTTTCCCGTCCCTCACAGTTTTACTCGGCACGTACCTGTCTAAAACGCTTTTTACGATTGCCTTGAACTTTTTCCATAAACACTCAACATTGTCAGTGTCGGAACAGAAATTTTCGTTATGATCTCTTAGGTAGTCTGAAATCTGCCTTCTATTACTCTTGCTAAACAGATAAACCTTCCTCCCTTTTTTATATTCCTATTAACTTCCATATTCAGGGATGCTGCAACGGCCTTATGATCACTGATTCCCTGTTCTGTACATACAGAGTCGAAAAGTTCGGGTCTGTTTGTTATCAGTAGGTCCAAGATGTTATCTCCACGAGTCGGTTCTCTGTTTAATTGGTCGAGGTAATTTTCGGATAGTGCATTCAGTATAATGTCACTCGATGCTCTGTCCCTACCACCCGTCCTAAACATCTGAGTGTCCCAGTCTATATCTGGTAAATTGAAATCTCCACCTAAGACTATAACATGCTGAGAAAATTTATGTGAAATGTATTCCAAATTTTCTCTCAGTTGTTCTGCCACTAATGCTGCTGAGTCGGGAGGTCGGTAAAAGGAGCCAATTATTAACCTAGTTCGGTTGTTGAGTGTAACCTCCACCCATAATAATTCACAGGAACTATCCACTTCTACTTCACTACAGGATAAACTACTACTAACAGCGACGAACATTCCACCACCGGTTGCATGCAATCTGTCCTTTCTAAACGCCGTCTGTACCTTTGTAAAAATTTCGGCAGAATTTATCTCTGGCTTAAGCCAGCTTTCTGTACCTATAACGATTTCAGCTTCGGTGCTTTCTATCAGCGCTTGAAGTTCTGGTACTTTACCAACGCAGGTTCGACAGTTGACAATTACAATACCGATTGCTGCCTGGTCCCCGCATGTCCTGACTTTGCCCCGCACCCGTTGAGGGTGTTGCCCTTTCTGTACTTGCCCAAGGCCATCTAACCTAAAAAACCGCCCAGCCCACGCCACACAACCCCTGCTACCCGTGTAGCCGCTTGTTGCGTGTAGTGGACTCCTGACCTATCCAGCGGAACCCGAAACCCCACCACCCTATGGCGCAAGTCGAGGAATCTGCAGCCCACACGGTCGCAGAACCGTGTCAGCCTCTGATTCAGACCCTCCACTCGGCTCTGTACCAAAGGTCCGCAGTCAGTCCTGTCGACGATGCTGCAGATGGTGAGCTCTGCTTTCATCCCGCTAGCGAGACTGGCAGTCTTCACCAAATCAGATAGCCGCCGGAAGCCAGAGAGGATTTCCTCCGATCCATAGCGACACACATCATTTTAAATGATTGTTGAGGTAGCCCAAGACTAACTGTATTTTACTGAATTTCGATATGCTTCAGAAACAAAGTTCACTATTAATTTCAGTCACTAAATTAACTTTCAATTTTCCAGTTTTATTAATTCTTTTGCTGAATTGAGTCAGGGTGTAGCGAAATTTATTACTTCAGACAAACATTCAGTTTTCACACAATACGTGTCAACCTTCAGTTGCCACGCTTTTAGTGCTAATTATATGTGTAATAACCTTTCTTTTTCAGTTACTATAGTAATTGTCCTTAGGACTGGCGACCGTAATTTCCCCCAAATCTCAAATATCGAATTACCGCTAGTTAATTGTTAACGTAACGGCCGCACATTTACTTTCTTTATTAACTGTACCCCTTTTCAAAATTAATTTCCACCAGTTTCATTTGCATTTTTCCTTTCATTTAGATGTAACCCTTTCCTCCCTCTTTACCGACAGATTAACTTCGGTGACGATTGCTTTCCCAAATTTCCATTAGGTACACGCGGTTTAATTTTTCACTGTCATTAAGGTCGATAAGTGAGGGGGAGGTTACAAAGCCATATGGCTTTAATGACACACTTTTCATTTTTGACCCCCCTGTCCTCTCCCTCTTTGAAACTATGTAGTTAATACGCACATTCTGTTAATAATACGTACTAGTGAAGTGACACACGCTGCCCATTGTGGCGCACAGGCCGCGCACGACCGCCACCTGCCAGGCGTCGTCCTTACTGCGCACGTCACTAGCTCTCAACGTCACGTATTTAAGTTCCATAGGACCCAATGTTTCGTTTTATATTTAAATCTCTGTTTTAAACAAAGCTGTCAAGTGGCTTACTATATGTTATTGTATCCAACGTCAAATATGTGCTATTTTAAAACAGTTTTAAGACAAAACCCTACAATAGGTGGCTACTGCTTTTGTATAATGTATTTTAAATGGTGATTTACTGAATGAAATGTACTAAACAAACTCAACGACTCCCACATTAGCTATGTATAATGTGATTCTATTTGAGTACGCTTCACTAAAAATGTTTCTGTCAACATTTCCTATTATTTTGCTTATTGTAATTTTACTATCTTTGTTACACACACATTGTCGTAATCCTGTTCATTGGTACAATATCTTCTGGGGGGGGGGGGGGGGGGGCACTGTTTTACAACGATCGAAGCCATGATCAAGGATTAATGAATCTGTATTTCGCAAATGGTTGGCTGTTATTTCTAATCGATTTAAGATCCAGAATCCGCATTCTGATGTTCTCTCCATAACGTCACTCGATGGTGACGGTTGATCTAAGATGGCTGAAAGACTACACGAATTACAGCTCCCTTACATGACCTGCGTGTTGGATCTGTGGTCCTCTATCAGTTGCCACGACTTCGCTCATGCTGAGACTGCTGTGTAATCTACAACGTGTTTCCCAAATAATTTCACAAACTCCGGCACACATTCCTTACCACGAAACAAGAAAAAAAGTCTGTAATATTTGAAGAAAACAAAATAGAATTTAATTTTCTGTTTTTAAATTTATGACCGGTTCCATCAGTACTAGGCTGTCGTTTTCGGATCTCATCTTTTTCAATATTATGCCACATATACTGACAATCTTGAAACTCGGAATAGCTAGGAATACCAAAATTGTAAAAATACTATTTACAATCATGTTGCCATGCAACTTTCACCTATTACGTGCTCCAGAGGAGCTTGTGTACGGTGTGGCGTGTCGCATTGTGCTGTTTCAGCAGGACTACGCCAAAACTAGTTACTTATTATTAATGTAAAATGAGGTTTTATTTAATCACTGCTTTTCCCGGCTAATGATCGTTATTTTGTTAAAGAAACGTAACAATGTTGTCTGTCAAGCAGTGTAAATGGCATCGAGTTCGTTCACACAAGTAATCATACATAACCAGGAAACAAGCTAAATGTCTGATAATTATTCTGAATTATACAAGAGTAAAGATCTTTAGCAGTTTTCAGTACTGTTGCACAATAGTCTCATTACTAGTTGCAGATTGTCTATCGAATTTACCGCTACTGTTATCCGAGGTGGCAACACTTTTCTTTAAGCAAATGAACAGTTTCGTCACACAATACCAAACGCACACAACACTAATGTATTTTTTTCCGCCTAAATATTTCATAAAAGTTGTTACGAAATACAGGGCTTCATACATCAGCACATAATAATTGGTATCACGTAAGATACTGTTTGCACTGACATAAGTTCACTATATTTAGAGATTATTTACAATCTAAGTGGAATTTATTACCCCAGAGCGCGTTCTGGACCAGCAATACGTAATTATTATCTCAATAATGACCAACAAAATTTATGTCTCTTTAAAAATTCAATTTAAAACTGTCGCTGCAATATTTCATAAAGATGGCGGCTAACATACGACAATCACTTATCGAATCTCCTTCAGGCACTGTTTTACTACTAACAAATAGTATATATTAAATATTTTTAGTACCTGCACCATATGCATTAGCATTCGAAAATATTTCTCAATGTTAACCGCTTATTATTCAGCATTTACCAATAAATCACGCTGTAGATCAATAGCGCTAATGGCTGCGCTCCTTTGTAGCTGCTCAAAAAAACTTAACATTTAAATATTACAAGAATCACAATGAACTAAAACTTCAGACAAGGAAGATTCATTTCAATGACATACACTTCTGGAAATTGAAATAAGATCACCGTGAATTCATTGTGTCAGGAAGGGGAAACTTTATTGACACATTCCTGGGGTCAGATACATCACATGATCACACTGACAGAACCACAGGCACATAGACACAGGCAACAGAGCATGCACAATGTCGGCACTAGTACAGCGTATATCCACCTTTCGCAGCAATGCAGGCTGCTATTCTCCCATGGAGACGATCGTAGAGATAGTCAAAATATCCACGGGTGTACTGCCGGTCTACAGTGTCCAACCGGCACAATATTTCGGCGATCATACATGTCGCCATCATCAGGTGAACTGACGGACTGAGCTCCTGTGAACGTGCCGGCACGGAGATCCGTACGCTATGGCTGCTCAGAGGGAACTGGGTTCGGTCGCGGCGGCGGCCGATTTAAATACCCTCCGCCCGCGGCGCGCTCCCTCCGCCGTCCGTGCCCCGCGCCACGGTCGCGCGGTGGAACAGATTGCGACGGCGTCTGAGATGACGTCGGAGTGATGGCTCTGTCCGCCGTGGTCGTCACAACTATACGTTTGCTCGTTTTACTCTTTATTAACCCGATCGCTGGTTCCCAAGCCTTGCTAAGATTATAGCCACAGTCACGGTTTATGAGGTCGTCATTGGTGCGAATTTCGATGGCCTCTCTAACAACGCTGTCCCAGTATCTCGACGTCTGTACCAGAATCCTCGTGCGGTCGTATTCCATGGCGTGATTTTCCGACAAACAATGTTCAGCGACACAATGTTCTGAAGAAACACCGGGTCGGAACTGCGTTTTGTCCTCCAAATAAAACTCGTGCACTGGTGGGGAGCGCCAAAGATGACCTCGGTTTGAGGAAGGCCGGCGTGTACCAGATTCCGTGTCAATGTGGCAAGTCGTATATTGGTCAGACGATGCGTACCGTCGAGGATCGATGCCGTGAACACCAGAGGCACACTCGCCTGATGTATCCGAGCAAGTCGGCGGTCGCTGAACATTGTTTGTCGGAAAATCACGCCATGGAATACGACCGCACGAGGATTCTGGTACAGACGTCGAGATACTGGGACAGCGTTGTTAGAGAGGCCATCGAAATTCGCACCAATGACGACCTCATAAACCGTGACTGTGGCTATAATCTTAGCAAGGCTTGGGAACCAGCGATCGGGTTAATAAAGAGTAAAACGAGCAAACGTATAGTTGTGACGACCACGGCGGACAGAGCCATCACTCCGACGTCATCTCAGACGCCGTCGCAATCTGTTCCACCGCGCGACCGTGGCGCGGGGCACGGACGGCGGAGGGAGCGCGCCGCGGGCGGAGGGTATTTAAATCGGCCGCCGCCGCGACCGAACCCAGTTCCCTCTGAGCAGCCATAGCGTACGGATCTCCGTGCCGGCACGTTCACAGGAGCTCAGTCCGTCAGTTCACCTGATGATGGCGACATGTATGATCGCCGAAATATTGTGCCCGTTGGACACTGTAGACCGGCAGTACACCCGTGGATATTTTGACTATCAAATACGCCGGGAGAAACTCAAGAATCAGATCGTAGAGATGCTGGATGTAGTCCTGTGGAACGGCTTGCCATGCCATTTCCACCTGGCGCCTCAGTTGGACCAGCGTTCGTGCTGGACGTGCAGACCGCGTGAGACGACGCTTCATCCAGTCCCAAACATGCTCAATGGGGGACAGATCCGGAGATCTTGCTGGCCAGGGTAGTTGACCTACACCTTCTAGAGCACGTTGGGTGGCACGGGATACATGCGGACGTGCATTGTCCTGTTGGAACAGCAAGTTCCCTTGCCGGTCTAGGAATGGTAGAACGATGGGTTCGATGACGGTTCGGATGTACCGTGCACTATTCAGTGTCCCCTCGACGATCACCAGTGGTGTACGGCCAGTGTAGGGGATCGCTCCCCACACCATGATGCCGGGTGTTGGCCCTGTGTGCCTCGGTCGTATGCAGTCCTGATTGTGGCGCTCACCTGCACGGCGCCAAACACGCATACGACCATCATTGGCACCAAGGCAGACGCGACTCTCATCGCTGAAGACGACACGTCTCCATTCGTCCCTCCATTCACGCCTGTCGCGACACCACTGGAGGCGGGCTGCACGATGTTGGGGCGTGAGCGGAAGACGGCCTAACGGTGTGCGGGACCGTAGCCCAGCTTCATGGAGACGGTTGCGAATGGTCCTCGCCGATACCCCAGGAGCAACAGTGTCCCTAATTTGCTGGGAAGTGGCGGTGCAGTCCCCTACGGCACTGCGTAGGATCCTACGGTCTTGGCGTGCATCCGTGCGTCGCTGAGGTCCGGTCCCAGGTCGACGGGCACGTGCACCTTCCGCCGACCACTGGCGACAACATCGATGTACTGTGGAGACCTCACGCCCCACGCCTCACGCCTCACGGCGGTACGTCCACCCGGCCTCCCGCATGCCCACTATACGCCCTCGCTCAAAGTCCGTCAACTGCACATACGGTTCACGTCCACGCTGTCGCGGCATGCTACCAGTGTTAAAGACTGCGATGGAGCTCCGTATGCCACGGCAAACTGGCTGACACTGACGGCGGCGGTGCACAAATGCTGCGCAGCTAGCGCCATTCGACGGCCAACACCGCGGTTCCTGGTGCGTCCGCTGTGCCGTGCGTGTGATCATTGCTTGTACAGCCCTCTCGCAGTGTCCGGAGCAAGTATGGTGGGTCTGACACACCGGTGTCAATGTGTTCTTTTTTCCATTTCCAGGAGTGTAGAAACTCTATTTTTCAAATATTAATTAACAACATAATACAGTTTTTTAGAGACCTCTGTGTTATGAGACATCAGTCACATCCGATCGGTACTACAGTTCGAACAAAAAGAAAGATTATTCAAGAAAAATCATAGATAGCAAATGATGGATATATTCATCTTTTTCCATGAGTATTATCTGAGATATAATTTCTTACAGAATATTAAATTATGTCATTGTCAACAATTATTTAATATTTTACTATTGATGAAGTACTTATTATTAATATCACGAGAATGTTCATTCGCATTCCACAAACAACGTTGTCGCGAATATGATTCTGAATAAAATATAGGCGTGGATACTACAACGGTCACGCGTACACGGCAACATGATTAGTATTTTTATTAATAAAAACTGAACTCCTCCCGAACAGGCTATGAAGGCCCAACGGTAGCGACCGTCCGCCGTGTCATCCTCAGAACACAGGGGTCACTGGATGTGGATATGGGGATATGGGGCCGGCCGGTGTGGCCGTGCGGTTCTAGGCGCGTCAGTCTGGAACCGCGTGACCGCTACGGTCACAGGTTCGAATCCTGCCTCGAACATGGATGTGTGTGATGTCCTTAGGTTAGTTAGGTTTAAGTAGTTGTAAATTCTAGGGGACTGATGACCACAGATGTTGAGTCCCATAGTGCTCAGAGCCATTTGAACCATTAATTTGGGGGGATATGGAGGGGCATGTAGTCAGCACACCGCTCTCCCGGCCGTATGTCAATTTCTCAATCAAGTAGTTCCTCAATTTGCCTCACAAGGGCTGAGTGCACCCTCGGCAGACCGGATGGTCACACATCCAAGTGCTAGCCCAACCCGACAGCGCTTAACTTCGGTGATCTGACGGGAACCGCTGTTACCACTGTGGCAAGGCCGTTGGCAATTTTATTACTCAGATGCTGATTTGCTATGCTCTATCTGCTGGTGGAGCCTGGGTCTCGAGACTATTCAGTTTTTCAACATTGTCAAAATATGTGGCATAATTTTGAAAAAGATAAGGTCCAAAGATAACAGCAAAGTACTGTTGAAATAGGTCATCAATTCAAAATAAGTATTGAAATGCAATCTTGGCTCTGTTTTGAAACTGTTTATGATAGACTGACGTTCTTTACTTCTATCGGTAGCTCAACAAATTCATCATCGCACCTGTCTAAAAGCGTGGTGTCAGCGGCATATCACAGTTTGTAAATAGTTTTCTCAGCAACTAGGAGCATGTGGCTCTGAGCACTATGGGACTTTAACATCGGAGGTCATCAGTCCCCTAGAACGTAGAACTACTTAAACCTAACTAACCCAAGGACACGACACACATCTATGCCCGAGGCAGGATTCGAACCTGCGTCCGTAGCGGTCGCGCGGTTCCAGACTGAAGCGCGTAGAACCGCTCGGCCGGCTACCTTTAGTCCAACCATCAAGAACATTCCTAACGACATGCTCTGTATCGATGTTGTACAGTGGGAGGCGGGATAGAATGCAACGCTGTCTGACAGCTTTTGATACGCTGAAGAACTACCGCAGCTTTTCCCAGACAACACATTCAAAACATTTCCTGACGTCAAGGAAGCAGAGGAAAAAGGAGGATCAGAATCGGCCGCGCGGCTTGAGGCACCATGCTGCGGACTGCATGGCCTCTCCCGCCGGAGGTTAGAGTCCTCCTTGATCATGGTTGTGTGTGTGTTGCTCTTTGCATAAGTTAGTTTGAATTACTTTAAGTAGTGTGTAAGTCTAGTAGTGTGTAAGTTTGACCTAGGCAGTTTTGTCCCTTACGAATTCATATACATCTGAACATCAGAATTCTCGTGTTTCCTAACACGCTGTGTACTCCTACGTCACCCACAGGTTAAATTTACTGAGTGCGCGCAAAAAAATTACAGTTCGTCGTTTTTCCGGGTTTGGCAATGTTAGCCGACGAGATAACAGTGGGGTGGGGGTAGATGGGAGGGGGGCGGGTTATTTGCACCCACCCTTTTAAGATATTGTAATCTAGTGTGGTACTCTACATTTTAAAATTTTGAAAAATATTCACTATTTTTAATGATTTCATTTATCAGGTGCGGCAAATAGTTTAATTTTTCCAAACAACGTAACCCAAAAATTTCAGATTTTAGTAGTGAATGTGAGTTTTCGCAACAAATGTCATATTCATATTTTCAGGTTCAGGAACCGTGTTACACGTCTATGTACCTTTAAAAAATATGTTGAGAATGAAAATCAACGGCAATTAACGAAATTTGTATTTCTTAAATAGTTGGTGGTGGTCATATAGTACCGCTCGATTTTGTGTAAACATTACAGAATAAACTCTGGTGCTCATAACATTGTGCTAAAATGTGATCAGGTTCTGTACCCTACTTGTATATCGGTACCTATTTAAAAAGTACATTTTTAATAAAAGTTAAACACGTTTGATGAACCGCACCTTTCAGTCTCGCGCTTTAAAACATCACAGAATGGCCCCGAGAGCACTGCGGCCGACACTTTGACGTACGTAGCGAAGCCTCCTGTACGGCAGGGCAGAGAGGTGTGCCGTCACGTTTGTGGTAGCACACTGAGCTGCGCGGGAGAAGGAGGCGACTGCCTCTGGCAGAGGACTGCCGCTGTGGGGGCGTTCGAGGAGGCGATCGGGTGACTGCGAGACAATCGAAGGAAGCTCTGAATTATTCATGGGAAAAGGCCACTTTGCCGAAACAATTACCCTTATGGTTGAGGCAATAAAGTTGGGAACACTGAAACGCAATTTTCATGCAAATTCTCGACATTGCCGATAAAGCGTGAAAGCGTGACCCCGGCAGATCCTTCCGCTGAGGTCGACTGCTTCGTATTTCTCCTCGGTACACTTGCGCCGGCTGCGAACGAAAAGGAAAGTGTTCAAACCAGCTGTCAAAGCGCTAATGCCGTACTTTACCGTATCCGTGTAAAGCCACAGTGTTACACACACACACACACACACACACACACACACACACACTCGCGACAATTCTGCTCAGTTTTCTTACACACTGCGACATCGGTGCCTAAAGCGGACAGTATGCCAAACTGGTGAATACGATAATCGATGAATGCGAATTATATCGTTTATATTGACAGGAAACTTATTTTGTGAAACGGGGTTTATGTAGTACAGCAAATTGCGGCAAAAACAAAAACAGATGACACTATCTTTGTAATTCTAAATAAATTAGCCTCTGGCTGCTAGGATGTCTTTTAACATCTTTAATGCAGTATCGATTTCTGCATCGGTTCACGAAGTAATTTTTTCTAAAAATTATATCAGTGCATATACAACATAACAGCATTACTCGTATACTCTCTGTTACATGTTGTCAAACGAAACAGTCACAAGATCGGATTAAGGGTCCATTCTCCTCAGTCAGCCAAAAAAATGAGTGATACTTACGATTTTTTAAAACTAATGGATGAGTCATCGTAAATGTTTTTGCATATTAGTAACTAAATCTTAGACAAAATTTTCCGATTTTTTCCTTAAGAGATTCAGTCATGCTTAACACCCCATCCGGGTAGTTAAAAAAGCTCTCTCCAAAATAAGGGGTGTCGATAATTCGTTCAGCGTGAAAATCTTATCTGGAATCAAAGAACAATATTCTTAATCTATAGGACACTGCGCACGAAGTAACAGCGCAGTTTTTGAAATTTTTACAAAACAATAAAATGATGGACGTCTGAAACAAAATGTAGTTTTGTCACGTGGTTTTGGTCACGTATTTTGCAATAACTAATTATTAAATTAAAATGAAACGTTAGCCTTTTACTTCCTGTGGACATACCTGAGGAGTAATTCAGCCATATTTCAGAAAGATATCTTTATTAGAGTGTCCACATTTCATTCTGTCAAGTTGAAATACACTTACAGATGCCAGGAACCTTACAACAACTAAGATTAAGCCGACTCCATATCACGCAAACACGAAGGTTATGGTATGAGACGTTCCTTGGGGAGGGGGAAGGTCCAGTGGGCGCCGAACCTCACAATTACCCTGGGTTCGTTGCGGGGTGGTGGTGCGGTGGGTGGACTGATGTGGGCTGTTGTGGGATTCTGAACCACTGAGGGTTGCGGCGGGACGAAGCCTTTCCTTCGTTTCTAGGTCCGCAGTTTAATACACACAATAACACACTCGATACTCAAGCAGACTCCATCTGTAGGGAAGTTTGTGGTCATTATTTCCTTGACTGCGGAAGTAACTCCTCTTCGTGAGTTACAGCAGCATGAAGTCCGTGTGCCAGCGGCTTAAGGAGCCAGTGAAGTGGACATAGTGTGCGGTAGCCACGAAACTTGTGCAGCCGTGGTAACCGGCCGAACCAGGTATTGACGTGGTCCAATAGATGGGTGTTCCACCTGACATGCACACGAGCATATGCTGCTGTGGAAGTTGCTGTTATAACACACCAGACCTGGTAACTCGCTCATGTCGCAACAAAACTTGCACACTTTGGTGCCGATCTTACCGTCATAGACCTTCAGAGCTCAGACGATTTACACAGCCACTGATGCACGTCATGACGTCAAAGCTTTCTTTTCCATTGAAGTTCACACAGTAGTACACGTGTCGACTATTTTTTCTTGGCCTCTTTTCCCAGCAAGCGGAATTATACAAGTTAAAAACGCTAAATACTATCCGTTGCTGCTGGGATAAAGTCAGATTAAGACCAAACGTGTATCAGTTGATTCTAAAGCATATTCGGTGATCTCTGTAAAAATTTGGTTTGCTGCGATCATGAACAGTTCTCATGCTTTCGCTTACTATTTATTATAAACAGTGTTAATTATTATCTTCACTCAAGGTTTTTTTCATATCTTACGCCGTTGTTCGCGTTCTGCTACTCGTATGTGGTAGCTTTTGGCACACGGCATTTCGGTTAACGTCTCCATTTTGCTCGATCACACTTTCGATTGTAAAAAAAAAGGAGAGAGGTCAGGGTAGATTTTTGCAGCACACGCGAAACTGGTAATGAAGGACGCCGTCGGGTGGAATATCGACTTTCAAGACTACGACGTGGAAATTCAAAAGTTCGGTTCGGTCGTGCGGAGTGCTCGTTAAGTACCGCAGACACTCCTGGTCACCGAGGCGCGGCTACAGCGGCCCTCTCGGCTTTGAGAGCGCCGATACCGCCGGGGTGGGGAAAAACGGCCGCACAGAGAGGCTCGCCAGAGCAGGCTCGCTGTGGAATGCGCGCCCTCACGCGACCCACACGGCAGCTCTGGGCTTAACAGGGGTTTGCCTAACGCGCAGGACCCGCTGCCGGTGAAAAGTATTTAAACCGACAAACTCTGGGAGGTTGTAGGGGACATCAAAACAAATATTTTTACCTAATGCCATTTTTTTCCTGTTGTTGTTGTGGTCTTCAGTCCTGAGACTGGTTTGATGCAGCTCTCCATGCTACTCTATCCTGTGCAAGCTTTTTCATCTCCCAGTACCTACTGCAACCTACATCCTTCTGAATCTGCTTAGTGTATTCATCTCTTGGTCTCCCTCTACGATTTTTACCCTCCACGCTGCCCTCCAATACTAAATTGGTGATCCCTTGATGCCTCAGAACATGTCCTACCAACCGATCCCTTCTTCTGGTCAAGTTGTGCCACAAACTTCTCTTCTCCCCAATCCTATTCAATACTTCCTCATTAGTTATGTGATCTACCCATCTAATCTTCAGCATTCTTCTGTAGCACCACATTTCAAAAGCTTCTATTCTCTTCTTGTCCAAACTAGTTATCGTCCATGTTTCACTTCCATACATGGCTACACTCCATACGAATACTTTCAGAAATGACTTCCTGACACTTAAATCAATACTGGATGTTAACAAATTTCTCTTCTTCAGAAACGCTTTCCTTGCCATTGCCAGCCTACATTTTATATCCTCTCTACTTCGACCATCATCATTTATTTTGCTCCCCAAATAGCAAAACTCCTTTACTACTTTAAGTGCCTCATTTCCTAATCTAATTCCCTCAGCATCACCCGACTTAATTAGACTACATTCCATTATCCTTGTTTTGCTTTTGTTGATGTTCATCTTATATCCTCCTTTCAAGACACTGCCCATTCCATTCAACTGCTCTTCCAAGTCCTTTGCTGTCTCTGACAGAATTACAATGTCATCGGCGAACCTCAAAGTTTTTATTTCTTCTCCATGAATTTTAATACCTACTCCGAATTTTTCTTTTGTTTCCTTTACTGCTTGCTCAATATACAGATTGAACAACATCGGGGAGAGGCTACAACCCTGTCTTACTCCCTTCCCAACCACTGCTTCCCTTTCATGTCCCTCGACTCTTATAACTGCAATCTGGTTTCTGTACAAATTGTAAATAGCCTTTCGCTCCCTGTATTTTACCCCTGTCACCTTTAGAATTTGAAAGAGAGTATTCCAGTCAACGTTGTCAAAGGCTTTCTCTAAGTCTACAAATGCTAGAAACTTAGGTTTGCCTTTCCTTAACCTTTCTTCTAAGATAAGTCGTAAGGTCAGTATTGCCTCACGTGTTCCAGTGTTTCTACGGAATCCAAACTGATCTTCCCCGAGGTTGGCTTCTACTAGTTTTTCCATTCGTCTGTAAAGAATTCGTGTTAGTATTTTGCAGCTGTGACTTATTAAGCTGATAGTTCGGTAATTTTCACATCTGTCAACACCTGCTTTCTTTGGGATTGGAATTATTATATTCTTCTTGAAGTCTGAGGGTATTTCGCCTGTTTCATACATCTTGCTCACCAGATGGTAGAGTTTTGTCAGGACTGGCTCTCCCACGGCCGTCAGTAGTTCCAATGGAATATTGTCTACTCCGGCGGCCTTGTTTCGACTCAGGTCTTTCAGTGCTCTGTCAAACTCTACACGCAGTATCATATCTCCCATTTCATCTTCATCTACATCCTCTTCCATTTCCATAATATTGTCCTCAAGTACATCGCCCTTGTATAGATCCTCTATATACTCCTTCCACCTTTCTGCTTTCCCTTCTTTGCTTAGAACTGGGTTTCCATCTGAGCTCTTGATATTCATACAAGTCGTTCTCTTATCTCCAAAAGTCTCTTTAATTTTCCTGTAGGCGGTATCTATCTTACCCCTAGTGAGATAGGCCTCTACATCCTTACATTTGTCCTCTAGCCATCCCTGCTTAACCATTTTGCACTTCCTGTCGATCTCATTTTTGAGACGTTTGTATTCCTTTTTGCCTGTTTCACTTACTGCATTTTTATATTTTCTCCTTTCATCAATTAAATTCAATATTTCTTCTGTTACCCAAGGATTTCTACTAGCCCTCGTCTTTTTACCTACTTGATCCTCTGCTGCCTTCACTACTTCATCCCTCAAAGCTACCCTTTCTTCTTCTACTGTATTTATTTCCCCCATTCCTGTCAATTGCTCCCTTATGCTCTCCCTGAATCTCTGTACAACCTCTGGTTCTTTTAGTTTATCCAGGTCCCATCTCCTTAAATTCCCTCCTTTTTGCAGTTTCTTCAGTTTTAATCTACAGTTCATAACCAATTGATGAGGATTATTTAAACCGGTGGAGGCCGTATTACGCTCTTCAGTTGTTAGAGGCCGTATTACGACCTTCAATTGATAGAGGGCATATTACGAGTTTACTCTCTGTTTACTAATGGAGCGATACACCTACAGTGAGTACACTGACATGGTTGGTGCGTACTACGTAGCGCACCACAACGGACGGGCTGCACAGCGGGTTTATCAACAACAATATCCTAATCGCCGTATCCCGCATCATACGACCTTTGCTGCTGTGTACCAACGTCTGAGTGAGACCGGGTCATTTAGCAGATTACCTGGACAGGGACGCCGTCGCACGGTAAGAACGCTTGAATTTGAGGAAGCTGTCTTGCATCATGTGGAGCGGGATCATTCTATCAGCACTCGTGCAATTGCACGTAAGATGGGGACGAATTAGACGAATGTAACAACAGTCCTTCGAGAGCAATTGTTACGTCCATTTCACTTGCAGCGTGTCCACAACCTGGAACCAGTTGATTGTCAGCCCAGAGCACAAATTTTTCGCTGTGGTACCTGGAACAGTGTGAAATGCATCCTACATTTCCATCCTCTGTGTTGTTTACCGATGAAGCAACGTTCGGGCGTGATGGAGTCCTCAACATGCACAATTCGCATGTTTGGAGTGAGGATAACCCACATGCCACAGTTACTAGCATTCATCAAGTGCGGTTCTTCGTTATGTGTGGGTCGGTGTTGTTGGGGACTGTTTAATTGGGCCGTATCTGCTACCTAGGTCATTAAATGGCAGGCACTATTACAATTTACTCGCCAGAGCACTGCCAGAATTGCTGCAAGACGTCCCGCTTCCTACAAGACAACGCATGTGGTTCCAACATGACGGGGCGCCGGCACATTTCAGTCGTCGTGTGCGTCGATTCCTGGACCGACGGTTCACAGAAACGTGGATTGGCGGAAGTGATCCTGTACCGTGGCCTGCTCGATCCCCAGATATGTCCCCTCTGGACTTTCTTGTGTGGGGAGAGATGCGCAACGTTGTTTCCGCAACTCCTGTTGCATCAGAGGAGGATCTGGTTGCCCGGATAGTAGCAGCAGCAGAAAAAATTCGGGATACTCCTGGGGTTTTTGCCCGTGTCAGACAGAACATGATGCGACGGTGTAACCTTTGCTTACGTGTCAGTGGAGGCATTTTTTAAAATCTATGTAATTGAAATTGGGTTGTGTTAATGTGTTGTCTCTTGGTCATAAAAAAATGGAAAAGTGTTTGTTGGTTTAATTAATTTTCCGCCAGAGATATCTTCCTCTACCGGTTTAAATACTCCTCATAGGAAAAAATGACGTTAGGGAGATATATTTGTTTTGATGTCCCCTACAAGCTCCCAGAGATTGTCGGTTTAAATACTTTTCACCCTGTATACAGTTTTACAACATGGTTCAATATCTTCTTTTCACCCTGTAGACACTGTCCTCGCTTGACCCTGTGCAGATGCAGTACCTGCCGTATCATCACCTCCCTACATAAGGCCGTCGGTATCTCTCGCTTCTACGTCTGTGTCTACACTGCGGAAACCAACGTATGATATGTGGCTGCACCGGTGTTCTTTACCCACCTTCCCGTCCCGTATACTGAAGCCACGCGGAAAGAAATGTCGTCGGTAACCCCTGGTACGAGGCCGAAATTTTCCATTTGTCCCGTTGTCATCATTATCATCATCATCATTACCATCATAGCGTCGTCACATGAGAGGAAGCAATATGTTTCCTTATGTGTTCTGGAAGGTAAAGTTGTAATCTGGTGCTAATATCTCAGTTGTCGTGATTCTGAATTCCTATAACTGTAATACTCTGAACAGAATTTTAGAATGTAATTATTTTTAAAAAATGCATTTTCGTAGTACTGTAGCCTTAACAATTCTTTCGAATATGTCCACGCTATGTAATCATTGAGTAATGTTGATGAAGTCCGTCTGTGTTTAATATTCAGCCACGTTCAAGTAACATGACAGCAGTGCACGTTGGGATAAGGTTAAATTGTGTAACTACGGTCTTAAGCAGCAGTTATTGTTTGTAAATAAAGTACTGTTGCCACGTCGGTATTACTTCAGTGATCAGTTGCGTGAAATACACTGAAACGGCAAACATACTGGTATAGACATGCGTATTCACATACAGAGATACAGGGTGTTTCAAAAATGACCGGTATATTTGAAACGGCAATAAAAACTAAACGAGCAGCGATAGAAATACACCGTTTGTTGCAATGTGCTTGGGACAACAGTACATTTTCAGGCAGACGAACTTTCGAAATTACAGTAGTTACAATTTTCAACAATAGATGGCGCTGCAAGTGATGTGAAAGATATAGAAGACAACGCTGTCTGTGGGTGCGCCGTTCTGTACGTCGTCTTTCTGCTGTAAGCGTGTGCTGTTCACAACGTGCAAGTGTGCTGTAGACGACATGGTTTATTCCTTAGAACAGAGGATTTTTCTGGTGTTGGAATTCCACCGCCTAGAACACAGTGTTGTTGCAACAAGACGAAGTTTTCAACGGAGGTTTAATGTAACCAAAGTTCAATGGGTTCCGATCATCTCCCAATAGAGTTTCACATTAACATCAACGTCGATACTACGCACATCTGTTACTCTAATAGTACGTGGAAAATCAAGGAAGCCAATTGGGCCTCTTATAAGGAAACGGTTCGCCGGGCACTCGCAACTACGAGACGTGACTTACAGGACGACGATGCATACCCAGTTTTACTCAATGCTATGACGGTCGCAGCTGGCGTCAGCATCCCTAAGAAAAAAGAATTTACAGTAATGAAGCACCGTTCTCCTCCTTGGTGGAATTCGGAATGCTCTCGGGAAGTTGCGAAGCGATGACTCGCCTTGAAAACCTATCGTCAGAATCCTTCATTGGACAACTTCTTGGCTGTACAAAAAGTGAATGCGCGAGTTACCAAATTCCTGAAGAAAACAAAGAAGGACAGTTGGAAACAATTTTGCCTGTCCCTAAATAATGAAACCAGTATGGCAAGCATCTGGCATAAAATAAAAGCTTTTAGAACAAGAAGACTGTCTTCCTCCCCTCCTGCTACCACGGCCTGGTTAGAGGAATTCATAGATACAATCGCTCCTTCCACGGTGCCATTTTTAAACCATCGGTTCCCTGCTGAAGAAGACCGCTACCATGTTCTCCTTTGTCCTTTCTCTAAAGAAGAACTCAACGAAGCTATTAAAGTATCGAGGGACAGTTGCCCTGGCACTGATCACATACATTACTCTATGCTTGCACACCTGCCTATAGAAGCGAAAGACTTTCTCTTGAACATTTTTAGTCAGTACTGGATGAAGAAAGACCTCATATCAACATGGACGACGCAAGTAATAATTCCAATTCTCATACGTGGTAAAGATCCAAATGTCGGTACTAATTATAGACCTATTGCCTTGTCGTCGTGCGTTGCAAAAACACTGGAACGAATGGCAAAAAGGAGACTAGAATGGTGGCTTGAAAAAAGTAATTTGTTGCCTCGGAGTCAATACGGCTTCAGAAAAGGCAAAGGGACCATGGATAACCTGTTTTTGCTTAATATGGATATCACGTCAGCCTTTCAAACGACAGAGACAGTAGTGGCAGCTTTTCTTGACGTTAAGGGTGCATAAGATCACGTACAAATACCGATACTCTTGGACAAGCTCGCAGGATTCGGAATTCCTTCACGGATGATATACGGTATCAGTACCCTGATTACTCAAAGAACGATCTACGTCCGTCTCAAAGGTACCATGATCGGACCTTTTTTGTCTCCCAGGGCTTGCCGCAAGGTGCAGTTTTAAGTCCTCTCCTGTATATATCCGCACGACCTAGAACGCATACTTACTCCTACCACAAAAATCCTACAGTATGCTGATGATATACGTGTTTATTCTACTGCTGCTTCGTATCTTCAGGCCAAAACGGCATTAACCACAACCATCGCACACATCGATGAGTGGCTCTCTAACAATGGGCTGGAGATCTCGGCTGAGAAATCAGCAGTCGTTCCTTTCTCCAAGTCGACGACAGCTCGCACTGAAGATCACATTACCTGTGGCAAGTACACCTTCCAAATGAAATCTCACGTTCGATTTCTGGGGATGATTTTTGACTCTCGGTTAAGCTGGGCGCCCCACATCCGATCCACCGTTACCAAGTGTGAAGAAGGTTTAAATGTAATCAGATCACTCACTCGTGTCTGGTGGGGAGCGCACCAGAGTGTTTTACTCGCCATGTACCGAGGGATAATTCGATCTCGATTAGACTATGGCTGTCAATTCTACCACACTGCGTCAAAGATTCATCTCTCTAAATTAGATACTCTTCAATATAGAGCCATTCGTACCTGTCTTGGAGCCATGCGATCGACGCCCACCAACGCCCTTTTAATAGAAGCAGGGGAGATGCCCTTGAGCATTAGGCGCCAAATGTTATCGGACAAATTCTACATTCAAGGCATGGCCATTATGGACAGTTCCGTCTATCAAAGTAGAGACTGCATTCATCGACTGTGGATTGCATCCCACAGAAGGAATAAAGTGCCGGCCGTTTGTGCCAGCTTTGACACTTGGTCACCTGTCATACATTCTGTACGGCGTTCAGCGCATCTACCTGTTTTTGAATATGATCTTCAAACGCTCCGCTCTCAGATCCCAGTCCATTATTTAAGTACGACCTGGCTGGACAGTACTAATGTCAACGTTGGCTTCAATCGTCTCGTTCAAGCACAATGGCCGGGTTTTCTCTGTGTATATACCGACGGCTCCAAAATTCCGCAAGAAGAGTGTACAGGATGCGCTTTTATCTGCCCTCAGATCCAGACCGCAAAACCTTCAAACTGCCTACGAGCACTTCTATTTTTACGGCGGAGACAGTGGCAGTTTTGGAAGCACTTAAGTTTGTCTCTAGCACTTCCTTCCCCAAGATATTGATAGTATCTGACTCGCAAAGCATTCTTAAAAACATTCAGTACAGTCGATGGGACAAAACGACCAACAGTTATATCTTGGATGTGATATCTGAATATATTCGCAGCACACGCTCGGGCCGGACGATCCATTTGTTGTGGGTACCTTCCCACTCTGGTATCGTCTATAATGATGAAGTCGATGCATTAGCCAAACAAGCGGCAACGTCAAGCACCGTCCTGGATCTGCAGCTTCCTTATACAGACTACTTACGTGCAGTCAAGGATCACGCAAGACAACTATGGCAGGAAATGTGGAACGTTTCTCAACAGACAAAAGGCGGTTATTACGCAGTGCTACAACCTCGGATTCCTTCACAGCCGTGGTTCATGAGGACACATCTGGACCGATCCACGATTTCTACCATCATAAGACTCCGCTTCAATCATGCCTCTTTCCCACAGCATCTACATCGGATCAACGTTTACATTTCACCAGCATGTGAGTGTGATCCTGAGTCGGAAGCTGATGTCAACCATATCTTATTTATGTGCCCCAAATTTGACCGTGAACGGTTGGTCTTTTTGAAGGTATTGCTGAGTATGGGCTACCATCTTCCTCAATCAGCTTCTTCTCTTTTGTGTACTAAAGACGTTCGTCTATATAAAGTGATCGTTAACTTCATCAAGAGTACTGGTCACAATCTGTAGGTTTTAATGGTGTACATCAATTATAAATGTGTCTTGCTGATGAAGATATTTCAGAACTGGTGTGAATTGTAAGCCAAGACACTTTTAATTATTTTTCAATTCAATTCAATTTTTAAAATATTAAGTACAAAACTGTAACAGTTAAGCTTTTTATTCTTGTAAATATGCATTTCTGTATTTGTTTATTCAATTATGTGTACATTGTCACTGTGTTGCCAATGGCTAAATTGAGTACAGACTCAAAAGCCAAAAAAAAAAAAAAAAAAAAAAAAAAAAAAATGTAACCAAAAGACCGAAAAGCGATACAATAAAGGATCTGTTTGAAAAATTTCAATGGACTGGAAACGTGACGGATGAACGTGCTGGAAAGGTAGGGCGACCGTGTACGGCAACCACAGAGGGCAACGCGCAGCTAGTGCAGCAGGTGATCCAACAGGGGCCTCGGGTTTCTGTTAGCCGTGTTGCAGCTGCGGTCCAAATGACGCCAACGTCCACGTATCGTCTCATGCGCCAGAGTTTACACCTCTATCCATACAAAATTCAAACCCAGCAACCCCTCAGCGCCGCTACCATTGCTGCACGAGAGACATTCGCTAACGATATTGTGCACAGGATTGATGACGGCGATATGCATGTGGGCAGCATTTGGTTTACTGACGAAGCTTATTTTTACCTGGACAGCTTCGTCAATAAACAGAACTGGCGCATATGGGGAACCGAAAAGCCCCATGTTGCAGTCCCATCGTCCCTGCATTCTTAAAAAGGTACTGGTCTGGGCCGCCATTTCTTCCAAAGGAATCATTGGCCCATTTTTCAGATCCGAAACGATTACTGCATCACGCTATCTGGACATTCTTCGTGAATTTGTAGCGGTACAAACTGCCTTAGACGACACTGCGAACACCTCGTGGTTTGTGCAAGATGGTGCCCGGCCACATCGCACGGCCGACGTCTTTAATTTCCTGAATGAATATTTCGATGATCGTGTGATTGCTTTGGGCTATCCGAAACATAAAGGAGGCGGCGTGGATTGGCCTCCCTATTCACCAGACATGAATCCCTGTAACTTCTTTCTGTGGGGACACTTGAAAGACCAGGTGTACCGCCAGAATCCAGAAACAATTGAACAGCTGAAGCAGTACATTTCATCTGCATGTGAAGCCATTCCGCCAGACACGTTGTCAAAGGTTTCGGGTAATTTCATTCAGAGACTACGCCATATTATTGCTACGCATGGTGGATATGTGGAAAATATCGTACTATAGAGTTTCCCAGACCGCAGCGCCATCTGTTGATGAAAATTGTAACTACTGTAATTTCGAAAGTTTGTCTGCCTGAAAATGTACTGTTGTCCCAAGCATATTGCAACAAACGGTGTATTTCTATCGGTGCTCGTTTAGTTTTTATTGCCGTTTCAAATATACCGGTCAGTGTTGAAACAGCCTGTATGTAAATAGGCAGAATACGGTGCTGCGGTCGACAACGCGTATACAAGACAACAAGTGTCTGGCGCAGTTGTTAGATAGGTTACTGCTGCTACAGTGTCAGGTTATAGAGATTTAAGTGCTTTTGAACGAGGTGTTATTGTCGGCGCGCGAGTGATGAGACACAGCATCTCCGAGATAGTGATGAAATACGATCATTTCACGAGCGAACCGTGAACCTCAGAAATCCGGTATAACACCAAATCTCCGACATCGCTGCTGCCGGAAATAGATCCTGCAAGAACGGGACCATCGATGACTGAAGACAATCTTCAACGTTACAGAAGTGCTACACTTCCGTAGATTGCTGCAGATTTCAGTGCTGGGCCATCAACAATTGTCAGCGTGCAAACCATTCAACGAAACATCATGGATATGGGCTTTCGGAACCGAAGGCCCATTCGTGTACCCTTGATGACTGCACGACACAAAGCTTTACGCCTCGCCTGGGCACGTCAGCACCGACGTTGGACTGTTGTTGGTTGGAAACATGTTGCCTGGTCGGATGAGTCTTGATTCGAATTGCATCGAGCAGACAGGCGTGTACGAGTATGGAGACAATCTCATGAATCCATGGACCCTGCATGTCAGTGGGTGACTGTTCAAGCTAGTGGAGCCTCTGTAATGGTGTGGTGCTTGTGCAATTGGAGTGATATGGGACCCCTGATATATCTAGATATGACTCTGACAGGTGACACGTACGTAAGCATCCTGTCTGATCACCTGCATCCATTCGTGTCCAATGTGCATTTCGACGGATTTGAGCAATTCCAGCACGTCCAGAATTGCTACAGAGTGGCTCCAGGAACGCTCTTTTGAGTTTAAACACTTCCGCTGGTCACCAAACTCCCCAGAAATGACCATTATTGAGCATATCTGGGATGCCTTGTAACGTGCTGTTCAGAAGAGATCTCCACCCCCTCGTACTCTTACGAATCGATGGACAGCTCTGCAGGATTCACGGTGTCAGTTCCCTCCAGCACTACGTCAGACAATAGTCGAGTCCACGCCACGCCGTGTTGCGGCACTTCTGCATGCTCGCGGGTGCCCTACACTATATTATACAGGTGTACCAGTTTTTTTTTTTTTTTTGGGTATTCAGTGTATTTGAAGACCACAGCTGATCATCATAGCGATAGACACTGATAATAAATGTACGTAACTGTGAAAGTATACTCAGACGATGAGGTGTAAAGTTATTTAAAAATCAATTAAGGCTTCTTTCAAGCAATGAATACAATTTGAGAATCACAAAAACATAAGAAGAAGACGATTATCGAGGATCACTTTTGAGAAGCGAGTAAAGTTACAGTTGAATGCAATGACTTAACTAAACGTCGTCTGTGGTTATGAAGTCGAGACGAAATATTGAGATAAAATTAGTAATACAGAATACTGTTACAGCCGCATTCGAAATATCTACACTGACTGAAACTTACAGGAAAGAGAAACAGCCTTTTCTGTTCTGACCGGCCAGAGTACAGAGATCGAATGGTGCACGCCACAACTTTGCGTATTTTAAAATGCAACACAAAGATGTTTTGATGTAATGTAAGCACTCATCTGTTAAAAGCTCTTATATTCGTTGACATTGTTTCTAAGACAATTTCCTTTCAATTTAAAATATATAAGATAAATAGTTCTTGTGCAACACAGTGGCTAGATTACACGATTCTCGGCTTGTGGTGTCCAGTGGTTCTTATGGCGGCATTGTTACGGTCACTGCAGGCCACCGCAGCGACACAAGTGTGGAGCAGACACGGCTATGTCTTTAGTAAAAAGTACGTCACTGTGTCCACCTCAATGGCCCTGCATCACTTTCGTGCTCCCAGAACCTGCTGTTTCGCAAGTTGACATGCCGTCAGAAAGTGGACGTGTGTGTGTGTGTGTTTCTATGTGTGTGAATGAGTCTGTGATAGGACAGTAACAGGAGAGGTGACACCATGGTGTCATTATTTCAGTTGATCTTAGCAGTGCTGAATGAACATCAGGTGAGGGGACCACATGGACTATGGATAAAACTGATCCAGGAGTGGTCAGACTTAATGTGTCGACTTCAGTACCACTTCATATCCAGTGTTTATTACCGTCTGTAGTACCTATGTAACTAATGATCGATTGTGCACGTAAATAGTGAGTAGATGATCCTGCTATTATCAAACCTGTATTACTTCTTTCCAGTGCACGATTTAATTACGTTCGTACAGGCAACTTTATGAAATTTCACATCTGACTGACGTATAACCGGATTAAGTTGTGAGGTGCCGGGGCAAGCAGTGTATTTAACGCTAAATTCTTCTAGAATCTACATATGTAAATGATACTCTAAGCCCCCCCCCCCTATTCTAACTCCGACTTTTGCTGTTGTACATGGATTAAAAAATATACGCGAACTGAATGTAATCACCCCTGCAAGTGGAGTAGAAAAGAGTTTGGCACCTGCAATAATTTAATTTGATAAATAAATTAAATAAAGGAAGGTTTCATTAACGTAGTGAGAAATGATGGGTTGCTCTACCGATTAACAGAATGAAAGTTCTGTCCAAAATAACAATATGATTTATTAAGACTAAACACAAAATAATAAACAAAAACACATGAAACATTTATAATTCATCAAATTGGCTCAAATTGGATACTCAAACAAACGCTGTGAAGGTGAAGTTGTCCCTAAACTAGATTGTGAGGTTTAAGATGAAGTGGTATGTGGAGCCAATTCCTTGCCACTCAAATCTTAAGAGAGACACACAGCTAACCCAACATTAATTGCTGCTACTCAACACAGAACAAAGTTAGAAAAAGACGAACAGGCGCGCTCTGCTGAGCTCTGATTATCACCTACGAAAATCCCTATCTGCCGGTGCTGCGGACATACATTACCAAACTGTCTTCTTAACTGCCAGAACACGATCTGGCGTACCGGAGGTGATGGCTGGTTGCTTCGACGTCCTCGACCGAAAGGCGAGAGCCGGCTACCTAGAGCACCCATACAGGCCGAACACACAACATCCCTCCCCCACGACAGTGGCTGTGGTTAAACGTTCCAATCAGCAACTCGAAAACCGGCGGAAAAATCCACTCTATTGCCAGAGCACTACCATTCCACCAATGGAGATTCTTGGCGCCAATTTCTGCGCTGATTTTGCTACATCACGGAGCTATGCCCTGAGCAAGCCAATCACAGTTACTATTTTGTAGAATGCGCGGGAATTTTCCCACCACAACTGCCTGGGTACACAAGTCATTCCCACGCCTCGCTGGTAGCCCGCCAGAAAGTGTTTTCGCTAAGTTTCTGCGAAGTAACGGAACCTCTAGCCCAGCCGCTACTTCAGGCCCCTCCGGGCGTGTCTTTTGACAATGTCAGCGTCTGCAAAGCATTCACTCGACTTCCTCACACCCGTCGGCTTAACCCTTTCCAGATCAGTGGTGCCCGCCTGTCACTGGACCACCCGGGTAACGAGAGACGCTGCGTGGGAAGTCCGCGTGTGAAGGAATAGCGATTTTTCACTGCATGCAATTAGAGAGGAAAATCGTAAGATAGAAATATGAGAGGGGGCTCATGCCACCTCTCAAAGTCTCAAGTATCGTTAAGATGTTGCGTGTACGTGTCTGAATTTCGAAATATAAATCGAGCATTTCACTGTCTGCAAACTCAAATACGAACAACCGATAGAACTCGGGTTTATACATGTGATAACACCTGTGATGTAGCCCTCATTTAATACTTAAATAAAATTATTCATGTAGCTTCATTCTTCCAGGAAAATAGTTCCGACACATTAATATATCTTGGTGTTTTCTTTTTACACGTAAATATCTAGCGCATGATAAATTTGCAGTGTTCTAATTTTTCAATGTGTAATTCACGTTTTACTGAAGCTTAGTTCAATTACCATATTATTAAGATGCAGATCTTTTCTTTTAACTAACAGTGATAATAACAGTGGAAGTGCCACTTTAATTCATATGTTGTTCTATACAGTTTAGTTACACATCGTGCAACTATGCACAGTTGGGTCTCTGATACTTCGCTAACTTGTGCGAATAATATGATTAATTTTTATTAAAACTCAAGAAAGATTTTATCTCCCATATTTCTATGGTGGAAATTTAAAACTTAAGCGATAAAAACTTATTTTCCTTGCAGTTAATAGAAACTTGCATATTAGTAGCAAATCTTTGTTCTTGTGCCGTATAAATTTTGCTAACATCAAGTAAAGCTCAAATTAACGGCTGAGTCAGAATGTAATTTCATTGTTCTCCTCATCGTTTATGAGCAAAAAGCAAATATTTTTTCTTTATTTCTTTTCCTGCTATGAAATTTACTATAAAATATTTCTTTTTTCTCTATTGCCTACACTAATTAATTATTTTTCACATTTATTCAGTTCCATCAAATAGTGTTTGAAAGATTAATACTATCTAGGCAGATGTTATAACTGGAAACTGTATCCCTAAATTGTTACTCTCTACATTAACAGAAAATTACTACTGTCTTTGCCTTATAGTTTTCATGTAATTTAAAAATATCGTTTATTTTTTTCTTTCATTTTTTAGGGCTCTAGATTAGTTCACCGGAAATTCTATTTGCTATTAATAAGAAATTGGGAGCTTACCTGTAATTTTTCTTTAATCAAACTTTTATTTGATCTATATTTTCATACAGCAGGTGACTATCAACCGTGGACGAGTGCTAGCAAATCTAAATTCCCAACACAACAAAGACAGAAAATGAAAAGAAATAAAAAGTAAAAATAGAAGCGCCGTAACCTCTTTAGGCCCTCATGTTAAACAGCTGAATCAAAATTCTACATCTTCAGGTGTTGGCCAATGCATACCACTGACGTTCCCTTACTGAGAGATCACTTGCCACAATAGTTGTGAAAGATATGATTATCCGCAGAGCTCGCGTTAATGTTTCGTTTAGAGTGCAATTGATCGATAATCCAGGGAAAGCTCTTTGAAAATTAACGGCCAAAACATGTTGTACGAACAAATAGAAGGTCCCTTTTAAAATCTCTGGTGCCTCTTAAACAAAGCATCTGAGTCAATGCCTCGCTCACTGAATATCACGGAACCAGTCTCCAGCACAAAGACAGCGACCACTCAGCTACCTGAGAGCAGGGCTGGCCGGTGTCGTGGGGTTTCCTACCGTGGGGTTTCCTGCGAGCAGTGGCACACTAAACCTGTCAGAGGCCCGGGCCGGCAAAACAAAACGAGGCTCGCCTTGCTGCCCCCTCCCACCCTCCTCACCACAGAGGAGTTCTCCGAGAGCTTCAAACGCAAACGGAAGGAAGTCCCACATTGCTTATCATCTTCATTTTGTGTCGTGATAATTCACAAGGTATAACGTTATTTTGCGTAACATCGAAAGTGACTGCTCTCGTAATCTCGGTGCTATTATTTAATAGCTCTGTTGCCCCTTATATGACAGAAATCATTACAGTGTTGCTCCGATCTTGATGAAATTTTGTACATTTGATTTCAAAACAAGGAGAACCTCAGCGTCTAAGTGAAATTTCATACGGTGTATGGCGGAGGGTACCTTACAACAGAATTACACACCGTTTGACTGATCAGCTTGGGAGTTGGCTCATGTATGTATGTTTTCGTGGTGAAGGCATTTATACAAGCCAACGTATGCTGGATGGCGGAGGGTTGGCCTATCTTTAAACAAATTCAACATCGTTTCATCAATCAGCATGAAAGTTGGCAGATATACTTATTTTTTCATAGACAAAGAAAGAGGAGATGGCATGACAGAGGCAGAGGAGGAGATATACGGAGAGAGGAGAACGTGATGGGGGCGGGGAGGGGAGAGGAGGTGCATCCAGAGAAGCAGAATAAAAGAGAGAGGGAGCAGCAGGTAAACAGAGAAAGGGGGAAGGTGATGAATGACTAATGGAACACTGTAATAAATACAGAAATTAGGGGTGTTATTATGAATTTGGTTTACTATTAGAAAAAGCGTGGGAGGAGGTGGACACAGACGGGAAGATGGATGGAGAAGGAGAGGAGGATGGTGAGGAGGAGGAAGTGTTGTGAGAGAGAGGGGCAGATGGAGGAGATGGAAAGAGATATGGATGAGCGGAAGGAGGAGGTGGATAGAGAGACGAGATAGGACTAAATGAACAAGAGAGATGAGGGAAGAGGGGATGAACTGACATAAAACTGGGATGAATAAATATCTGGGCAACGCCGGGTTTACAGTTAGTAATTAGATAAAGATTTACGCGACAATGGGCGTGTTCATCTGAAAGAAATTACAGAATATTTCCCTATGGTTAGATGCGGTGTATGAAGTCTCGATAACTAGAGTGTTGTCTTTGATGTCTACAGATGATAAAATTCGTTGCTTAATATAGATGACTCCACCAAAGTTCATCTAGTTGGAATTTCAAAAAATGGTTCAAATGGCTCTGAGCACTATGTGACTTAGCTGCTGAGGTCATCAGTCCCCTAGAACTTAGAACTACTTAAACCTAACTAACCTAAGGACATCACACACATCCATGCCCAAGGCAGGATTCGAACCTGCGTCCGTAGCGGTCGCGCGGTTCCAGACTGTAGGGCCTAGAACCACTCGGCCACCCCAACTGGCCTTGGAATTTCATCTTTATAAAATGAACTACATAATAATCAGCTGAAAAATGCTCCTGTTGGAGCACAATAAAGGAATATGATCGTGTTTAAAAGTCTCTGAAAGAAAAGTGGGCAATCAGCTGTCCAAGTCCTCATTCCGCCTTCCTCACCAAAAATTCTGGAAGCTTCACACGACGAGTGACCATGGTATGTAAGAAATTTACCAAGTAAAATTTCAGTTTTGTTGAGATAAAAATTCAATAAATAGCAGATTGGATATTAGAACTTTAGAAATACCGTTGAAAGCGTTCTTTTGTTAATGAGATCCGCCAAATACAAATAATTAGTTTCGTATAACATATATGACGAAACTCCAGAATCGGCAAGTTAACTTTGCGAAATTATTGATGCTGATCGACGACGACACTGTCTGAGAAACGGTGACAACAACACCTGCACTGAGGGCCAGCGACTGGGGTAGACAAGCAGTGGGGGAGGCTCAGTTGGCAAACACCTCGTTAGGGAACCGGTTGCTCTGGACAGCTTCGCTACCTGCTGCAGCCTTGTAGGAAACCCCGCGTAGCCGACAGGTCGGGCACAAGGGGCACCCTGCCGAGGCTCTCTCTGCCTGCCTGCGCTTCTCGGAAGTACCCGGAACTGCGTGTCATTCGTGTAGTACTGCGGTGCGACATCTTCAGTTCGGCACAATCGTGGTCGGCGAGTACCGCAGATTTGCTATGAATCGACATTCAACACCATGCAGAAACAATTTAAAGTCAATGTGAGAGGAAAAAATTACAACGATAGATAGACAAGGTTCATTGTTCTATACATCAACATGCATTTTGTGCTAATTGCCAACACCGAAGCAGCCATTCGGACCCTTTCTTGTGAAAGGGCAGAGGAAATACGCACTGAAACAGCCAGGATACTGCGCCGAGCAAAACCACTAGCTTGCAACCTGAAGAAAGAAGAGGTACAAGCCATTAAGAATCTCAACGCCGACAAGACTATATTGGTACTGCCTGCCGATAAGGGGAATGCGACCGTCGTAATAAAGACCGAAGATTATGAGCAAAACATCCGAGGCCTATTAGATCCGACGACGTACCGAAAACTAAGCGCAGATCCGACGCAGCGTATCACTCGGAATACAAATCGATTAATCAAGGCGTCTTCTCTGCCGGCGGACATACAGAGAAACCTGCACAACACAGAAGTCCTACCGCCTCGGCTGTATGGATTACCCAAGATCCATAAGAACAACGTTCCACTGAGACCGATCGTTAGCGCTCCTAGTTCACCAACGTATAAACTGGCGAAACACTTGGCCTCTCTGCTCCAGCCATACGTGGGGAAGACCGACACATACATTAAGGACTCAGGACATTCCATTGAGAAACTGAAGAAACTGAAACTTGCGCCAAACAACATCCTGGTCAGTTTTGATGTTGTTTCGTTACTTACGAAAGTGCCACTCAGTGACGCTCTGGAGCCCATCGGTCCCATGTTCCCGCAAGACATCAAAAAGCTCTTCCATGCATGTCTCACCACGAGCTATTTCACGTGGAATGACGATTTCTACGATCAGCTGGAAGGTGTCGCCATGGGTAGTCCTCTCACTCCAGTGGTGGCCAACTTCTTCATGGAACAATTCGAAGCACAGGCACTGGACTCGGCGACTTGCAAACCTAAGGTGTGGTACAGGTACGTCGATGATACTTTCGTGGTGTGGAGCCATGGTGAAGAACAGCTCGGTGAATTCCTGAGACACTTGCACAGCCTCCATGCCAACATAACATTTACCATGGAAGTAGAAAAGGACAAGAAACTGCCATTTCTAGATGTGCTGGTCACAAGGAACTGCCAAAACCTGGGACACAGCGTGTATCGGAAACCGATACACACGGACCGATACCTGCACAATCTGTCAAACCACCACCCTAGCCAGAAAAGAGGCATGATTAGTACGCTCGTAACGTGAGCAGGACGAATACGTGAGCCTCAACACCTCAAACGAGACATGCAACACCTGGAAACTGTTCTGCGGAGCAATGGGTACTCCACAAATTACATTAGAAGTGTAACAGAGCCAAACACTCGGCGAAGTAAGGAACCAGGAAAAGAAATGTCGGGTACGGCCTTTCTGCCATACATTCCCAGAGTGATGGACAGAATCGGCCGTATATTGCGCAAACACGGCGTAAAGACAATTTTCAAACCGACAAGGAAGATCAAAGAGTGTCTTAGATCGGTGAAGGAGAAAAGAGACCCACTTGCAATGTCGGGAATATACCGTATACCATGCACATGCGGAAAAGTTTATGTCGGAATGACTGGACGATCAATTAACACCAGGATCAAAGAGCATAAGCGACATTGCAGGTTGGCGCAGGTGGAGAAATCGGCCGTGGCAGAGCACGCACTGAATGAGACCGACCACGTAATAAAATTCGCCGACACGGAAATTCTGGCTGTAGAGAAGCACTATCACACGCGCTTGTTCAGAGAAGCTGTAGAAATACAAAAACACGCGAACAGTTTCAACAAGAAAGAGGAAAGCCTTAAGGTAAACGGATCCTGGCTGCCCGTACTGCAGCGAACGACCGTCGCAGCTAGCAAGAGGAGAACCGCACCGGAAATGACCGCGGAGAAGCCCTCGGACGTTGGCGCGCCAGGTACATATAGTCTGCGGCCGCGAGCTCGCCTCCAGTTCACCACCGGCAATGGAGAGTGAAGCTTTGACAATGCCAGCCACTCGTGCTGGCGAAACGTCAGAAAAATCATTAGATGAACGTCGGCCGAAGAACCCGAAACAGAAGCCAATAGGCAGTTTGCCAACACCAAGACTTAGCTTAAACTCACGTACGCCTCGTCTCCATGGACGCCGTGCGGTGGGCCTCAGGAGCTCACGTTGAACTAAGTAGGACTAGATAACAGCTGCAAATCAACATGGCGGAGAACGTTGTGCATGTCTAACTGAGACCATAACTGTCAAAGATAAAAGACCAACGCAGTTATATCTTAAAACAAATAACTTATAGAAAGGTTGAAAATCTTGAACAGAAAGCCTCTGCACTAGCTTATGACTAAAATGTAACAACCTACGCATGGATTTATATAAGTTCGAACACACTGCCCAAACTAGCACTATTAAAAATATCGGCCCTTTCACAACGAATACTGCATAACGCACCCATCGTTATTAATGAGAGATGACATAGGACTTAAGGGGCTCCGGAAAGGCTCAAAATCATGAAAAGTTCAATTTTTACTTTTTTGCGTTTTCTGAATCTGCAGACTATTACCTTATAATAGATATATAATTTATTCAATTCCGAAGACTACGACTATTTTTAAATTTTTTTTGAAATTTGTTCTACATGGGCGTGACCCACTGTGACGCTGTTAAACTGCTGTCAAATAGTGTTATTATTAACGTCCGTGTTCATCAGGTACATTTTAGTGATGTGAGATAAAGTATGTGTTGTGGCTAACCTGTGATGGTTCAATATATATCGCTGGTGTGATTGTCGATTGTTTCATGTTTATTTACTCTGTCGTTATCTCGAAAATATTCGTAATTCATTCTGTTTCTTGAGTCTCTGTTTTGTTGAAGTATAATAATGAGTAAAAGTAAAGTTATTAGAAATTCTCTGAAGGCTTTTAAGAAAAGGAGAAATGTTGGAAAACCAAAGGTATGTGTTATTACTGTAAACAATAAAGACGATAACCAAGTGAGTTAACCTAACCTCTCAAGTACACCTGCCCATAGCATACTTCACACAAGAAGCTTGGTTCAGTGAGTGAAAACTATGAATGTTTTATGGGCGAATCGGATGTGAATGAAATATTTGATATGTCGGTTCTCAAAGGAATTTTTTCAAACTGTGTAAGATGTATTCATTGTAGTGAAGTTGGTCTGGAACTCTCCATAAGAAAACGCGTAGGACTTGCTAGTGAAATATAACTGAAATGTGATAAGTGTTCATACATGACCACCTTTTGGAACAGTGTTGCAGTAACTGCAACTGAAGAAAATGGTAGCAAAATCTACGAACACAACAACGAGCGATGCTTGCTTTAGACAAGGAACGCCTTCGGGCTGCAGACAGGGCTGTAAAGAGTCTAGAAATACAAGCAAGAGTAAATAGGAGGAGGAACAAGAGGAAGCTGGAGGAGGAGTTTGGAGAGGATGAAGATAATCCATCCTATGGACCTGGAATGCACTAAAAAGTTAATCCAATCTTTGTCGCTCGATTCCCAAAACTTTTATTTTCTCATACTAATTACATGTTTTCTAAGGATCTTCCAAACATATTTGTTTCAAACTTTCAGTAAATGTTACACAGTACCTTCTGCATAATTTAACACAGCCTTTTTCCAAAAAACTGTCTATTTTTGAATATGTAAATAAAAAAATGCAAAAAAATGTTGTGAATTTTCATTACAATTGAAAAAAAATCATCTTTAATAACTGAACTAAAATTTTGTAAAATCCCTTTATTCCAATAAATAATCTGTAAAAAGTTCAACTTCCTACCTCAAATACTTTGTGAGGAAAGATGTAATTTATAAGCGTTATTTTAACATTGCAAGTATAGGGCGTTCCGGAGCCCCTTAAAACAGCGAAACTGTAGTATGTAAACGCCATAATGCCATAATCTCGATTAACCTATACACAGACGGTCAAGAAGGTGTTTTTATCAGTTGATGCAGATATACTTCTTAATGCTGATACGCACTGAATGAAGAATATTCTCAAGATTAATTTTTTATCTTGTTACTAAAAATAACGCTTGAGTGAACGAACAACGCCGCTTCATCGCCATGTAATAACAAAGGACCAGCATAGGTCAAATTATGGTTTACATGTAAAATATATGGTGAACGGACGTACAACGCCCTTTCATCGGCCTTACACCCTATCGACCGACAATGGTCAATTTCACTACACGCTACTAAGAGTATTATCGCCTCTTATATTAAAGGCTATTGTTAAATAGATATGATATGATAAAACGTGCTTGACCCAAAAAGACACATAGGAAAATTTTATGGACAGTTGACATGAGGAAACGGCATGTTCTTCACAGGGAAGAATTAAAAAGAAATAAAAGATAGCTACTAATATGCCCATATGCATGCCATAAGTAGACAAGGATGAAGTTGCATTGCAAATTCAAATAAATGTAAAGGGATTTAAATCCCAAAAGGTTGTTACTTTGTTTTACTCCAAAACATTTTACCCTTCTTCGATAATATTCCGTTCAAATTTGACGTCATTCTAAGCTGTGGTTCGTTTTTTTACTGCGTTTTTAAACGAGAATTTTAATTATAATCATCCTGCATATTACTGCAAAGTATGTTGGTTAAATCGAGGGGCATGCCTGCAACGAATTTTCGATATAATCCTGGTATTGTTGAATTTATGAAGGAAACAGAAGTGTAGGAACGAAAATTGCAGCATGTGAAATGGTTTGCAGACCTTATATTTTAATTGGACTCGATAGAACACTGCCCACAGTAGGGCACTGCAAGAACACAAACAACTTATTTCTGATATGGCACGGATGCATTTGTAATGAAACTCGCATTGTAGAAGGGACAATTTCCAACACAAAAAAAAGACTGTCCTGTACCCTAAGCTCAATGACATTAAAGATAACCCGAGTTTTGAAGAATTCATTGTTGCCTTGAAAAATTTGCGAAGATAGTTTTCTAAGCGTTTTGTTTTCGAAATATTTACAAGACCGTTTGCCATGTCAGTTGAAAGTACCCCTGTGCGCCTTCAGGTGGAGCTGATTGTCCTGCAGGATAATTACAGTTTAAACACAAATCCATTTACATTAGAACTGCCCATGAAGTCTACATATCCTTTTTCTCTGGTAGAGTTTCCACTTTTCCATAATGAAGTTGCAAATGTACTACAATATCTCGATAAACATACGTCTGTGAAAGATCTTCCTTCTACTATGAAACAAAATAAGGCACGATAAAATATAATGTAATGTCATCAGCGCGTCAAAATCTGTGAAATTGTTCACGCCTGTCAGTATGCCGACAGTTAATACCAGACAATAAATAATAGTACGTGTTCAGCACGTCAAAGCGTTTCGTTTCTGAACTGTGTTGTTGAGAAACACGAAATATAAAAACAAATTATATACAGTGTGACTGCACTGACGTCTAAATGTTCAATCTCAAGCTCAGACAGCGTGGTGTTGCAATGGGGAAGTGTGCAGCCTTGGCATGTGAGCCAGCCATGGCTCGCGAGCCAAATTCTTGGCTGCTCCTGTCCCAGTGGGCGGCGGTTCCCGACAGAAAAACAGCAGCCATTCATTCACTTCAGGAGGCGCTGAGCAGGGCCACTAGCCAACAGATACGGATCAGACTGGTTCACTGTGCGATTCCAACAAACCTCCATATCAAAATACCAACAAAAAAGGCTTCGTCGAGACACAGCACTGCTAACACAACGCTGCAATAATCTAACCATTCGTACATGCCCACTCTTCATACAGCTATTTCACAAGATCTTCTTGTCTAGCAGCGCTATTATGCATTTAAAACCAGTCATGACAATGGCAATCGGAAGCTGGTATATCGTATGTTACCAGTACAAAACTCCGAGAGCCTGAAAATGTCCTGTTAGCTACTGCCTCCATCCTTGACTTACCACACCTGCAAGCTCGCTCCCGACTGTGTCTGAAGTTCCGTACACATGCAGTTAGCACCTACTCTGATCCAGTGGCTATCCAAAGAACTACAACTGCCCATAAGACCCAAGTTAATCATTTCTGGAACCACTGAAGCAAACAAACGTACAGTGCTACCACCAACTACTATGTGTATTAAGGATGGGCGCCAGTTCGTCACCTAGTGGCCACCTGCTGTGTGTTGTGACATTAGATGCTGTTGCACTGTAGGCAATCGAGGTGCGATATTGCAGCGGCGGTCTACAATATACATCTGAACAACAAAGCAGAAACAATCATTTATAGCGGTACATGACAAACATTCTTTCTGAGACCATATACACCCGAGTACTAAGCCAACAAGTTAAGGCAATAGTACTACAGTGATATCAAATACTATAACATCTTTTAATCCATCAAAAGCTCATTTGGGAAACAGATTGCAGCATTCAGACGTATATTCGCAACGTGCTTAAAATGGACAGAAAGGAAAATAAATTTATATGAGAAAAATGGTTCAGATGGCTCTAAGTACTATGAGACTTAACATCTGAGGTCATCAGTCCCCTAGAGTTAGAACTACGTAAACCTAGCTAACCTAAGGACATCACACACATCCATGCCCGAGGCAGGATTCGAACCTGCGGCCGTAGCAGCCGCGTGGTTCCGGACTTAAGTGCCTAGAACCGCTCGGTCACAGCTGTTTATATGAGAACAGATTGGAGATGAGGATGTGTCACTGACTCCTGCAAAACCGCAGTTCAAAGGCATACACTGAAACAAAGTGACGATAGACCGGCAAAGAAGATTGTGCAGGATTTCTCGTGACAAGAAAAGACCAAGAGGTCAACCGGAGGGAGGATGGCTTTACAACATAAACACGCAATCACGAAAACCTTGGATGTTAAAAGTTGATGATGGCACGGTATGGATATGTCTGGAAGAGGCCTGTATCCACCAGTTGTCATAAGTGGCAAGTGATGGTGATGTTGAGGATGATTCAAGAGAGAACTGGCCAGTTTAATCATGTGTTTGGAAATGGTATTCATCAGTATGCGTCCTAATTCGTGCGTGCTAGAGACAACTGTGGCTAATGTGGATTTCAGGGCTGCAGTTTAAACGTAGCTCTTGATGTACGAAAATTCGTTCTGTTCAGATGTGGCATCAAACCGGTACAGGTAACGAATCTGATCAGCTGCTAGAAGGCAACGGAGCGCTACGCAAAACGGATTGATGAGTCATATGTAAAAATAAAGAAAAGTGTTTAGCCTAATGGAAAGTATTATGGAATGATTAACTGAATGCAGATGAATTTCAATTCTTTTTAAATGCCAAGTATAAAGAGATTCCGAGAAGTCCCTATAACCCTGTCGGCTTTGTCCAACAGGTGAAATAAATAATTGCGTTATTGTTATTCCTGCTCTGAAGCTGGCGAGAAGCAATGTCGTCAGTATTGCTTTGTTTCATTTTTGAAGCCGTGGCAGATTTGCGTGGACGCACTAACACTGTTAAGGAGTGGTTAGTGGCGTGAAATGGTGTTCGGGTTGTAGGGAAGCAGCCTACTCACGCTGTAGTAAATTCACATCAGTTTTTCCATTGTGTGCCAGCCAGTCCGCTGCAACTAGCTCTGACGTCATAAATGTTGCGCAATACTTTAAAAATCAAGCAAATAACCTACAACATTTCTAGCACGTCAGGAGTAATACCAAATTAATATGTGCTGAATATCAGTTCGATAACTTCAACCATTTTCGAAATTTGGACGTTTTTCTGTAAAAATCATTGGCGCATCAGAAAAGAGCTAGAGAGTTAAAAATTTATAATTAGATTCATTTTTCATAAATCTTTAATAGAAACAGTCTTCTGGATCTCACAAATTAAGATTTTAGTTGAAATTCATGATTTTCTGGTTTTCGTCTTAAAACTTAAGGAAGCAAGATAGATTAAGTAGGCTAATAAATAAGGCTAGGATGTTTATATTTAAGTAGAATGGAGATCCTCTATCACCATAAGGATGTGAGAAGTTTCATTTGAATACCAATAAAACTATAGCGATAGCGTATCTCCAAAGGGCCAGTTCAGAGCTCGTCTACTGCGTGCAGTGTAATTAAATTAATTCTCTCGCCCAAAATATTTAACTTCGCCACGTCAAACTTGTACTATGATTACTCACCTGTGTGTTGAATGCTCATTTAAATTAAGAGCTTCATCGGCCATCAGCAAAAGAAGCTATGATTTATTCGGTAACTGAAAGTGGTGCATTACTAGCCCAGTGGCTTGTCGGGAGAGCCGATTTGATCGAGTCGCGTCGCGTCGGTATCATTGGTATAAACGGCCTCGGATGCCGTAGTAAGTTACTCGGGATACGCGTAACTAGGAAATCATTTTCGAGTGAAGTGTTAATACTGGAAGGATTTTAACTATCGATCTTCAGTTTGCGTATTGTCGTATTTTCACGTGCCGCCGCGGGACAAACATTCTACCATTATTTAGCGTGGCGTTTGATGAAACATTATCATCAAATTATGGCGAGCATTCATTTTAACATTTAATTTTGACATTTATAGATACATCAACGCATTAGACTCTGAACTTCTGTGTTAGTTAGGTTGTGTGGATTCTTTCGTTCTTCATCTGTGACTTTCAGAATATACTCAACTATTTTAGAAAATCGTTTTTGATTATAAATCCCGGACAATCTCCTAATTCCTCAGAGTTATAAGCTGTAACTAGGCACTAGGAATTCTAATTACAGGCTTCACGTTTTGCTAATCACTTTCTGGTTGCCAATATTGTAGTTAGAGAGCCAGTGTTGAGAACGGCGAAAGACAGCATAAATAACATAATAGGAACATTTAACAACAATAATTCCACCCGCCGCCGCATATACGGGTAATCGGCCGGGAAATGCAGTGTTTCTACATACAAACAAATTATATAACAGCAACATATTTCCAACCTGCTGCCCCATAGGGTCACATTGGGTCCAGACTAGAACAGAGGTGCGGAGTGAGTGCGTTTGAAGATAGCTGCGTCGAATCCCAATTCGTAAGACGGCCCTCCTTGCTTAGGAGAAACGTGGTTTTGTTTCAGGCAGTGTCAAAGAGAGGACGCTTGGCGGGGGTAAGGAACAAAACTCGAGAGAAAATTTGATAGACCGGCAAAGGAGACTGAGTGCTGGATATCTCGTGACAAGGAAAGACCAAGAGGCCAACCGGAGGGAACAGAACGTGTGTTTTGGAGACGGCGTCTCCAATGAAAGAAATTAGCAGGAGAACACGTGAACCTGAAGTAATGCGATCAGAGAAACATGACTACATTAAAAGAGATCTGAAAATGGCTGGATTTAGACCGATGTTCGTTAATGAGTCACCTGGCAGTGACGTGGAGCAGACTATTGCGTCCAGCCGTGCTTTGTTGGCACAATTCCAAAACTGATGGGAATGAGACTGGATGCAGGCTTGCCATCAAAATTGCCAGACCTTGCCCTGAATAAAAGACAAAAACCCTCCTGCCTTTGACCATTCGCACAGAACATGGACAATGTTGAACAGAATACGCCCCAGTCATGGGATAAGCACGGACTCTCTTCATAGGAGGGGTAAGTCTCCATCTCCAGACTGCGGCTATGGAGCAACCGCGGAAACCGCTCGTCACATAATTGCAGAACGTTCCAACAGGGCGTACCGTAGTACTTCCGGTGGTTCCCTGATAGAAACGAACGACGCAATTGATCATATTAAAAATTTAGATGTCTGTAAATTACGTGTGTTATGGTTTGTATTATATTTCAAATTGTGCTTGAAAACCATACCGGTACGTTAAATAAATAAAGCACTATGTCATGTCCAATTTAAAGATTATTAGCCGTCCTGTATCTTCTGGATATCCTACGTTTCCTCTACTTATATCAAAATGAGCATGAAAACTTGGTCCGAAATATCATAAAGTCTAACCACGGAAATCAGTGTAACTAATGGCTTCTAGAACCAAAATGAAAGCCGTAATGCTAAGCCAAGGACGGCAGAAGGCTCATTTGCACGCTACTGAAAATTAGCATAAGAAATTTTCTCGGGCGTATTTCTGCGTTTCGGCACTTCAAAGAGGCGTTCATTCAATTTTCTCGAACTTGGTCGGGTATTTATGCAAACACAGGCTGTTCCGTGAGCGGTTTCTGAAACACAAGTCCGTTTGCACTGAGAAGCAATTCGCTGACTGCATAAGTGATGTCTACCGCCACTCGCGAACTTTGTACGGAGTCGGGTAGACGGGAAACTTCGGAGAGGAAGTAACAGGCGTTATTCGTTCGTCTGCTTTTTTTTACCACCAAAAGAGATACACCACAGCTTCTTTATGGATGAGATAGGAAATTGATATCTTCTGCAGAAAAAATTCCGTCAGCTATATGCGACTTGTGAATCACCTTCTCTTTGAGTGGTCTCAAATATCATACACAAGAAAGACAACATGGCAGGTCGTAGAGGGACGAAATCACTGCTCTCCCAGTGAAATAGTAAGACGCAATTGAAACTACGTCGCTAAATAAGAGCTGGTTAAAGATGTGTGAGAGAATAATGTCTTGTCGACGTGGATATCATTACACGTCATTTTGACAACATTGTGGAGGAAATCAAACTTGGAGAGTTTAGGAAATTTCAAGTTCTGGCAAATTCTTATGTAAATCGCCTTTCTCTGAGGAATGGTGGAATAATAGTTACAGTTGATGGACACCGACATAAGGCAACATTATTATTATTATTATTATTATCATCATTTTGAGCTTTTCCTCATTATAGAGGCTCTTCTCCAACACAATAATTTACTCGGAAATTACTATACAAAGAATAAACGTTCTTAAACTGCATTTTCAAAATATTTCTCCAGGTGTTTCGATCTTGTGTGTCCTCTTCCTGTGCGCCCATTCCCCTGACTGCGTGCTGTACATTTTGGAGCCAGGTGGTCACAGGTCGTCCTCTTCTTCTTCTCCCCTCTCGCTTCCTCCATTCGTCGTACCACTTTAATTTCTTCCTATCCATTACGTCATATGTTCTTTCTTTTATTTCCATTCTCCTTATTATTTCGGTGTTCCTTATCTTCTCTTTCCACTTTTTTCCACTTTTTTAATTACTGTCGCAAAAATTTTAATTAATATGTTTGTAACACAAATTCATCGATAGTCTGAACAAATTTTATGATCACGTTTCTTAAATATGGTGTTAATTTAACCTAGCTTCATCTTGTTGGGTATTGAGGAAACTTATAAATGTGAAACAAAGAGTGTCTGTGATCCTTAGGGGAGAGCAAAAGAAATTTTTTGTTGCAAAACATGATATTCTTTACTATAGGTATCTACAAGTCTTTACATATTTTACAGGTCTGTCAATAAATTGTAGAAAAATAGCTCCCTAATTTTGTAGCTGTCTATTACACCTGTAAAGGTGTTTTACGGTATCAGAATTGACGAATGGTACGATGTGTTTCAGATTTGTGAAAAAAGGCTAAGAAGAACATGGTGTGCCTGTTATTCCCCATGTCAGATGATGGATGGGGGGCCTGGGGGCCTGGGGGCCTGGGGGCCTGGAGCACTCAAAGAAGATAAAAAAGGACTGTGTGTGTGTGTGTGTGTGTGTGTGTGTTGTGAAGTTAATTGAACTCTAGTGATTTTCTTCTCCTGGGAATACATTGTGTCAAAATCACTGTTGCATAGTCTAGATATTTGATACCAAACATCGACTTATTTTAAATTATTTAATGGATTTGGTGAACAAACAGTCCCCATTTACTTGTTGTTTCAACACTTGAGGAATGAAACCACCTGCGTCGAACGTACGAATGTAGTCCTCGGTATGGCAAACACCAGACGCTAAAAAAATTTTCAATATGGGACACCAGGGCTTCTTACACGTTTTTCCACAGTAACCCCTTTTGCACAGACACATTTCTTCACAATTCTACCCCTCTTTCTTAGCACCTTCTCACTGTTAACTGTGCCACTAAGAGCATACATAAACAACTGATTTGCTAGTTTCTAAGGTTTTTTGCGCATGAATAATATTCTACTTAGCCTCTTTGGTGTAAGTTGACCAAGTCCTTATGAGCGAACAATACTTGGGAGAAAATACAGAGTGGCCGAAAGTCCCTTACTATTTGAAAATGACATACTCACGAAATACTGCTGGCATAGACACAAAAACAGCGAGTGCAAAACTGGATAACAGGTGACGCTGGACGGAAACACGTCGGTGACGCCGCATGAGAAACGTGTGTTAAATGGACCGTAACGAGAGAGGCAGTCGGATGCGTCTGCATTCGCTGCATGTTAACTTGACCAGAAAAAAGTACTGTTAACGAAGATTTACTATCAGATTGGAAAATCTCCTACTACAGCTTTACGATCCTGTCGTGATAGGAAGGATATTCCAACTGGTAAAGGTTCTGTGACAAGTGTCGCTGTGAAGAAAATCATAACTAAGTACGAAGCCACGGGTTGTCTTGCAAACCCAATTGCACGACGAGATTTAAAACATCATTCGTGATCGGACCGTTTTTCTTCGAAGAAATGCGGTGTCTGCGTTTCAAATTCTCAGCGTGACGTTATAGAATCGCATCATCCCTAGCCTGGCTGATAGACTCCTGATGGAAGGCACGACATTTACGCAAGATGGCGCTCCACCCCATATTGCTTCACGTGTGAAAGATCTCACATTTGTTGGTGAGGACCTCGTACTGAGTCGCCACTTCTGTCATGGTTGGCCTACCAGGTACCCAGACCTCAATCCGTGTGGTTATTGTTTCTGGGGTTACCTGAAGACGCAACTGCACCGCGTTCGTCCGACCTCACTGGGGATGTTAAAATACGACATCTGACGGCAAATTCTCACCATGCTGTACAGTGCTGTTCACAATATTGTTCCCCAACTGCAGGTATAGTTGATGAATTACGGCCGACATGTTGAGCATTCGTTGTAAAGAACATTTTTTTCTGCGAAAAATCAAATATTATAATAATTAGTGCTTTTGTGTCATATGATCCATCATACGTTGATCATTTTGTGCACATTCTTTGTTTTAATAAAACCCCAGGTCGTTTCAAGAATGTGCGCAATTTTTACCTCTCTACCTACATTTCTCCGCGAAGTATTGGATTCTGAGATGTTAACGGACTTTCGGGTTACCCTGTACTTGAACAAGATAATTACAACATAAATTCGTTCGTTCCTACTGAAACTAGTGAAACCAGATTTTCACATGTACATTGCTTTTTATAGTTTGTGATTAAGTAAGAGGTTTCATATGATGTTCCTAGGCGCATCTTATCGATCAGTCTATAGCATTCGTGTCACTGTTCTTGAATTATCTATGACTTATAGATGTCAATAACGGCACGAGGTCAGCAATAGTCCACAGCTTGGTCGCGGTCCAGGCACCGAGTACACGCAACAGCACAACTCGCAGCACCTGGAAAACATGGCTGCGTCGCTCGCCGAAGTACTGTGCAAGAGCGAACACCAGGAAACACATCGTCAATTAAACTAAACACTTATCTCTGGCACTCAAATCATTATGAAATAATCATCAAGCACCCACACTTAACGATAAACGGTAGAAATAGTTTAAACTTCCCTTGTTCCACATAACTAAGATATACTGCAAGATTGACGTCTGAAACACTAACTTAGACACTTGTCTTCTTTGTCGCTGACTACCATTAGCGGAAGAATGGCCTACATCAAAACGAACCGACCATTTTCGAAACTTTCCAATTAGTTATTCGTTCAGTGTGAAACATGCCATGGTGTCGCAGCTCTATTTCGTATAATTCTATGCCTTAAATAAATTTTTTGTGTCTAAGCTTATCCATGACGTATATCTTATTGTACATAAATACATAAAACTCTAAGCAGTCGCTTGTTTGAAACGTTATTTATTATTCCATTAACCGGCTTTCGAACCTTTTCAGCTTCATCTTCAGGTCGTTTTCCTGAAGTTACATACAGGTGTCTATTTGTGGTATAACGATGGGTGCTGACTTGCCCGTACTGTCGCAAGCCAGCACCCAGCATTATGCTACAAATAGATTCCTGCATGTATCTTCAGGCAAACGACCTGAAGATGAAGTTGAAAAGGTTCGAAAGCCGGTTCATGGAGTGATAAACAACTATTCAAAAAAGTGACTGGTTGGAGTTTTATGTATTTACATAATTCTTTTCTGTTTTATATCCTACAGGTAATGCATGTGCCACGAGTACAACAAATTTCCGAATTCTTATTGATACTCTGTTTTAGTAAATATTATTATAGAAATGAAGATTTACAACCAGATAATGGCAGTGGCGTACATAATTCACGTAGGAAAATTTTATTGAAACAAATATTATAAATTTACCACACCTGTAAACCACGTACACGTGAAAACTCTGCTGCGCTAGAACTTTCTCGTTTTATCGTTGTCATAGCTTACTTGAAACCTGTCGTCCTAGTTTTTCTGAAAGTTAATGTTTCAAAAGTTATTTGTATTCCAAATTTTCGTGTTCTAGAGTTTTAGATTCCTAAAATGCAATTCTTTGCGAAATCCAGTGTTACAAATTTGTAGCCCCGATTTTTCTTTTCCGAAAAATACACAATTTACTGTCATGGCGGCTGCAGTGTAACACGTGTTAAGTTCGGCTCGCGAAATTTAGTTGAATTCGAAGGTGTTCTCGCAGGTGGTGTTGTCTAGTACCAGTGGAAATCGTGTAAACAACAGTGTTCTGTGCAGTAGTGCTATTTTTTTTCTGTGCTCCGCCAATATCTTCGAGAAAATGGTAAACAGAAGAGTGAACAGCAGCGCGTCCAGCAGCGGGGAAGCAGCAGGTGCGGCGGTCCTGCTCTTGGCGGAAGGTGTGGACGCGGCTCCCGGTACAGCGGAGCTTGTCCGCTCTGAGGTAAACGCTGCACTTCGCGATAAAGACAATCTCGATCTGATAGCAGGCACTATATCAGATACTGTAACGGCAGCAGTATTGGCCAAAATGCGTGAAACTGTTGAGGCCAATACTGCCGAAATTACAGCACTAAAAAAGTCTGTGTCTGAATACGAGAAAAAGGCACGAGAGTTGGAAGTGAAACTATCTGCCGCAACAGACGAGCTAGAACAGTACCAGAGGCGAAATAGTCTACGACTGTTTGGAGTAGCAGAAAATAAGGAAGAAGACAGACAACCTGCTTATACAGGTTGCCCGTGAAAAATTAGGCGTTGAAGTGACCGAGGCAGACATTGACAGGAGTCATCGGGCGGGACGAAAACTACCAGGTGCTACCAAACCTAGTCCAATAATAATTAAATTTGTCTCATACCGAAAAAGAGCAGAGATCTTTACCCAGAAGAAGAAGTTAGCAAAGACAGGGCTTACAATAAGGGAAGATCTGACACACGAACGGCTAAAGATTTTAAACAGTGCCATTTCCCATTTCGGTCTTCAGAATGTCTGGACTCAGGATGGCAGAGTAATCATTAAGACAGCAGCTGGAAAGAAGACAGTCACAAACATGACAGAACTGAATAGTATTAAGTGAAGCTACTCGAGCCAAAAGTGCAGACTTAACACCATTTGCAAATTGTAACAGTCCTATACTCAGATATAGTCTTGTAATTGTATTAACTTTTTAATTATACCCATATTTGTACCTTCAACTAATTGTTTTTGTAACTGTATTAACTTTTTACTATTTTTTTGGTATCTGTAGCTCTAACCATTACTTAATTTTATTTACTCCTAATACTTTTTTCATTTTCTCAGTTTATTCTTCTCCATTCTGTAATAGATCTATTGCAATTATTAGTCTCTCCTTTAGTTCATTAATCACCCATCTCTTCGGTTTAAATTGTTCACAACAAAAATCACTATCAGTATCACTTTAGCAAATTTCAATCGAATTGTAGCTTCCTACGATAATCACTACCAGTATTACTTTAGTAAATTTCAATTTAATTATAGCTTCCTACGATAATGTATTAATTATTAATCTTACTTCTCTCTGCTGGCAGCATCGGCCTCTTAAATCACTCCCCTTTCCCTTATTTCCTCCATAAGCTGTTTCAAATACGCTAATTACATTTCTCCTCTTACGACATAGGATACACAGTGACACACAGTCGTCACTATTATGGTCATATTCTCCTTGCACCGAATACCACTAATCCATTTTCTATACTCCCGCAACCTCAGGAAATCTTTTGCAGTCGCCTTTCTTTCGGCACTCGCGGAGTCACAAACAGGGTGCGCAAAATCTCGGACTCCCTTGTGTTACGTCACTTGGCGGAAGCAGCGGCCAGTGCCCCTCGCGGCAGGTAGTGCCCAACAAAGGGACAAACCAGTCTGCCACCCTACTCCAGGCTGCTCAGGGGAACGCGTCAGAGCTTTTAGCAGCTCACTGCAACATCCAGTCTTTAACTGCACATTACGAAGAACTTAGCCTCCTCTTCAACCAACTAAACTACCACGCAATCCTCTTATCCGAAACGTGGCTGAAACCACACATATCCTCTGCATCTATTCATCTCCTAGGGTACACATTTCTTAGGGCAGACAGATAAAAAAAGCGAGGTGGCGGGGTCGGCGCGTATATACGAACAGATCTCAAAGCGAAAGTTATGTACGTCAAACCCTGCTGCAGAAAAAGAGGCTGAATTCATGTTCATTGAAATAAATATACAAAGTCGGAAGTTCTTGACTGGCGTCGTGTACAAGCCGCCAAAAATAAGCTCAATGAGTTCCTTCCAGTCGGAATTACATTCACTTCAGTGTCAATACGAACATGTCATCGTAATGGGTGACTTGAACATAGACCTCCTAAGAGACACTTCCTCCGCAATAAACCTAAGAAGACTGTTTAGTTGCAATAGCATGAACATTCTTCCATTACAACCTACACACCATATGGCGCACAGTCATACTCTTATAGACGTAATCGCAACGAAGCAGACTGACAAAATAAGAGATGTTGGTCAAACATCGGCCCCTGGCCTCTCAGCACATGATGTAATATTCCTGGCCTACTCTGTGCAGCCCCCAAGGATCAAATGCGTTACATAACTTGTAGGAACATGAAACGTATTGAGCTTGACGCCCTAACAGCCGATTGCTCAGAAATCTCATGGCATCAAATAATCAGAGAACCTACAATCGACGGCAAAATTAATGAACTTGGTGATAAACTCACTGCCCTCTATGACAAACATGCACCTGTGCGCACAATCCGTGTAAGAAAATCTCCTGCTCCAAAGCTGACAGCTGAATTACGTCAAATGATGACTAATAGGGATGCTGCCCACAGGCGTTTCAAGGCAGATCCGAAACCCGAGCGTTTCGAAGAATGTAGAAAGCTACGGAACAGAGTGAAACAATGCATTCGCAATGCAAAAATCAGGCACGCTCGCTCCCTTGTATGCAGCGATCTGACGCCCACGACTCTATGGAAGAATCTCCGTAGCTTGGCGGTCGGAAAGGCAAAATCGAAAACTACTTTTCATGTGTCAGCTAACGAATTAAATGAATTCTTCTCTGCACCTCTGAATACCCGCACGGCTGATAATTACCGTCCACAAGAATCCCCAAACAGGATAATTAACAACGATACCTTCCATCTAAAACATGTAACAACAAATACGGCAATAAAAGCAATAATGAGAATCTCTTCTGATGCAATAGGCAACGACAGTATCGGTATAACCATGATTAAGAATTTTGCCGATATCTTAGTACCTGTCATAACTGACATATTTAATTTTTCCCTCGTGAACGGAATATACCCCACTGCATGGAAAAGAAGCATAATTCGACCCATCCCTAATATCGAAAACCCGCAACTGCCTAGTGATTACCGACCAATTAGCATACTGCCTGCTGTTTCCAAAGCACTTGAATATATAGTTCATGACGAAATCACTGAACACTTGCATGAATTCAGCCTATATGACAAATTTCAATCCGGTTTCCGTAAACATCACAGCACAAACACTGCTCTAATTAAAGTAACTGATGACCTGAATTATGCCATCGACAATCGAAAGGCAACCATATTGACGCTACTGGACTTCAGCAAAGCTTTTGACACTGTTAACTTTGACATATTGATCAGAAAAATGCAACAGCTTAATTTCTCTGATAGTGCAATGAGATGGTTTGAAAGCTACTTAAAAGACAGACAGCAATGTGTTTGCGTAAATGAAAAATCTTCTTGGAAACATGTTTCCTCGGGAGTGCCACAAGGATCAGTCTTAGGACCACTTTTGTTTTCTTTATATGTCAACGATATTTCGTCGGTTCTGTCCTCCTGTAAATATCATTTCTATGCCGACGACATACAGCTCTACCTAAGCGTCAGACCTGAAGATGTAAACACTGCAATCGCTCAGATGAATGATGATCTGTCTTCAGTAGTGACATGGGTGAAAAACCTGGGGCTTAAACTAAATGCAAAAAAGACGCAAGTTGTTTTAATAGCCCATCAGAAATTAATAAGTTCAGATTTTCGCGAATGGCTACCTCCTATTCTGCTCGACGGTACTCCAATACCATATCAGAAAACAGATAAGAACTTGGGTGTAACTTTGGATGAGCATCTCAACTGGGCGGAGAATACAGTCGCAGTGTGCCGAAAGACGTCTGCCTGTGAAAGGTCTCTGTTGGATTCCTTTCATGTTAATTTCTTAAATCTGTTGTCATTTACGGCATAAATTCCTGTTCTAAATTTACTGTGGTATTTCTGACTATCTGGGAGTTGACCACGTGAAGCATGTGGTGTAATCATCAAAGTAGCCCTCAGCTATTCTTTTTGGGAAGATTTCACAAAGAGTTAATATGAATTTAGTATACCAGTGTGTGGTAATTACATGATGGACAGGATTGTGCTAAGAACGTAACTTCTTTGGGTGAAAATTGAATCGGTTGGTAGTGGTTAATTTTCTGTTGCATATGTTTCAACGTTCTTTGTGTGTTGTTTTATGAATGCAGTGTTGTATGCAGTCTCCCATTCTTGGCTCCATATTTGATGTGTTCCATAAGATTGCAATCTCACATTTTCACAATCCTAAATAAGGCACCAGTTTAGTTAGGAATCAAGTTTAATATGCTGAAATTTCAATGATCAATGCTAAAATAAATTTCCAAATATAAACTGATTTATTTCTTTTATTTAAATTCTCTTTTATATATATATCACTGGTTGTCCTATGACTATTAAAAGATTATAATTAATGTTAGTCTGGTTGGGAATTTGGTAAGCTAGACTGGATACTTGGTGAAACAGTTGCTCAATAATGCAAGGTTAACTTCCCCAGACAGCTCACAGCTTTTAAACCACTTTTATGGTCTTGAATATCAGCACTGCTTTCATAGCAAATTAAACCAACAACATTACACATGGCGACCCTGTCTGTGATCCCGCTAGACTCTGGAATCTCTGAAACGTTAGATTGCAAGCGTTGTATAATCTTAATTTTTTTTCCCTACAGCGCTCAAACAACTTCTGCGTTGTTTCTGAGGAGACATTCAAAAGATTCACTGCGCTGTTGAGCGGCGTTGTGTTGTTTGTCTTGTTGTTTTGTTTTCTATATTTGTGTGTTTCTTTTCTCGCTTGTACATTGCACTGTTTCAAACAAAGATAAAAATTTGTTTTGCATGTGAAAAAGTGTGTACTAGGTTGGGTACCTTTCGTGTAACTGTCGAAATTTTTGGGGGATACATTTATTGTGATTAGTGTGTTGCCTACCGGGTATAAATTGCACTAATGCAGACACGTAACCAAGCTAAAAGTAAGCAGTCAGACAACTTAAGCAACATGGACCAAGGGGATAATTTGATTTCGAATATTAACGCGTCGGACATTTCCGAAAATACAACGGGAAATACTTCAGACGAGATGCAAAACAGGACGAACGGGCTCACAGCAGAGCCAGAAATTAATTTGTCTCCTACTAACCAAATTGATTTGGCAGAACTCATGAAAGCCTTATTGCAACAAAATAAAGAAGACGCAGAGAAATTAGAAAAATCGTTCCGAGAACAAAAAGAATCATGTGAAAAATCGATCCGCGAGCTAGGCGAACAAATGACGCACAAATCTGAAAAATCGATCCGCGAGCTAGGCGAACAAATAGACGAAAAACTAATCCAGCAGACAAATAAAGTCGACAAGTCGATGCAGAGAGTGTCCGATGATATCTCACAAAGAATAAACAATTTGGCAAGTGAAATAAAAAGCGATATTATGAAATAATTAGGCCGTACATTTGAACAAATCAATGGCCGTCTACAAGCCTTAGAACAGGGCAAGCGGAGTCATGATGCGGAATCGAAAGAGAGCGAAGAACAGCTACTTAGGAATCTCCAAGCGCTGAGATAAGAATGCCAAAGAGAACACCAGCAGGGACTCTCGAGGGTCCAGGAGGCGGAAACGCATTGTCCAGCGTCCATTAGCAACACAGTAGCGGACAACAGTCAAGCGATTCACGCTCTCGAACAGCAAGTAGAACAATTGAAGCAGACTGGGGCGGAGGACAACAGACAAATACATGATAAGATTGCGGCATTAGTGGACATCGTAGGCACGATGAAGGTGACGGAAAGCGAGAGCAATACTACACCAGTAGTGGTCGCAGAGACCGAAGAAGTGCGTTCGCTTCTTAGATTTCAGAAGGGACAGTTCGAAGTGAACAGGCGGCACAAAGCTGTAACAGGCGAATTACAAGAACGCGTGGCGCACCTGGAAAACCGCATGGCGTGTGATTCCGAACTCGCCAATAGCACAAAAAATAGCCGTACGGACAGTGAAGAGAGGGACTTCGGCCACGAGGGAGATTTTGACGACAGGGAAGAATGTATTTTGAGGGGCAGACATGAGAAAAATAGAAACATTCAAGGGCCTCGCCGGGAGGAAATGTGGGGATTTGATTTTAAACATTTCCTTACGGCGAGAAAGTTTGAGATATTCCGAAATTCGCAAAAAGGAATACATCCACGAGCATGGCTCGAGCAATTTGAGTTCTGTCTTCCCCCCGACTGGGCAAGTTCACATAAGATAGAATATATGTGTGGCTATTTGGAAGGCGAACCAGCAATTCGCATGAGGTCGGCAGCGCGTCACTGCAACTCCACTTGGGAGTTTCGACAAGCCTTTCTGTCCGCCTATTGGTCGGAAGCGGCACAAGATAGGGTCAAACATGGCATAATTATGCTGCGAAATTAGAACCAGTCTGGTTTCGGCAGCCCTGCACGCCTATTCGACCACATGCTGCAGGCAAATCAATTTTTATATGACCCATACGGGCCTGCGGAACTAATTAGGATATGCATCACCAAATTGCCGATGCACTTGCGCCACGTCATTCTTGCGGGACGATGCAAAGAGGACGTGAAAACGTTTAAGACACTTCTCCAAGAGTTGGAATACAATGCAGGAGAATGCCCGCCTAATCAGGCACAAAGTTATTACGGGGCACAGCAGCGCGATCGCAGTCGTGGCCGTAGTACTGATCAACGGCGTGACTGGTCGTCGCGACGCGAACGGAACAATAATCGGGACCGGCCGTATAGAAACTGGGGTAACAGTCGCGAACACAGATGGAACAACGGAAATGATCGAGGACGTGGACAAGATCGTGAACACTACAGGTACGGCAACCAGAATCGATACTACGATGAATACGGTGGGAATAGGACTGTAGGCGGAGCACCTCATGATGTTGAAATTCGGCCGGCCAACCCTAGACATAATCCAGCAAATGGAAATGAACAAAACCGGCAATGACAAACGATCAGCGCAGAAGGCGCCCAATCGGAAGAAATGAGCGACATGGCAAATGAGTAGAAAGGACAGTGAGAAGTAGAGAGGACGATGAGGAGAAAGAATTGATTAGTTTAAATTTGTGACGTATGCATTTTGAATAATATGTTGGTAAAAATACTGATAAAGATGTTTGTATGTGATTGATTGAAGTGATGTTTTCAATCTATTTTCTTTCCTTGTGCAATTAGGGTTTAGGTTGGTTCAAAGGTGAAGATAAAAGGTTTCTTTGTGAACGAGTGAAATGCTGTTTATGTTTTTTGGTGTAAATTGAAAAGAATCGCTCCTGAGAGAAGCAAGATCTGTATTGAATTAAGGCAAAACTCAGGGGAATATCCGATCTGTGGGTATTATGGGTCTGGCAAACCCAGGTCCCCAGCTGTTAGTAGCCTTGTTTCCGACTTTCTGCTTTCAGTGCTACTATCTATCTATTACTATTCTATATCTGTCAGTGTAAATGAGGATCTCTTACTATAGTATGCGTGCTGTATGAATATTTTAAGATAGGAGAACTCTGAGAAAGGATTGAGTAAGATTGGAATCTTGAAAACAGGATGCGATAATACGATTGTTCAACCAATGGCTTCCCAATATGCGCTAATATGTTAATATTGATGATATATGTCTTTTTTGTTCTTTATAGCTGAGTATGTAAAGTGCTGTCTGTGGATTTCGTCAGTATATTGCTTCCCTTCAAGTGGAAAGAAGAATTGTGGTTTGTGTAATTTACGTGGCCCTGAAATATTATTGTGGTAGTCAAATACGAGCAGTTTTTCAGCAAATGGAGAATGGAACGGAAATATGGATCCTTTTTGTAGTCTTGTTTAATGTTGAGCCAGAGCCTGAAAAATTATTCTGCGTTAATATTTGTCCTAGAAAAGAGATGTTTATGTGTTTTGCTGATGCTGTGAGCATTAAAGCTTACTGTTTTCGCTGGTGCGGGATGCACTGCAGCCTATATGATTTGTACTGAGGAAATTTCCCTCTTGAGGGTAGAGGAAAATTAAATAATTTTGATTATGCGACCGAAGGAAAGCTTGGTTTAATATAATAAGGATGAAGCAAAACATTTGTCACTTAAACTACGGGAGGATTCGGATCTTTTGTGTCTGTTGTAAGTTCAGTATGTTAAGATGAAACTGTTTTACAGAATAGAGGAGACCACAATTTTGCCATTCATGAGAAATGAATCCAGAATAACCACCACAGGCGAAATAACTGATTTGGAAGCGAAAGGTAACTTAAAGAAGGAACGAAATTGGAGCAAAATGGGTAAGAAAACGTAAAAAAAAAGGACCTTCTCAGAGTCATCTGCGTGATTAACTCTTGTGATAACGTAATTTTAGATGAAATTTTCTTACTGTTTTATGTGTGAATATATAAGTATGATAAATGTATAATTGCGAGTCTCTTATCAATTGTGTGAACTGGTATAAATGTTTTGATTTGCAAATAACCATTGTTCTTTCTACTTTGTATGTTTAAGGAACGTTTCTCCATGTTTATCATGTGACAAGACGTAAGCCGCGAGCGTCAAGAAGAGGACGAATTAGAATAATGTTGTAGTGGTATATACACGGTGTTGAAATAGCATTGAAGTAACTTGTTGGCTTAACTAGTAGTGGATTGAAGTAAAATTTTGAGTAATGCATGTTTATGGGTAGTTAGTTTGTAGTATAGACAACAGGTGTGCATGTGTGTGTGTGTAAATAACATGTGAACCCTATGCTGTCCTGACCTATACTTGCACAAGGCATAATCCTATTCATTTTAGTGAATTAATAAGTAGCATTTGATTTATTAAAAGGTAAGTGAACCACATTAGTGATGTGGATTTAAATATTATATTGTCAGTTCATTTAATTTTTATTTTTATACTGTCAAGTCATTTCATTTCTATTTTTTTATATTGTCAAGTCATTTAACTTTTATTTTTATATTGTCGATTCATGTAATTTTTTTTATTTAAAAAAAATTAACTCTCACTTTCGTTCTTAAAAATTGTGAAAGACAATACGAAGTGGTATTATGTATGGTATCTTGTAATCACATAAGTATGATGAACAATTTCTGTGAAAGCAGTTGAGAACGTGAAAGCGAACCGGCTAAACTCTTACGAGACAGCGGGAGCAGCGAGGAGGAGGGCTAGATGTAAACTAGCAGGTTTCCCAGCAGGACACGCTGTCCACCGGGCCACTTCGGGAGCGCGGTCGACAACAATGAAGAGCCTCTAAGTGTCATCCTTGCCCAGGAATATCAAAACGGCGGGCCAATTGAGGATAACTCAAGAATGTAACAACACAAGGGGCGTGGAGCCCTTTGACACGTACTGTAAAGAGAAATTGGCAGACTTCAACGACACCTATCAACATTTCCTGACGGATGCCCACTGTCAAGCGACAGTAAATCATGGTTCGATGTTTTATGGTCGCTAAGGGTGACACAAAGAAGAGCCATTAAGTGTCATCCTTGCCCAGGAATATCAAACCGGCGAGCCAATTGAGGATAACTCAAGAATGTAACAACACAAGGGGCGTGGAGCCTTTTCACACATACTGTCCAGAGAAATTGGCAGACGTCAACGACGCCTATCAACATTTCCTGACGGATGCCCACTGTCAAGCGACAGTAAATCATAGTTCGATGTTCTCTGGTAGCTAAGAGTGGCACAAAGAAGAGCCATTAAGTGTCATCCTTGCCCAGGAATATCAACCTGGTGTGTCAAACGAGGATACCGCACGAATTTGACAACACAAACATGGAACCAAATCGAGATGTACGTGACATGGGCCACCAAGAGAAACTTCGTAAGAGGGCAGGGACGGCGGGATTGCACACAACAGATGGACAAAAAATCCCTAGTGACAGCTGCGGCGACGAACCCTCCCCCCTTCCCCTTATATTGTGCCTCGGAACAGTGGAACTACTGAGTGTGTCAGTGAACAGTGATTATACGGTTCATAGTTCAATGCATATACGTGTGTTTCTGTCAGAGGAACTTAGACTCGTGTGTTTTGCAGGGGTTCGATTTATTGGTGTTTATTAGACTGACTCCTGTATTTTGCAGGTGTTCTATTTATTGTTTTTTTTTAGACTTTGACTCTTGTATTTTGCAGGTGTTTTATTTGTTGGTATTTTTTTTAGACGTTCACTATTGCACTTTCAGAGCTGTTTTATTTATCAACGTTTGTTTATGTGTAATGTATTAGATTTGTGATATTTTGTTTCGTAAATTCATTCCTGTGGCATTGCTTCGTTTATCAGTCAGATAGCTATTCATTCTCATTGGACTGTGATCGATTAGCCTTTGCATGGGGCATACTTATAGTGAGGAACCCCATAAGGGTAAGAATCACATAATTAATTGTATTTTCACTATAATGACACAGTGATCATTGTTTGCTTACTAACTGAAATATAGTAGAGTGATTAAATTAGTGCCACAAAGTTATTTTAATTCTACAAATTATTAGTTTTATAAGATATAGAATTTTTTTGCGACAACCACTTTGTAAAACATGTTTTTTCTCTTATCATTTTTTTTTTCTTTTGCGGATTGTGCATTTTAATGTTCTACTTTATAATACTGATGTTATTTTCATGTTTTTTTTAATTGCTGTGGCACCTTTGCTATTTTCATAAATTTTACTTGTTAATAAACAGTCATAACTTTTCCTGTGATCAGTTGGCTCTTGCAATGAGCAAATACTGGTGAACTCCGTAAGGGTAACAACCAGAAATTGTTTTCATATTACTAACACAGGGAAAATTGTCTTTACTTGCTGACCGAATTAGGTCTACATGATCTTTTAAATTGGTGTCACAGATTGTGTTCTTTTTCTGTTTGAAATTGGTAGATTTTAAAGATGTTTTGAAATTATTGTGTTTTAGCAAGTAGCTGGTGACCTTTTGCCTTTTCTTTACATTTTTGTTTAAGTTGGGTGTGAGAAGCCTGCTTGGGAACGTCCTAGCAAAGCCAGAAAATTCCCTGCACAGTCTTATCCTGGAGCGTTGGGGTTATGAAAGGACTCTGTTGGATTCCTTTCATGTTAATTTCTTAAATCTGTTGTCATTTACGGCATAAATTCCTGTTCTAAATTTACTGTGGTATTTCTGACTATCTGGGAGGAGACTGAGCAGTGAAACGTGTTACTTTTACACATAAACAAGAACGATCTGTCACACTACTACACTTTAAAACACAGTTTATATGTAATTCATGTCACACAGTCTCATACGGAACCTACATCCACTTTCTTTTATATACTGATATGATAAGATACTGTCATCCCCCTTCCATTCTGTGTGAGAGGATGAATGAGCAAATGTGTTTCTAGTTGAATGCTTGAGGCTAGCCTGTCTGCTAGAGAACAGTAGGACCAACGTCGGAACAGGTAGCTACGCTTTCTAAAAGCAGAGAGGTTTCCATTCTTAGCATGGTCCTGGCCGTCCCTTGTCATGTTGGTATAGGAAGCTGCCCCTCTGGCCACTTTCGTTGGTATTTGTGAGCCACCCTCAGGAAGCACGCTCGGTAGGAGCGCAGGGCAGTCTGTCCGTGGCGAGCGTCTGAAGTGGTAAGATCTCCGGCTAAGCGCGTGTCTGCTAAGTTCAGCCTAACTGAAAATTTAATCACCTTTATTTCAGGTTTAGCTCTAAAATATCTAATGTTATCTTAAATTGCAGCGCAGTGTAATTCTCGTGTGAAGTTCAGAATATATTCCGGTAGTTGCTTTGTCACTACTTTGTGAGTAAAGTGGAACCACGTGTTGATCAGTAACTCTAACTAAGTTCATCAATCTTAAATGCGAATGTGCGTGAGAATATAACGTCTCGTCTTCACAATAATTTTCGATATAGCAACTTTTCTTTATGTTCAACCCATGTGGGGTGTACTTTGTGAAACCAGTACCACGTGCTTATACAATTGTTTGACCCATCAGGTTAATGGTAAGACGATAGTAACCAGTTCGAGGTTTTTCTTTTGTAAATTGCTTTTCGATCTAATTTACACTCCTGGAAATTGAAATAAGAACACCGTGAATTCATTGTCCCAGGAAGGGGAAACTTTATTGACACATTCATGGGGTCAGATACATCACATGATCACACTGACAGAACCACAGGCACATAGACACAGGCAACAGAGCATGCACAATGTCGGCACTAGTACAGTGTATATCCACCTTTCGCAGCAATGCAGGCTGCTATTCTCCCATGGAGACGATCGTAGAGATGCTGGATGTAGTCCTGTGGAACGGCTTGCCATGCCATTTCCACCTGGCGCCTCAGTTGGACCAGCGTTCGTGCTGGACGTGCAGACCGCGTGAGACGACGCTTCATCCGGTCCCAAACATGCTCAATGGGGGACAGATCCAGAGATCTTGCTGGCCAGGGTAGTTGACTTACACCTTCTAGAGCACGTTGGGTGGCACGGGATACATGCGGACGTGCATTGTCCTGTTGGAACAGCAAGTTCCCTTGCCGGTCTAGGAATGGTAGAACGATGGGTTCGATGACGGTTTGGATGTACCGTGCACTATTCAGTGTCCCCTCGACGATCACCAGTGGTGTACGGCCAGTGTAGGAGATCGCTCCCCACACCATGATGATGGGTGTTGGCCCTGTGTGCCTCGGTCGTATGCAGTCCTGATTGTGGCGCTCACCTGCACGGCGCCAAACACGCATACGACCATCGTTGGCACCAAGGCAGAAGCGACTCTCATCGCTGAAGACGACACGTCTCCATTCGTCCCTCCATTCACGCCTGTCGCGACACCACTGGAGGCGGGCTGCACGATGTTGGGGCGTGAGCGGAAGACGGCCTAACGGTGTGCGGGACCGTAGCCCAGCTTCATGGAGACGGTTGCGAATGGTCCTCGCCGATACCCCAGGAGCAACAGTGTCCCTAATTTGCTGGGAAGTGGCGGTGCGGTCCCCTACGGCACTGCCTAGGATCCTACGGTCTTGGCGTGCATCCGTGCGTCGCTGCGGTCCGGTCCCAGGTCTACGGGCACGTGCACCTTCCGCCGACCACTGGCGATAACATCGATGTACTGTGGAGACCTCACGCCCCACGTGTTGAGCAATTCGGCGGTACGTCCACCCGGCCTCCCGCATGCCCACTATACGCCCTCGCTCAAAGTCTGTCAACTGCACATACGGTTCACGTCCAAGTTGTCGCGGCATGCTACCAGTGTTAAAGACTGCGATGGAGCTCCGTATGCCACGGCAAACTGGCTGACACTGACGGCGGCGGTGCACAAATGCTGCGCAGCTAGCGCCATTCGACGGCCAACACCGCGGTTCCTGGTGTGTCCGCTGTGCCGTGCGTGTGATCATTGCTTGTGCAGCCCTCTCGCAGTGTCCGGAGCAAGTATGGTGGGTCTGACACACCGGCGTCAATGTGTTCTTTTTTCCATTTCCAGGAGTGTATTTTAATTATCAAAATTATTGTGGAGTTACACTCTTTGTGTAAACCAAGTTGACCACGTGAAGCATGTGGTGTAATCATCAAAGTAGCCCTCAGCTATTCTTTTCGGGAAGATTTCACAAAGAGTTAATATGAATTTAGTATACCAGTGTGTGGTAATTACATGACGGACAGGATTGTGCTACGAACGTAACTTCTTTGGGTGAAAATTGAATTGGTTGGTTGTGGTTAATTTCCTCTTGCGTATGTTTCAACGTTCTTTGTGTGTTGTTTTATGAATGCAGTGTTGTATGAAGTCTCCCAATCTTGGCTCCATATTTGATGTGTTCCGTAAGATTACAATCTCACATTTTCACAATCCTAAATAAGGCACGAGTTTAGTTAGGAATCAAGTTTAATATGCTGAAATTTCAATGATCAATGTTAAAATAAATTTCCAAATATAAACTGAATTATTTATTTTTTTTAAATTCTCTTTTATATATATATCACCGGTTGTCCTATGACTATTAAAAGATTATAATTAATGTTAGTCTGGTTGGGAATTTGGTAAGCTAGACTGGATACCTGGTGAAACAGTTGCTCAATAATGTAAGGTTATCTTCCCCAGACAGCTCACAGCTTTTAACCCACTTTTATGGTCTTGAATATCAGCACCGCTTTCATAGCAAATTAAACCAACATTACACTTGTCTCTATGCTCTCAAAAAGTTTCGGAACATATTTCCACAGGACTTGAAACGCCAGCTCGTGCAAGCACTCGTTCTACCGAACCTCCACTGTTGTGATGGTATTCAACAAGGCATGAGTAGTGGAAACAAAAGACGGCTAGAACTAACCATGAATGCCTGTGTGCGTTACACCTGCAACATTCGCCGATATGATCATGTTAGTGCTTCATACTCCGAGCTAGGGTGGCTGCGGCCGGACAAATTGCGTGACTACCACACTCTATGTCTACTTCACCGACTCCTCGTCGCGCAAGCACCCCAGTACCTTGCTTCAGAGATTAAAAATCTGTCATGCCATCATAATCGAAACACTAGCTCACTCTTATTTGGTATCCTAACAGCGCCCACTCACAAAAAAAACCTTTGCAAACTCCTTTTCAGTTGCCGCTGTCCGCCTCTGGAACAAACTGCCCCTTACCTTGCGCAAAATTGAATCTCCTGCTGCTTTTAAGAAGAAGTTGAAGCATTTCCTACTATCATCCTAATAACGTTCTCCACAAAATTAAAGTAGAAGGCCAATCCTCTCATCTGTCAAATAGCAAAGCTAGCGTCTCCTATCTTGCTCCTGAGATGCCTTCCTCTTCATCTATCTCTAATAGCCACGCAATCTTCTTTTCCTTCATATTTCCTTAATTATGTTTCATCATGTCTCTGTATTCTCCTCCTCCCTTCACCATGAGTCTCCCTCATACTCCCTGCTGCTAGCATTCCTATCTAAAATCTGTCTCTTCAATAATGTCTAATTATAACAGTACCTATGATCTACGAATATAAACTCTATATGTATGTATTTTTCCAGGTGTACCTTTCTAATTGTTTATTTCACTTTTTGTACTAGATGTAGTTTAACATGCCTACTAAAACATATGAATGTAAAATAAGTAGAATGCCTGGTTAGATGTAAGAGAGGGCCTGACGGCCCTAATCTTGCCAGGTTAAATAAATAAATAAATTTACTAAAACAAGATGATGTGATTCTGTGAATTATTGAAATTATAAAATGTAACATTCTAGAAAAATGGTGGTTAATTGACATAACTTCGCTACCTATATTATTTTCTTATGTTTTGCTTCTTCGGCTTTTGCGCTTCAGTCTGGAACCGCGCGACCGCTACGGTTGTAGGTTCGAATCCTGACTCGGGCATGGATGTGTGTGATGTCCTTAGGTTAGTTAGGTTTAAGTAGTTCTAAGTTTTAGGGGACTGATGACCTCAGAAGTTAAGTCCCATAGTGCTCAGAGCCATTTGAACCATTTTTTTCTTCAGCTTTTGTGTTAATATGTAAAATTTAATAGTTCAATGTTTTAGTATTTTGCCATTTTTTTTACTACGCCCTTTTACGTATATAAACTGAGTCAGTCTGCACTTGGTATGCAGTTAGTATGGTCACTATGTTAGTAGTTGTCATCCGTCACTCGTTATGCTAACCGCTAACTTCTAAGCCAGTGGTGGGCACGTGTTGAAACAGTTGATACGCTACACATTTAGTACGTACGGTCGCAATTAGTGGTTGAGCAGTGAAGATGCATGTGCTGCCAGGTGGGAAGCATCCGGATACTCCCGTGCAATGCGGGCCTGACCACCATACGTCACCAGAGGCAGACCGGACAGTTGGTAAGCCTGTTTCTACACCTGAAAGATGATGTCTATTCCCGATTCGCGCCAGGCGCCTATGAGTAGCATTGCTAGTGCCACTAGTTCAGGTTTGCCTTAAATACACGCTTTAACGGTGTTGAGCGTTAGCTGCCTTTAAGACTGGGTGTGGTGAGTTGATGTTAGTCAAGAACGCCTTTAAGGCGACAAAGACGCCATTATCAGCACCTGACAGTTTGAACGAGGTCGTGTATAAGGCTACATGAAGATGGACGTTCCTTCTGCGATACTGCAGAAAGACTTGGCAGGAACGTAGTCACAGTATATCACTGCCTGCAGCGGTGCTCACGTGAATGTAAGGTCGCAGTTACATGGGGCTCAGGACGCCCACGTGGCACCATAAAGAGGAAAGACCATCTCCTGCGGCGCATGGCTCTGGCGCGCCGTACTGCGTCTGTTGCCGGACTTTAGGCAGCAGCTGGCACCACAGTGACGCAACGAAGTGTTACGAATCGGTTATTTCAAGGACAGCTCCTAGTCAGACGCCCTGTAGCGTGCACTCTACTAACCCCCAAACGCCCACCATTCGTGACTTCAGTGGCGTGAAGCGAGAGCTCATTGGAGGACAGGGTGGAGCTCTGTCGTGTTTTCTGATGAAAGCTGTCCTGCCTCTGTTCCAGTGATGGCCGTGTCTCGGTTAGGAGAGCTGCTGAGGTCTGCGACCGACCTGGCTGCGTGCTTCACGCACTGGACCTACACAATGGAGTTGCGATCTGGCAGGCGATTTAGAATGTCAGGAGGAGCGCTCTCGAGGTTATCCCGTGCAGCCTGACTGCAAATTTGTGACGTCATTCTGGTGGTCCGATGTGTTGTGCTGCCAACCATGAACACGACAATTCCAGCGTCAACCACAAACTGCACTAGCCATTCCTGTACCGGCCGGCCATGTGCAATAGGCATGGAACTCCGTACCACAAACTGACATCCGCCACCTGTACAAAACAATGCAAGCATGTTTGCACGATTTCATTCAACATTCTGGCGTTTACATCGGTTCTTAATACACCAGTATTTCACATTTGCAGTGGTTTATCCCGCGTTTACATTAACCTCTGATCTTGCACTGCTAATAAGTGTGTTACATGGGAAAATGTATTTCCGAAGTTTCGTTTTTTGGTTTTGCGACGATCTTTTTCGTTAGTGTATTTAGTAACTGTCTACAACATCATATAATCATAGTAGGTAGTTTGAAGAAGAAGAAGAAGAACATCAAGGAGACGTATGAGCGGTCAGATAGGTTGGTAACGGTCTAGGTCGTCGGTGAAAGCGGTAACGTAAAAGCACGGCACTTTCGTAAGATCGCCAGACGTAGTAGCAACGTATAAGGAAAAGCCCTGTTTCCTCCGACCCCTTTAACAATACCCTGACGTCACACCACCAGCGGTCTGACGGCAACCTTGGTCACGACTTGTTGCTCACCTGGTCTTCCGCAACTCACGCCGTAAATAATCGATCCTTTACGATCTTTTAGAGCCTGGTGTTCCCCGCAGACAATAGGAGCCGTCGCCCGTTACCGAATGGGTTTCCCTCAGAACATTCGTGACGAATTGTTTCATAGAGAATTGATCGGCGTCCTATGACTAATTTTCTTCTAGTGTTCGATCAGTGATGGACTATCTCGCGAATATTATTCGATTTACTAACTGAATTTTCGATCAGGGTGAATTTTCCGGCTTGGACGAAAAAGGTAGACGGAACTTGACCTCATCGTATTCAGTATAAACTATTCTGAATTGTCAAACGGAAGTCTCTCGCTGTATTTTGTGTCGTCAGCATCATGAGTGTGCTTTGAATAATAACTATGAAGTAATCCACTCAAAGTATAGTTTGACAAGGTAAAATTGAGAGTCCAATAGATGACGATTAGATTTGCTTCAGCAGAGGTATAGGCAACAGAGAGACAGGTCTGACGTTGCGTTTGAAACTGCAAACAAGACTTAACAAAAATAAAGACACAGAAAAGCCTTCGATAATGTAAAGTAGTGCAAGATGACCGAAGTACTCTGTAAAATAGGTGTGAGATGTAAGGAAGGGTAATATGCACAATAAGAACACGATACCAAGAATGAAGCCTTTAGATTAGAATAGGTAGAAGAGAGGGATGTATCCTTTCACCCCTATTACGCAATCTATAGGTCGAAGAAGTAATGATCGAAATAAAGAAAAGTCCAAGAGTAGTACTAGAATTAAAAGTGAAAGGAAATAAATGATACGAGGGTTATTCGGAAAATAAAGTCTTACAGGTCGTAAAATGAAAACGACGGTGTAAATCCGATGAAAGTTTCCACAGATGTGTTGGGCAGTGTCTCTAGTATGCCTGTGGATCGCGTCACTTTTCAGTTCTGACCACGTAAAGATGCCTAGAAAACGGTGTCTTCTGTCAAGTGGGGCCTGGTGAAAGATTTCGCCTGATTTCATGCAGCCAACGTAACATATCTGTAATACGTTTCCTTCTTCGTGAGAATTCTCTGCCGCACTCTGCAGGAGAGTTGAAGACACCCCTGTAGCGTTTTCTGTGGGAAGTGTTTGATCAGTCACCATACACTCAGTCTTGGCTCCCTGTGATGTTCATCTCTGCTCACATGAACCGCTGCCTATGACGACAACATTCTGGCACAGACAACGAACTTCAGACAAGCGTAAAGAAACGGCGAAAAAGCACAGTTGGCAGCCTCCTACGACGGGGGTATTGGAAAGTTGGAACAACTCTACGATAAATGTCTGTGTCGGAATGGCGACTATGTAAAGCGGTAACTAGAAGGTTTAGCAAGCTGCTGGAAATCAAACATTTTAGATTTTCACTGTGGTTTAAATTTCGCGACCAGTTGGACCTTACCATCCGAACAGCCCTCGTGATGATATTGCTACCCGCAGTAAAAGTGAGGAAGAATTGCAGTGGAATGGACAGTGTAATGAGCACACAGTATTCTGAAGAAAAAGATGAATGATGAACCTAGCATCAAAATGGGGAGGATGTGAAGGCGTCTTGCAACTTCCAAAGTCAATTAACAAGCGACAGAAGAACCAAAGAGGACATAAAAAGCGGAGTAGCACAGGCCAGGAGGACATTCCTGGACAAAAGAAAGCTACTGATAACAATAATCAGCCTCAACTGAAGAAGATGTTTCTCAGAATAAACTTTTGCAGCACAGTAACGTGTGGAAGTGAACCATGGACTCTGGGAACTTCTAAAAGAAGAGAATCGAAGCGTTTGAGATGTGGCAGTGTAGAATGAAGTTGAAAATTAGGTGGACTGATAAGATTAGGAATGAGTATTTTCTGCACAGATTGGACGATGAGAGGAACAGGTGGGTTACATTGACAAGACGAAGGGACAGGATGATAGGACATTTGTTAAGATACCAGCGAACAACTTGAATGTGACTAGAGGGAGCTGTAGAGGGTAAGAACTGTATGGGAAGACTAAGACTGGAATATGTGTCACAAATAATTGATACGTACGATGGAAGTGCTACACTGGGATGACGAGGTTGACACTGGGAAGGTTTTCGGAGGGGTGGGGGGGGCGGGGGGGGGGGGGCTTCACCAAACCAGTCGCAAGACTGACAAAAAAAAGTTGTTGAGAAATCCATGAAAGGAAGTAGGAAGATTACGGTTTAACGTTTCGTCGACATAGAGGTGATTGGAGATGGAGTACAGGCACGGATAAGATGTGATGGCGAATGAAATCGTCATAGGTAAGATTTCAAAGTGAGAAGATGTGTAAAATACAATGAGACTGACACAATGACAGTAAAACAAAAAAGATCTCATTTCTGCCTGGAGGCGTAACTCACATACCTCCATGCAGTCGTGTTCCTACGACATTTGAAGGCTCTTTCACGTCATGACAGCATGCCTTACTTGATTGTTTCCCCACATACATTATGTTGTGCATACGATTTGAAACATGCAAATGCAATGAGAAAGAATCATATCAGTAACCAAACAAGCATTGTTTTCAGCTATCGATGGATAATCAATAAAAATGATTCAAATGGCATCCTTTTCATATCACATACTTGGTTATTTGAAATACAAACATTATGAAAGTTACATTTACGAGGGAAAAAGCGTCGTATTACGGGACCAAATTCGCGTTTTGGACCAGGAAAACGTTTGAAAATGCTTTCTTTACACTGTGTTATTAGCCTAAGCACTGTAATATTTACTATTTAAAACCACTGTCACATGCACTTGACAGAAATTACAAATAAAAAGCATTTGTAAACATTCTCCTTGTAAACAGTAGCCTGCTAATGCTACATGGCGGCACCGGCTTCAAAACGACGTACTGCGTGGGCCCTAAATTTGCGGCGCCATCTTCCCTCATTTTTACCTACATGCGTAGGCTGGTATTACACTATGAAAGAGCTTTACCAAACATCTCTATCACAGATTCTGTCAAACGTCTTTACCAAGCTACTTCACTTGAGCTATTACACTATCGTATAATATTTCGCCACCATCTGTCAATAATGGATATCGAACAGTCAATCGTCTGTAGAGCTGAATTTAATATAATTCTTGTGGCCAGCGAATTTCATGGAATCCACTGTGGATAGCGAGGAAAGAAAATCATAGCGTCCATCTTAACTTGCTTCGAAGCTTCAGTGCGCGAACGTAAAAAGCTACGAAAATTACTTGAGAACTGGAAAACAAACATTCCAATTTGTCCTTATGAAAGTAGTCCCCCGTATCTGCAAACACGATGCTAATTCAAGATATGTCGTTTCTTAGTTTCAAACGTCATAAATGATGTCTCTAGAGCGCCTGTAGCGGTGTCTTTCACTATATAAATAATGTGACACAATATTTATTTACAGTTTTCCTACGGCAGTAAACCACAAAAAGACGACTGGAGCTTAAGAGAGGCTGAACAATTAACATCAAAATATCACAAAAAATACCAACATAAATATTTTTACTTGTTAATGACAATAAATTGTTGTAATCCATCGTACTTAATCATGAAATAATGTGCAATTCATGTGGTGTTTCATTATCTAAATCATGAACGCCATTTTAGCTAAAAATGGTCTCATGGTTAGGTTAACATTTTAACAACAACAGAAAGCTATTCTAGTTCGCAATATAGTACTCATACGTTACAGTGTGTCATTTGACACTGTTCACCAGAATCAGGTAGACCAATATATAAATCACCATAGGAAGAAATCATGACAGTTAGGTTAGGTTATTTAGAGTAACAGATAAAAACGTTAATTCCACTTACGTACACATTATTGACACACTTGAATTTCCACACCCCCTTAGACCCCATACAACACTTAAATTATTCGTTATATCATTCACAGTGTGGCCACTTCGAATGCAGTCGTTTGCTGCAGGTGTTTCTACATAAGATTCCAATGGCTTATTGCTGTTTTTGTAGCCAGCATGGCTTGTACTATGAAGAATTTCATATCCTCATACTTTGGAGTCATCGGTGTGGTGCGAGCCACAAACCAAAAATACTTCCACATTTTATTTATTAAAGGCATTAAAGCATGCGAGGGCATGTATATACACTATGTGATCAAAAGTGTCCGGCAGCAACAGAAACGTACGTTTTTCATATTAGTTGCACTGTGCTGCCACCTACTGCCAGGTACTCCATATCATCAAGCTCAGTAGTCATTAGACATCGTGAGAGAGCAGAATGGGGCGCTCCGCGGAACTCACCAGGGGAAGCGCGTTTTTTCTGTGGAACCTGGGTGGGAACATTTCCGGACAGCCGAGTTCCTTGGTCTCATTGTGCAGGCACATTGATTGGCAATGTTTAGGAGGCAGCCGCGTCCAGGTAGACTGACTGGCTCCGAGAGGTCGCCGCTGCAATGACCAGCTCATTGTAGACCGACAATAAAGCAGAGGATGGGCCCTTGTTAGGCAGGAAGCCGACAAAACAACTGTGAGTGTTTTACGATTTTCCGTGGGACACTGGCGCCCAGACATTCAGACTCTGTTGCAAAACATATTTGTGAAAGCACGGAGCTTTTAGCGAGTTTATGGCCGTTCTTTGGAAACTTCGAAACTGATGCAACAGGAGAGATAACATACCTTTTATGGAGGGATGTGGTTCCATCCTGGTCATGTTGTTAGCAAAAGACACGGCGGAAACGCACCGGACAGAGGCGGCGAAGCTTAATCTTTGTATGCTTATCCATTACGGATATTTTAGCACCGTGACTGTATATTGAATGTAAATAAGTTATACAAAACTGCAACCAGTCACTTTTTTGAATAATTATGTTTTACAATGAACACCCTTAGCTGCTTACAGGCGTTGACATACGTCAACGGGGACAGATGAAAATGTGTGCCCCGACCGGGACTCGAACCTGGGATCTCCTGCTTACATGGCAGACGCTCTATCCATCTGAGCCACCGAGGACACAGAGGATAGTGCGACTGCAGGGATTTATCTCTGGCACGCCTCCCGCGGAACCCACATTCTCAACATATTGTCCCGCACTACATTCGTAGTGCCCCCGCCCATTATACTCATTACTCGCGGCGCGTTGCCGATTCCCGTAAGAGTTCGGGCACTGTTTGTGCATTCGCACAGAAGAAGAAGATGGTCAAGTGGCCGGTGAGCCTTAACTGTATATATACTAAGATGGTATCTGTTCTTTCGGACATGACCGAAGATTATGAAATTTCAGAGACACAGAAAAATGATACATACAGTGCATAGGGGATCCCTCCAAGTTTCCATTCCTACTACGCGCTGTGGCCTAGTTTCAGAAACCGAGAGGGGCCGAGCCTTGGCCGGACGCCTGGCCCGTGTGAAGTTCCTCACGCCGTGGCCGGCCTTGGTCTACGTGTTCTGGCACTCCTGTCCTCTGCTGGTGTGTTCTGAATTATGTTTTACTCCATGAACCAGTTTTCGAACCTTTTCAGGTTCATCTTCAGATGGTTTCAGGAAGTTACATCATTATTGCTAGCATAATGCTGTCTGCTGGCTCTATGAGAAAAAGATGGGACACACTTTAATGTATCGCCATGACTATAGCTTATCTGTCGATATGGATGTAAATTTAGTTTTTTACTTACTGCGCCAGTATAGGAGGCTTTATACTGTACTTAGGGAAAGAAACGAGAGAAACGGAGAGGGGCCGAGCCTTGGCCGGACACCTGGCCCGCGTGAAGTTCCTGCCCTGGTCTACGTGTTCTGGCACTCCTGTCCTCTGCTGGTGTGTTCTGAAACTAGGCCACAGCACCTAGTAGGAACGGAAACTTGGAGGGATGCCCTATGCACTGTATGTATCATTTTTCTGTGTCTCTGAAATTTCATAATCTTCGGTCACCTTCTGCAACCCATGGGGTACTCGTCAATAGCCCTGTATGCCGTTGCTGCGTGTCACACCAGTAACCTTAGAAGGCAACTCTCTGGCTGCTGCTGAGAGCGGAAGCGTGGTGCGTCATGAGGCCCGATTCCAGTTCACATCACTCGACGTGCACGGCTGCATGCGGCTATGTAGCTTCAAGTAGTGCCAACAACGCTGTTTCCAATTCGTTGTAAGAGCCGCTATCGTTTACTCAGACCCCTTTTTTTCTCAAATATTTGTAATGCAACAACGAGACTTTGTATATGTGTTAGCACAGGAATGATCAGAGCTATATAGTAAAGAGGCACAACTTCGTATGCCGCGACACTTACACGTCTTAAGGCCACTATGAGAAACTGAACATTAGCACTGGTGATCACGAAGTAGATGAAGCTAAGGAATTCTGCTCCGTCGGCAGCAAAATAACCCATGAGAGGCCGAGCAAGGGCGTTCCTGGCCAAAAGAAGTCAACTGGTATGATAGATCTTAACGTGAGGAAGAAATTTCTGAGAATGTACATTTGGAGCACATCATTTTATGGCAGTGAAACATGGACTGTGGGAAAAGCGAAAAAGAGACTCGTAGCATTTGAGATGCGCTTGTTTTGGAAGAATGTTGAAAATTATGTGGACCGATAAGGTAAGGAATGAGGAGGTTCTCCATAGAATCGATGAGGGAAGAAATATATGGGAAACACTGACAATAAGAAGGGAAATCATTTAAGACATCACGGAATAGCTTCCATGGTACTAGAGGGAGCTGTAGAGGGTAAAAATTGTAGACGAAAACAGTGGCTGGAATACATCCAGCAAATAATTGAGGACACAGCTTGTAAGTGCTACTCTGAGGTGAAGAGATCGTGAAATGTTGAGCGCCCATAAACCCCAACACACACACACAGATCGTGAAATGAGAGGGATTCGTGGAGGGCCAGGTCCAACCAGTCAGCAGAATGACGAGCCAGAAAAAGAAAATTACTATTTATGGTGTATGATTGACATCGGAATAGCCGGCCGGTGTGGCCGTGCGGTTCTAGGCGCTTCAGTCTGGAACCGCGTGACCGCTACGGTCGCAGGTTCGAATCCTGCCTCGGGCATGGATGTGTGTGATGTCCTTAGGTTAGTTAGGTTTAAGTAGATCTAAGTTCTAGGGCACTGATGACCACAGATGTTAAGTCCCACAGTGCTCAGAGCAATTTTACATCGGAATAACATCGACGCTTTTTCTTGGTATTTGATATGTCAGGCGATAACGACACGTGGTCCTGATTTCGGGCTTCGTCCTGAGCTTACACCAGCTAACGCTTTTCATAAAGAATTACAATCAGTTACGGTGCATTCCTAGCACTCTGGTACAGTTCTGTGCTGCATTACTTTTCATGACTTTAATTTTTTCTGTTGTGCCTGTGTGGGTCGCTTGTCAAGCGTACCTGCAATAAATGCCCTTTCAGAGTATTGGCCGGCACGCCTAATATGCCTTATGTAGTCTCCGATTATCCATTAGTAACAGATTTATACCCTCATCCAATCTCCCAGCTTGTTCACGTTTGTTGAGGCCAGCGTACCACAGACAAACACGTACTTTGCGGCACCAAGTCTCGCGGCCTCATGATAGTGTCGCGTGTGATAGCTAAAAAAAGGGCCGGAAAATAAAAATGCAACACCTTCAAGGACACGGTCATGTTGTTGATAACTGAGGTGGCAGGTAGTCCACCATTGCAGATTGAGACGAAATGGGACACACATGTCAGAGTAAAGGCCGCCGAAATAGTTGGAGCGTATCCGGTGTACTCCCGTCTGGCGGCAACGCAGGTGAGTATTCTCGCAAGTGGACGATCATGAAGGTGCCGATCGCATACTGCGATGCCTTACCCAAAGCACCTTGCGCTTGTTGCTGTAATTTGACAAAGGATCGGAAAGGCTCTGGACAACGAACAAGTTCGCACTTCAATTGGCGAGAGACCTGGTGGTCTTACCGGTCAAGACGGCTGCACACCACGAAGAGGAGTCGTAGGTGGACGTGCGTTGTCGAGCTGCAAAAGCGTATTCCATTCCTATCGAAGAAATTACGGTAGCGTGGCAATAACCATCTGTGCACTGGTTATCTTACCCTGTAGAAACACCACATGTGATCGCGAGTCGTAACTGATGGCCCCCCCACTCCATGAAACCTGTGGTGGGCCCCGCCGGCAGCGGTGGTCTCGCGGTTCTAGGCGCGCAGTCCGGAACCGTGCGACTGCTACGGTCGCAGGTTCGAATCCTGCCTCGGGCATGGATGTGTGTGATGTCCTTAGGTTAGTTAGGTTTAAGTAGTTCTAAGTTCTAGGGGACTGATGACCACAGCAGTTGAGTCCCATAGTGCTCAGAGCCATTTGAACCATTTGTGGTGGGCCCCATTTGACACGGACGAACACACTCCGAGGTGGTCTGCGTCACACATGTGTACGATCATCACTCGCATGGGGACACAATCTACCTCATGACTGAAGACAACAGAGCACCAATCCTGTCTCCAGTCATCTCTTTCACAACAATGAAGTAGCCTCGCGTGGTAGTGTCGTGGTGTCACTGACAGGCTGGCCAGAGTAGCATATCATCTTAACTTTGCTGTATGCAGACGGCTTCCAACGGTCCTCGATGACACAGCAGTTGCAACATCTGCCCGGGTTTCCTCCCTTCACGATGTTCAGTTGCCAACGGCCTTGCGCAGTGGTAAGACCCGTTCCCGTCAGATCACCCGAGTTAAGCGGGGATTGGCCAGCACTCGGATGCATCACCGCCCGGGTCTGCCGAACCCTGCTGGCAAGCGGGGTGCACCCTGCCCTTGTGAGCCAACTGAGGAGCTACTTGAATCAGAAGTAGTGGCACCGGTCGCGGAAAGTGGCAACGGCCCAGAGAGCGGTGTGCTGACCACATGCCGTCCGTATTAAGCTGACTTCCAGGGCCTGGTCTACGAGTGTGCAAATGTTCCACAGACCACAGCAGAAAGCAACGACACGTTACCGATACACAGTAGCCAACATTTGCAGCAACCCGTCCATATGTCCATCTATCTTCCCACAGCTTGGTAATGCGACACCGTTCATATGGCTGAAGCTGTTCGGCAGGGGTAGTGCTCACTGGTGGAGCATGACCAATGTTCCAAACACTGCTCAACTCTGAATTTAGCACATTTGCTGCCTACAGATTTAAAATAGAGGGTAGAGAGACAGGTCTTCTAAACACCATCTGTTCGTTGACGGCCGTGATAATTGTATCAATAACACCACAACCCCTCAATATGCACATATTATATCCTGTCGCCACTGAGGTTGCTAATTTTTTTCTCGCAGTGTAATTGCAGATAGAAGCTTCGGTGTACTTTCACACGTTCTGAAAGCGTGATCAGTACGACCTATGTGTCTTCCTGCGTGACCTCATCAGTGTTAGGCCTCAGCAGAATTGCACTCTTCGGCACTCTGCCGAGAAGCCGCAGCGGTCGCAGGCGCGTCCAATATTCGGCGCACAGTGGCTGGACTGCCGCCGTGGCCTCATATCTGTCTGCAGCGAGTACCGGCAGCCACTGCGCGAGTTGGCCGCCGTTATGACTCGCGCTGCCCGTGCGCGGTCCTCGCGCCGCAATCTTGCAGCTCCCAGAGCAGCTGCCTCCCACTTCGGCACAGCCACTGGCTGCCCCAGTTACGTCTGTCCTGTGACTGACGTCACAGCCGCGTCCCAGCTGCCACCTCCCGAGATAAAACTTCAGCTTCCAGTCGCGGGCAACACCAATATCTCGAGTGTCATCTCAATTACGACAGCCACGCACAAATTTCCGTACTAGTCCAGCAGCTAAACAGGGCTTTGTAATTAGCCTCTGATATGGTGGATTAAGCTGTACATGTGGATGAATCCTGCGCGGATTTGTTTCCATGTCAGATCTCTGAGCAGTCTCAAGGTTTCGATGACATCTTATATCATCTTCATCATGGGTTATCTGTAGTGCTTGTGGTATTTTAATTACTTGGGCGAAGTATGTTAAAGAGACGTCACGAAGTCAGGAAATTTCCACACACTGTCACGTGCCCATGTCTGTGATGGAAGAATATCAGCCGGCCGGGTGGCCGAGCGGTTCTAGGCGCTTCTGTCTGGAACCGCGCGACCGCTACGTCGCAGTTTCGAATCCTGCTTCGGCATGGATGTGTGAGATGTCCTTAGGTTAATTAGGTTTAGGTAGTTCTAAGTTCTAGGGGACTGAAGATCTCAGATGCTAAGTCCCATAGTGCTCAGAGCCATTTGAACCATTTTTTGAAGAATATTAGTAGCGGCGCTGATTTAGTTAGATGATGGATAACTGAGATTATTTTTCAGTTACTTTTCAGCATGAAGTGCCCATTCACATACAGCAGTAAGGGTATAGCAGGTGAATATCGCCCTGGAATGTTAATCCATTGAAACCTCCGAATAAACAAAGTACATACGATCGTATGGCGTATCAAGAGATATTTGTGACTCGATTGAAGATTTTTCGGCTGGCAGGACGCAACAAGTTATCGTGGTTGGAGGGACATCGGCAGATGTAGAAGTATTTGGTACGTGGTGTGGGATACCCGAGGACATCGAAAAAGTTCAGAGAATGGCAGCTAGTTTTTTAGTACCACGAAATAGGGGAGAGAGTGTCACGAATATGATAAGCCAGCTGGGATGCCAATTATTAAAACATGGGCGTTCTTCGTTACTACGATAGCTTTTCACGAAATTTTAAACTCCGAAGATCTCCTCCGAAAGCGAAAATACTTTTTTGAAACCTATCTACCTAGGAAGGAAAGATCGTTGTAATAAAACGAAAGAAATCTTAGCTCGCACGAAAAGGTTGAAGTGTTTATTTTTCCCGCGTGCTCCTCAGGAGCGAAAGTGTTTCTATAAACTGTCTGCCAGACACTGACGTGTCAATTGCAGAGTGGTCATCTAGATCTAGATGTAGATGTTGATGTAGTGAGATGATGTGGATCATTTACCTTGTCGTATTGGCGTCGGCCTTCCATGTGGCGCTGCAGTTTTAGTATAAACTACTAGTGTGAGATATAAACACTGTATTTCACTAATACGTTACTGATTATAAAACGCACATTAATTTTAAGAAATTTTTTACAAAAATTATGTTTTTACCATTTATATTAGTAGATTACAAATCCGGACTAATAAAATTCTTAGTTTTTAAAACCGAACTGACCTTTAAAATCTCTGAAAACCATCTTCTGAACTTTCTTCTTCTTCTTCTTCCTCCTCTTTGTCCGCATCATTGTCCTCTTCATACATAAGATGGTCTTTACTGCCGTCGAGAGCGTTATTTATTCCGCACTTCTTGAAAGATTTAATAATAAAGTCTGCTCTCACTCCAGACAACGACTGTTTTATCAACTGACACATTCTTTGATTGAAGGTTGCTTTAAAGCTCCTTTCCGCGATGGATGGGTTTTATCCATCATCGATTTGTTCCCTTCCTCTCCCACGTATACTTTAAATGGTTTACTCATCGAGACATCAGGAGGTTGCAATTGTGAAGTGAGTCCTCCTGGAATAACAACAGGCTCTGTATTTCCCTCAGTTTCTCTTTCACGGCATTTTTTATGTGACTACTAACGTGATCTAGCACAGGAAGATAACTCTTCTACAATAAAGCACCTTTTTTTCACTCCCACACTCGGTTAATTGATAATTTCATACCAGACTCGTCCATCCAACCCTTGTCATGTATGTGTACGACACTTGGCGGCCCTTTAGAAGGTTTCGGCATTGTTTAGCGCTTGAGACTAATCACTGGATTAAGCTTAGTACTGCCAGAACAACATCGATGGACAACACTCTAGCGCGTTTTTCCACGTCCACCTGCTTTCAGAGTTACAGCTTTAGCAGCTTTCACGACAACATTTCTGTCACTCGGCTCGTCAGATCTGAGAACAATTTCGTCTGTTGCCGCTATTTGGCTTAGTTACACAACGGTTTTGTCTTGGTGTTGGATAATAAAGCGATGTGAAGATAATATTTTCTCTTCATACTGTGAAATTTTCTGAGATAATTTTGGTTTTTGCTCGCATACAAGGTCCATGACGCCTCTTAAAACTGCAACCCCAACCAACTCGACCCTTAAAGTCTGTGAAGTTCCATTGTAGCGCTAGCTTACGAACGTGTATTCGAATCATTTGTGTATTAATTCCAATGTCATTTTGGCGATTTAATATCATCTTCTAGTTTTGGCCATTTTGCATTCAATCCGCTATTCGCACACTTACTCTTCCTCATTTTTTGCAGTACTTGTTTACTAGCCTGCCAACCGCGAATGGATTTTTCTGTTGGTGGAGGGTCGAAATGCCGCTCAGTTGATCTGTTTACACGTTATTCTGCATATCCTATTACTTTCAGTTTACATCCCGCGTCTATTAGTACCCTTTAATTTTTTCCATTCAGAAACTAGCTACTAACAAAAATATTGTACATTCTCCGATAACACATATCACTTTCAGTTCAAGTTCACTGGCACTGTAGAATGCAATGATGCACCATAGGATGGACAGTGTTCTGCGGTTGTGATGGTGGAGTGGGAGGGAGACAGTGTTAGCAAGCTAGTGAATCCCCGCATCAGGTTCCTCGCATCGGTGCACTGTTGCTGCCAGTTGAATCCAATGTTGCCAGATAGAATAGGTTTCCCGCGGCATAGATTATATGACCATTTTTAAGACTGGCGGGAATTTTAAATGAAACACTAGACGTTCTTGTATTAACTTCGAGTATAACTCTCTCTCTGTCCGAACAGGCCTTGTGAGACCCAATGGTACCGACCGGCTGCCGTGTCATCCTCAGCCCGCAGGCGTCATTGGATGCGGATATGGAGGGGCATGAGGTCAGCACACCGCTCTCCCGGGCGTATGTCAGTTTCCTAGACCGGAGCCGCTACTTCTCAATCAAGTAGCTCCTCAGTTTGCCTCACAAGGGCTGAGTGCACCCCGCTTGCCAACAGCGCTCGGCAGACCGGACGGTCATCCATCCAAGTGCTAGCCGAGCCCGACACCGCTTAACGGGAATCGGTGTTACCACTCGGCAAGGCCGCTGGAAATTTCGAGTATAAGACGCACATGAATTTGGAAGCAGTGTTTCGAAGAAAAAAGTGCGTCTTATAATCCGTAAAATAAAGTAGTGTTTCCGAAAAGTAAGCCAGTAATGTATTGTTCTTGGAGGGTCACAATTGTACTAAAAAGCAGTCTTATTCTGAGTTAGCTCTGTTTATTCCGGGTTGGAATCCAGTGTCGACCTTTATATTTTCATTATTTCTTCCTGATGCTGTTGCACATGATGTATGCAGTTTTGTGGGTGTCAATTGTGCGACACGGCAGAGTGGTGTAGGTGAAGTTTGGGGCCGGAGGGATTGGGGGGGGGGGGGGGGAGGTCAGTTGTGCTTGAGCAGTAGAAAGAAGATCTCGCTCTGTAAGATACGAAATCTGCCCGTTCAGGTTTCAGAAAATGCTACAAGCAATTCATGTCATCGCAGCCTCAATACCGGTGGAGTCGAAGACGAACTGTGCGACGTAGATAATAATAGTTACGGTCGAGAACGAATCTCCCATTCAGAAACGGCATGCGCACTGCTTTGAAACTTGCTGGCAAACAACGCTGTGTGCAGGACTGAATATCATGAACAATACTCCGCCTTTCTCGGGAAACGCTCTATCCGGCTCAGTTACCGAGGCACGCCTATCGAGCATCCATACGAAACATCGACTCTACAAACTGATGCCAGGACCGGTTTAACGTTTCAAAACCAGAACCCAACGAACGCAGTGGCAATGCAGTTCCTGTCTCATTATCACGATGCGTGCGTGGTGTACGCGAATGGGTACAAATCTAAGTGGCGGCGCTGGTAGTGGCTGCTGGGGACCTCGAAACAAACGTCAAGACCTATTCACGCTGGATCCACACTCCACCATTATGACAGCAGAGTTGACTGCCATTCTGGAAGCTCCGATATTCACACAGACGAGCGCAGCAGACACCTTAGTCATAATCTCTGATATAGGGCGAGGTAAATAAAATTGGCCCGGACGAGTAGATAACATTCGACTTGAATGAATGCATATAACCACACCACGTGACGCCCACACCACGTGTACCCCCGCCACGTGATCCACAGGTGCTCAGAACTTAGGGCGGGTTGTGTCAGTACGAGTGGAACAGTGGAAAAGAGCACCATGGTACACACACTGGAGCAGCAGGTGCTCCTTCTTGAAAGTTGCGTGACAACAAAGTCGTGGAAACGATGTGGTTAGTTGATTGCTGAGAGGATTAATGGTGTCATAGTGTCATGCAACGCTTAGTCCGAAAACGGGGTCAGACAGGATCTGTTCTGGACAAGTAAAAGAAAAATTCCGAAAAGTGCTCGAGCACCAGATAATGTGGCTGCAACTCACCAACTCAACCCGATGCCTGTCCCAAGAGACCGGCACATCACGTCGATCATGCGGACGAATACTCCACCTGTACCAGCAGTCTGGTCGCGGCCCTAGTTGGCCAGCCAGGTCTCCTGATCTGTCAGCGTGTGATTACTTTGTGTGGAGGGCCATCAAGTCTAAAGTGTATTGCAACGGCCCTCATAGTCTTCAAGAACTGCAGCAGAACATTCAGAGGTGGCACCCCTCTCTCACTTTAACAATAGTGTCAGTCAGATTAATATTCATATTTTAGGTCATCATCTCGGTGTTCCCCAGTACTGCATTTGGTATGTGTGGAGTATGACCTTTTTACATGAAGAAATTGTGGGAAGAATGTTCACATAAGCGCATGTGTAGCATGTAGAGAACTTGTAGTCGAGGTGCCGTAGTGCATGCGATGGAGAACAGGTAGAGAGATGGATTGGCCAGCGACCTGGCTGTGCGAGTGATTCTGGGTAGTAGAAATGAAATTGAAAACAACTTCAAGGTGGTAGGTCATGTAGGTTCTATAGTTACGGAAAGAGGTACAGTAAGGGAAAGTAACAATCCGTTTTCGCGGGCAAGGAGTCATAGAGCAGTTGAGTAGCGTGAATCCAGTCCTGGGTACGATTTGGAAGTGCGCGATTAGAACCGATCATTCAGTATATGCAAGAGGCAGAGAAGAGACGATAGGAAATTGAAAAGGGAAGACGAGAGGAAGAGGAAAAACAGTGGGAATGCGAAGGAAGGAGACGGAAAGAGGAAGACCAGCGACATGGGATCCTCATTAACGAAATTAGGGAAATTCAGAAGCGATTAGACAAGGAGGAAAAGAGACAGAACGGTCATGAAAGAAATTAAGGAAATTCAGAAGGTGCGCTGATGAGTTTGTCGTAAACGTAAATCAAGTCTGGAATGAAGTTAAGAGTGTAAAAGCAGAGTTTGAAGACATCAGGAAACGTCAGATGACATGCGAGAGGTGGCGGTAGAGTCCAAACGTGAGGCTTGCACAGTCAGATTAATAGCGTCTCAGACGTACGGAAACATTGCTACAATACTCTGCTGATACGACAAGAGGAAACAACTGCATTCAGGGATATGTCGGCCATTAAATCTCGGGCGCACGGGCGCCAGAAGTTATAAAAAATCCACTGGCCTAAACTGTTGAATATTTTCACTTATAACATTTTCTCTCCATTCGGAGTTTTCAGGTTTACAAAGAGAACTACAATTCTTACACCCTAAGTCATGGATTGCTCAGTATGACAGGGTACTGCCCGAGTCATGGCCACTTGTATACAAACTGGAATTTGTCTGTTTGTAACTGGAAGGTTCAATTGCAGAGCACGTGCGTAGCGTTGCAGCAAACTGCCACAAAATACCTTCTGGTTACAGGACACCCAAAGTATTAAACAGGAGATGGTGTTAGGGAAGGATTACGAAGCACAGGGGTACCGGAGTCCGTAAAGATTTCCGAGATCTTTGTCAACAAGAACCGTTATCTGTTAGTGATAAAGCGATGCCGGCCGTTGTGGCCGAGTGGTTATAGGCGCCTCAGTCTGGAACCGCTACGGTCGCAGGTTCGAATACTGCCTCGGGTATGGGTGTGTGTGATGTCCTTAGGTTCGTTTTGCTTAAGGAGTTCTAAGTTCAAGGGGACAGATGACCTCAGATGTTAAGTCCCATAGTGCTCAAAGCCATTTTTGATAAAGCGATAATCCGACACCACTGTATCAAGCTGCCATTGAGGCACCAGGAACTGCTCTTTGGAAAATGTAATGACACAATAGAGTCATTCAAATGGGCTCTACGACAGACAAAATACAATTAGAGACAGGCCAACAAAAAACCAATATCAGGGGCAAATAATTAATAATGAGTCTCAGTAGAATGATAGAAGCAGACAGGGAAAATGTGGGTGTAACTTTCACGAGAACGGAAATAGCAACAGAAGGGAAATGCAAAATTCTAACCGTTTCATGCAGCCAGTCTGGATCTTAGGGCAAACGTGCAATACTGGAGGGATTGCGAAGTCTGCAACATGATCACCAGAAACAGAAATCGCAGCGGAAGTCCGCGTATTGACAGTCGGTCGCTGCGGCCTCGCTGTATAGTTAAATTAGTGTTAAATTTCATTTGTTTCCAATTCATTTCTGTACTCGTTTAGTGTATCATTCTTTATTTGTTTACATTCACACGTCTGGACGATATACTACTGTAATTAGAAGACCTCCTCCTTTGACATCTGATCAATGAGTTTGGCGTTTGCAGTTTTATGTCCAGCGTTTTCACTTTGATAATTTACCGGAAATTTGTGACGTACTCGTATCTTCTCAAGTTTCGCATATAGAAATTTATGGGCCCGTTTTTCGGTGGAAACATCTTGGGTTTATGACAAAACTGATTGCTTCAACACTTGAACATTAGTAGCTTGTCACGCCGCAGCAAAGTTATGTGTTGGAACACCGAGAAAATTCAGTTTTGGAACAGAAATAATTGCACAAGTCTTGGAGACACAATTCTTCTCAGAATTCATTTATATGCACTGTTTGTTCCACCATCCGGAGTGATGAGGCGATAGTGGTGTCACAGAAGTTGAATTGCGATCCGATAGTGGACCTTGGCGTCATTTGAATCATGCCACCGATACCGATGAGGATATTTTGAGAGATGAACTTTGGTTATCCACGCCAGAGGCGTGTTGATGTTCGAGTATCGTTATTTTTCTAGCTGTCGTTCGATTAATGTTACCGCCAGTGGAGCGATGTGTTCTCGTTGGTGTTTTTCGAGTGTGGTTACACTATGGACAACCGCCTATGGTGCGATATTTTTCGCTGGTGGTACTTTGTCGTCTGTGGTTATCGCTTATGGATTATCGTCGGTGGCGCGATGATATTTGCGTTGTAGTATTTCGTTTGCGGATCGCGAGCGCAATAGGTGCGTCATTAGCGAAGTTTTGTGTTACGTGGCGTGAGCGCGTGCAATACAAGTCACGTTAATACGTTTTTTAGATGGATAGGATGGAAATGGATAATAAGACCAGATGAAAACGGAAGATACAAACCATTCTGCACTGAAAGTTATTAAGAAGACCTGGTATTTCATGGCAGTGCAGCAGCTGTTAATAGGTGATACCTGTACATCGATTTTTGAGAGTTATTGGTCAGTTTCAGAGGGAAACGCGAATTCCTGCCGATGTCTAATCCATCCCGACGGCACAGAGAGGAGTGTACACAATCTGCCCCGGATACCACCATCTAATAAGTTGGCATCAGGAGAAGTATCAAAGTCCAGATTAGCGGAAAGTAGGAAGGCTTTTAGACGTAGCTAAACTTATTAATGGATAGCATAATTACAAGTAAGTGTTTCTTGGTATGAGAGTGCTTGAAGTATGAATGTGCAGACTGTGCCGGCGTGTCCCACTGGGGTGCATGAGGGGTGTTCGGAAACTGACATGACACTGACATACATGACAGCAACTGTTTCACCATTAGTTTATTTCTTTCAGATAAGCGATTAATTAGCAACGATTGGAATTTCCTTCAAAAGAGCATTAGGAGGAACAATATTTTAATGAAAGAAAGCAGTAACGCACTTTTCGTCCCTTAATAATATTGTAAAGTTTAACTACTATCAGTTCATATTTTTTATGATTTTCTATGTACGTGTTCTTGTAAATATTCACTGTAAAAACACAGCACTAAATCATGCACTGAGGGTTGTGCAGTGGACTACGCCATTCCAAACGGCGAGCGAGCAGCACACTGTGGCTGGACATGGGTATAATCAGTAGGCTTTTTACAGCGTGCTACTTCTATTACATTTCGTTTGTATGTATGTATGTATTAAACCGGGGACCTAGAAACATCGGAGAGGCTTCGACCCGCCATAGCCCTCAGTTGTTCACAACCCCACAACAGGCCACAGCAGTCCACCCACCCCATGTCCGCCCCACACCGAACCCAGTGGACCCCCTGGAAATGTCTCGTACCAGACGAGTGTAACCCGAAATGTTAGCGTGGTAGAATAATTATGGTGTACGCTTACGTGGAAATGGTATTTTCTCAACAATCGCAGACACAGTGTAACTGAGGCGGAATAAGGGGAACCAGTCTGCATTCGCCGAGGCAGATGGAAAAACGCCTTAAAAACCGTCCGCACATTCACTTTCGGGCTGTCCCTTATCAGCTGTACCACGTGAGACGGGCGGATTCGTGCCGGGGACCGGCACGCCTTCTCGCTCGGGAAGCAGCGTGTTAGACAACGCGGATAGTTGGGGGGGGCTTCGTCTTGTTTACTCGTTTCAGGATACTGAAGAATTAAAATTTGTGTTAAGTCGGAATCAGTCCTTTGTTAAGCCTATGTAACTAGAGTACAACTTAAACTCTTGCGTACTCTGCATTGTCAAAACAAATTGTAAATTCATATTTCCAGTGCTGATATGACTGTACGGTCATGTTGGAAAGCTAATAAATTAAAAAAAAAGTTGAGCTGAACACTTTAACCTTAATGTCAACTCACAAAAAAAGGTCAAGAACGTGGTGGCCGTGATGTTGGTCTGACGCATCTGTCCGGACAGGTTTCATCCAATAAGTAGCGAACAAATAACACCCAGTGCGTTGGCGCGCCATCTTACTTTCCATGGCTGAAATACCTGTAACTGAGGTGCAACCTGAAATACTTTACGTCCAGGTAAACAGTTGCTGTGATGTTACGCTCAGTGAAAAATAAATACCTCAAATCCACTTTCGGGATGTCCCTTATCAGCTGTACCACGTGAGATGTAGCAAATTTTTCCGCGTCTTTACACGTGCAGCGAAGAAGCGAAATTTCAGTGTGTCTGCCCGTGTAGCTGGGAGGAGAGCAGTTCGCTTGCCCGGCATCCTATGGATTCATTAAGCACACACCCCACATGAACCTAAGAAGTAGTAGTAAAGTTTATTCCGCCTTTTTCATATCCCGCATACAGGCTTGTATGGAAAATACAACTATAGTGTGAAAATCTCTGTTCAGTATCTTAGTCAGTAACTGTGTTAGGGACTGTAACGTGTTTTGTTTATAATATCAAATGTTCAGATGTGTATGAATTCCTAAGGGCCGAACTGCTGGGGTCATCGATCCCTAGACTTACACGCTACTTAAACTAACTTATGCTAAGAACAACACACACACCCACCACGCCCGAGGGAGGACTCGAACCTCCGGCGGGAGGGGCGGCGCAAGCCGTGACTTGGCGCCTCTAACTGCGCGGCCAATCCGCGCGGCTTTTGGGCTTTTGTAATATCATTTGGAACCTTAACCAAGAAATTTTTTACAATTTTCCTTTCGTCACAACAGCTTGCTGACGTTCTAGTAACCGCTTTAAAAATTATTAATTCTGTTGTAAGAAGATTGTGGAGAGAACGGGAGAGGGTATGGAGGACATACGTGAAATGTAGATATTTCATTTTGTTAAAAATAAAAGTAGTTTAAAATTTATGAGTGCTGAAATTCGTGTACAGTTATTACTTAAGGGACGAATGTGATTTGTGTGCAGTATGCATGCCTTTGTATAAAAGGAACCAGAAGCAAGGCGTTATATTAATTAGTACTTCATTCCTGGGGATTATTCGTACTTTGCTTTATGTAAATTAAATTTGATTTCGTAGATACAGAGTTTCTTTTACAAATTGTTTTTTGTGATTCTACTGGATGAGTTAGGGATTATTGTGAGTATCTGAGAGTTGGAGCTGTTCTGACCGACTGCTTTAATCATAATCCAACAGGAATTAAGCATTTTCCGTACTTTGTGTTGTCCTTTGTACTACAGTTCAATGTCTGTAGGATCACTTGCCAACCATCTTACTGTCTACATCACTGTGGAACCACGCCACGCGAATTTTCGTTTAGATGATGCTTTCTGTCACTACTTCTATCGTCATTGTGGGCGACTACAGTATCAAACGTTTTAAAGAAAGTTCCGCCATTTTAAGTAACTTACTTTGGAAGTTATCTGCGTGTAAACTCTCTTGTCGTACTCCAAAGTTCAGAAGACCACTGAACGACTGGCGTAGTAACTCACGAATAGGTGCGCGTCACTGACTGCACAGAACGTGAACATCAGTCGGGTTGCACTGGTAAGCGTCTGGCTACTTACGTGTGAAAATTTTGTAGTAAAAACGGTAACTAACTTACACCTGTATTAGTTTAGGCAGTTTTGGAGAGAATAAAACTTAATTAACTGAACTTCAAACTTTTTCGGGCAAGTTACTTTCAATCTCACACACCCTAGATTGTTACGAATTGATGCTGGTTCCCAGCTTGAGTAATGCGGCCTTTGTTTCGTAGGTCTGCAGTCGGAGTTTCTTAACGGTGCTTTTTATCGGCTGAGTTAGTATTTTCCAAAGCAGACATCAAGAAGGTTACCGAGGTAGGTGGATTGAACTGTCAGAGGTATGAACAATGAACACGCCGCTTCGCACAAGTTACAGGGTCTTCTGTCCCCCAGATCCGGAGATTATTCTTTTTTGTTTTGCCAGAGATATGAAAAGTCACTTCATGGAAATCGTATTTTTCGCTCCCTGCCAGCGAGTTCCTAGCAAACTCTGCACTTCTGGGCCTTCGAGCAGTTGCACTTCGTATGCACGAAAATGCAGCCGCTGGTGTAAACCCTTGACCACAGCGCTCAGAGGTATGCCTGTTTCTCTGGGAACTCGACACACCTTCCGCGGACTGCGTTGAAATGCGATGCGTGCGGCGTTAGCAGCGCGCCGCCACGCACTCCAGGTCCACCGGTTCTTGCCCTGTCACCAGCACCGCCGATCTCAACTTTTCATATCGCCCTCTCATGCTCTTCACATCAATCGGATCACAACCATAGGCACTGTCCCGATCGTGTCTCGTGGAAGTACAGAACACATTGCGATTTTTAATGCACTGACAACACTGTGACAGCATCACTCCTAATTTACGCTACCTGTAAACGAAAAACGAAAAAGAAATTAAATGCTGCCAGATCACATGTAGAAACGTATCCATAAAAACTTTATGAGTAACTTGTCCTTTGAGAAAAGCGCGTGACATGAGGAAGCGCATCCATTAACAAAATTTTGTCTTAAGTTATAGAATCAACTAAACGAAACACTTTTGTAGGTTTGTTTCACAAACTTTATTATTACCGTACGTTCAGGGTTTCCAGTTAAAAGCCCATTTTCTATTATGTAACTGATCCCAAAGATGAGTACCAAGCAAAGATGAAGAAGTCAATTTTTTAACATATCGCTTCTTGATTTACATTGTGAAAGTAATCTCTCCTGACAATTTTGATAAAATTACATATGAATTTTCAAAATTCATTCGGACAGCATGTACTACAACTCCAAAAAACACTGCAGCAGAGCTATGTACAGTAATCGAATTTTGTTAGAGAAATGGAGACACCAAGGTTTTCCTTCGTTGTAGGGATTGCACGGTTGTTCGAAAGGAGCGAATAATAGAAATGATTCTGTTCATTCAGATATATATGTGGGCATAATGCACACGTCTGTGTCTTGATTTCCAAAATGTGTGACAGAGTTTTGCGACCTTTCCCTCTGTGTGCAGGACTTCCGTATCTATGACAGATATATTGGTGGTTTCCACTTACCCATTGTTCCGCAAAGGATGAGACTGTTTTCTTGAATCAATGGTGTTTTCTGAGAAAAACACAGAGAAACACTTCTCTTTTAAAAATAGTACTTGTCCTATTTGAAGTTTTACCAATAAAAGACAAACTGCACCATTTTATTTACTTTATACTTTCCAACAAACTGCATAGCTGTACCTTCCTGCATGGATGGTGCGTCTGGTAAGTTCGCTGAGGGCCTCAGATTGACCTCCTGGTCCTTCCAATAGACCAACGCTGATGGTGTTGTTTATCTTGGAATTAAGGAGACATTTATCTATTATCTGCAGGACATAGAAAAGCACAGAGAAACCCTTTCCTTTTAAAGTGCTACTTATCCAATTTGAAGTTTTACTAATTAAAGGTAAACTGCACTGTTTCACTACGTTATCATTTCCAGGGATTTGCTTAGCTATATCTTTCTGTATGAGAGGTGCGCCTGATAAGTTCGCTGAGGGTCTCAGGAAATAAAAGAAAGAAAATAAAAGAAACAATAGTTACAAAATAAATATATTTACTGGGGTTAGCAACGCACTAGCTGCAACGCATTTCGTTAACGTTGTTGGACGGTCTAAGGCGCTGCAGTCATGGACTGTGCGGCTGATCCCGGCAGAGGTTCGAGTCCTCCCTCGGGCAAGGGTGTGTGTGTTGTAAGGTGTCAGACAAATCCAACACCTTAATGAAAACCCTGACATGATAAGCAAATCCAGTAGTATGTCACATAGCTCCGAATAAATAGTGACATTAAATTAACCAAAGTAATACGAGTAACGAGTGAGCCAATGGAATACCACAGACTAACACAAGAATGCCTAAATGCGTGTCATACCTTCCCACCGTGAGACAGACGCAGTTCCGAGGGGAGAAACGAGAACAGAAGCCGAGAGCAGAACCGTGTTAAGCGAGAAGGCCCTACGATAAGGGACGGACACCCACGTCGCCAGCTAACCGCTAGGACCACCCCAGACGCAAGTTTTAGCGTGAGACTTTTCGCGTCTCCGTTACGTCAAGACCACCCCCCCCAGCACATGTTAAAAGCTAGAGCCCTCCAGAAGAACAGTATAGATCTTACGATAACACAAAAAAGGGCCACACCACCCGCAAGTTTCAGCGTGAGACTTTTTCGCGCCTCTGTTACTTTAGGACCACCCCCCAGCCCATGTTAAAAGATAGAGCCCTCCAGAAGAACAGTATAGATCTTATGATAACGCTAAAAGGAGCACACCAGCTGCAAGTTTTAGCATGAGACTTTTTCGCGTCTCTGTTACGTTGCAAACTTTAAAAACATTGCCCCAGCATGAAAAGTATAACGTTTCTCATTGGATAGACAGAATTTTTGTTGGCGGAGCTTAAGGTTAACATTGAGACCCTGATTGGTCAGATGAAAACACAGCCAGATAGTTTTTTTTTTAAACCAACTTCGGTAAATTGTAGTAGGGAGAAGCTAGAGGGAGAGTTGCTTCCGAGATGGCGAGGTGAGCGGAGCTGTGCTGGCCGCCACCCCCTGACGAACACTGACAAGGTAATGAACGCACGCGATGGCGGATAACAGCGCATAAAGCTTCACTCAGAACTGCAGAAGTCTCATCTCTTACACCCCCTTTTTGCGTAATACTAGTGTCGATCGCCAATTAAAGCTCATGGTATTCACATTTGCCACTTGAAGTAAAAATCTGAAACGCGATGATTTTTCTGTTACATAGTTGTTGAGAAGCCAGATCAGCCACTGCAATTTACGACAAGTTAGATAAGCAATTAAAGATAATTGAGGGTCACTGTAGACCATTTTGATAGTTTTCTCTTTTGTGAAACTTAATTTAAACCTAGATTATAGATGTGATATAGCATAGGTCATCCTTCGATCCATTGTAGAACTTGGAAACCCATTCAGGGAATATTCGTTAACATTTTTGTTGAATGCAGTTGGTTTTTACCATCCTGTATTAAAACATTTCCTTTTATTAATGGTGCAATTTATAAACGATGTTTTGTGAGTAGAATAAAGTTTACAATGGTAAACTTAACTGCTTTTTCGACGTTATTTTACCAGATAACTAAAAATAGGAAAGCCTTGAACCCCTTCCACTAAATTTAGTTAGTGTTAAGATTCTTTTACAGGGAGTGCAGTGGAGCTGGCGCTGAAATCATTAAGTATTTGATTATATCATCGCTAGTCTCACTGAACTCTTCTGAACTTTACATGTCATGTGTGGTCTGGCGTATCCTTACCAGCAACAGGTCCCACGTTCAAACTAGTCAATTCCCTAAAAAACACGCTCAGAGCGTCGTTGCGCAAAAGTGGTAGGGAGACACGAAAAGAATACAAACAGACACCACGCAGAATGTTAGAGTGTTCGTCCTTAGGATAATTTAGGTTAAGTAGTGTGTAAGCTTAGGGACTGATAACCTTAGCAGTTAAGTCACATAAGATTAAAAAAAAAAAACTTGTTGGGAACTGTCAGGAAGTGCTACTTGTGGAATCGTTGAAGGGATGTGATCGCGTGTCCTTGTAAATCTGCAGCCTCCGTCAGTGCCGATGAGCAGTGGTTTTTACACTGTATTTGCTTACCTTCAACTCTTCTGCTCACATTCTCGAAGACAACGCCGATCATCCTCAACCACCCGCCGCCCTCATTTGATTTTGTCTGGGACTGGCCGTGTTGACCCGAGGACGGCTCTTCCTCAGCACCGTCCTTTACGTTTCTAAAGCGTTTAAACCATACAGACACACACTTCGTATGCACCGCTTCAGCACCGAAGGCTTGCATTAACATTCCGTGAGTATCCGCCATCATTTCCCACAGTTTGAAATAAAACTACATGTTAACGCATTGCTCCATTTTATGCTCCATTTTGCATTGCTACGTTTGCGAATCATTGGCAGCCTTTGAGAATGATAACAGAAGACTCGAAAATAGGGAAAGTACTTCTAAGGACTGTTGTTCACAAACGTTTGCAGACGTTGCGGACATCCAGCAACGCGTGATTCGAGCGATTCCAGGAGAAGCGTTGGCAGACAGTTTTCCACAACGCTACAACTCGTGATAGAAGCGGGTTGTAAGTTCCTATGGGACCAAACTGCTGAGGTCATCGGTTCCCAGGCTTACACACTACCTAATCTAACTTAAACTAATTTAGGCTAAGCACAACACACACACCCATGCAAGAGGGAGGACTCGAACCTCCTACGGGGGAGGCCTCACGAACCGTGGCAAGGCACCTAAAACCACGCGGCTACCCCGCGCGGCTTAGAGAAGTGTGTTGTCAGTTAGTTAGCTAGTTGTGTGTTCCACAGATCATTTGAACGATTCCTTTATCGAAATGATGTGGAAAGTTTCTTTTCAGACTATGTTTACAGTAGTGCCTGTTGCGTAGGAGCACAAGAGCACGTGAACAACCTATCTTTTGACACCTTGCGGATTTATTGATTATTTTTCTTTGAATGCTGTTCAACGTAACGTTGAAAAGGTAATTCGAAATACACGGCACTAAATCTATGCTGTGCTACATTGCTACTCCTCTAGACTATGAAACTTCGTGTCAGGTCGCGAGCACACCTTCAGTTGTGCATATTTTAAGGAAGTTTTGCGCATGCGCAACTGGCGTGACGTAATTTCCTTACCGGCCAAACACATAGGGATTGGACAAACAACGTTCATGGTTCACAGCGCGCACAACTAGCCCTTACCACTCAACTACAAGTTAAGGTCAATGCAGTCAGGTGGTAGCACATTGTGGAAGACTTTTATCCCCCTACGCTTGGCATAAATGCTGCTAGACAGTAGCACACTCGCTAGATATGTCAAATTCCTCAGCATACAGTAACGTTTAATCACTCATTAGTATATGTTACAGTTACACTGGCAGAAAAACTTATTTTGTGGGAGCCTGAATGAGATATAGTACATGAAGTTTTATCATATACACTGAAGTGCTACACTAACTACTATAGGCATGTGTATTCAAATGCGGAGATATTGTAAGTAGGCTGTTTAGGTTTTTTTATTGGTAACGCCACCTCTGTATGAAAATCACTGGCTGTGCTGTGTGCAGTCTGCGGCTGCTTTGCATTGTTGTAATATTCACCATTGTAGTGTTGGGCAGCGGCAGCTGGATGTGAACAGCGCGTAGCGTTGCGCAGTTGGAGGTGAGCCGCCAGCAGTGGTGGATGTGGGGAGAGAGATGGCGGAGTTTTGAAATTTGTCATGAACTGCTATATTTATATATGATGATATCAAGGCAAATACATTGTTTGTTCTCTATTAATATCTTTCATTTGCTAACTATCCCTATCAGTAGTTAGTGCCTTCCATAGTTTGAATCTTTTATTTAGCTGGCAGTAGTGGCGCTCGCTGTATTGCAGTAGCTTGAGCAGCGAAGATTTTTGTGAGGTAAGTGATTTGTGAAAGGTATAGTTTAATGTTAGTCAGGGCCATTCTTTTGTAGGGAATTTTGAAAGTCAGATTGCGTTGCGCTAACAAAATATTGTGTGTCAGTTTAAGCACAGTCATGTATAATTGTTCAAAGGGGAAGTTTCATATGTCGACCCTTAGCCGAGGATACCTCACTGGAATCTTCTGATTTTTTTCTTGTAGTTTGTGTAATTAGTGTAGCTATTGTTTATTGCTAGCGCGTAATTGTAGAGAAAATCTCCTTTGTAGTTGCAGTCTTTCATTGTTGTACAGTAAAACAGTTGTGGCATGCATGTAGATTTGCACCAAGTATTTCGCAGCTGCAATTAACTAGATATTATTTTCAGTGCTATGTTAACGTGTTCTCTTATTTTTGATCTTCAAATTGTGTTTTTCTGTGTTGTCGTGTGAAATACTGTGACAATAATGGCGTCTGAAAAACGTAATACTAGGCTCCAAAGTAAACTGAGAAATGACAGTGAAAATGAAAGCAGTGTGTTAGCGCCACCGAGTAATGAATTAACTAATGTTCAAAGTAGTAATTTGGTAATTGTGCATAGGGAAATGGAGCGGGCTGCAAACAATGGTGTAGACAGTGAAACAATTAGTGAACAGGGAAGCATTATCGATCGATCGGTCGGCAACAGCTCGCCACAGGAGTCCGAAATGACAGGACACAATTTCGCAAATACTGTAGATTCAGGTTTGGATCCTCACCGTTTTCTCAAATAAGTCAAGACACATTTTCTGCTTGTCAAAATGTGAATGTTTCCGGTGCAAATTCACTGCCGAAAAGCATTGAGGAACATGTTTCAGACACCAGTGCATTGTTATTACAATTAATGCAACAAATGGGGCAAAAGCTTGAAAAGTTAGACACAATGGAACAACACCAGAGACAAACACAGCAACAGTTAGACACAGTGGAACAAAATCTCAAAAAGTTAGACACACTGGAACAAAATCAGAGACAAACACAACAACAGCTTCAAAAGTTAGACTCATTGGAACAAACTCTTGAACAAACGCGTGAAGATTTAACTACTGAGTTACATAACATTGAATCGAAATGTCAAAAAGTCTGTAATGACGTAAAAACTCAAATTTGTGAGCATTTTCAACCTATTTTTTCGCGGCATGAAAATGCATTACAGAATCACGAAGCAGCCATAAAAGAACTGCAAATTATTGTTCATGAAAATCATGAGACCTTGCAAGCTAAATTTGACTCAGTTGCATCTACCGATTCGGTTACACAACTTGCAAAAACTCAGGAAAACTTTAAGGACACAGTAGATACTCTGAAACTTGGTTCAGAAAAACACACTAAAGAAATAAGTACACTATCGGAGAAAGTAGCCGAACTTTCGGATCAGGTCACTAACTTATCTACAAAGGTAGATGATGATCTGAATGACACAAGACCCGTAGCCTTCACTGACACAGAAGAGTATGAACAAATAAGAAAATTCAAACAAAATCAGAATCAAATTAACACACAACACCAAAGAGAAATCCGGGAAGTACAAGATCAGCTGACACAGGTAATACAAGAATTACGTATTTCAGAGGACACTCGCGCTCCAACATGGGAAGAGGGACTTAGAAACACGGAAAAGCAGCAAAATAATAACACAGGGCATTTCGGAAGTTATGAAAGAAATTGGCAATGTGCACCGAATTTTGAGATGGAACGGCCGACACGACCTAACAATGACCGATGTGCGACTCGCCGACATGATGATTTTGACTATAAGCTGTTCATTACTACACGTAAATTCAAAACATTTAAGAATTCTGGCAACGACATTCATCCACAAGCATGGCTACATCAATTCTCTCATTGTTTTCCTCCCAACTGGTCATTGGAGCACAGGTTAGAATTTATGTGTGGCTATTTAGAGAATGAACCAGCTGTAAGAATGCGATCGGTCATTCACGATTGTCACAGTGAAAGAGAATTTTACCATGCCTTCCTCTCAGCATATTGGTCTCAAGCTACACAAGACCGAGTAAAACATGGCATCATAATGATGAAACATTTCGAACAATCTGAATTCTCCAGTCTTGTGAAATATTTTGAAGACATGTTGCACAAGAATCAGTACCTGTCAAACCCATACAGCCCCTCAGAACTCATCCGCATTTGCTTAATCAAATTACCTGAACATTTACGACATATTATTTTAGCAGGACGTTGCAAAGAAGACATTGAGGCATTTCAGGGACTCCTACAAGAATTAGAAATTGACACAGACAGTCGCGGGATGCGAAAACAGGAAAACAATCACTACAGGTCACATCCGTCACAATTCCGTGACGACAGAAACAATAACTGGCCACGACAAGCCTATTCTTACAACGCAAATCGTGACCAAAACAGACACCACCCATATGACAACCATTGGCAGAGTAATAGTTACAGAGAAAGATCGCATTTCCGTAGTAATGAATATGACAGAGATAACCATAGAAACAGACAATATGGTAATCAGAACTATTATTATCAAGGGAGACAGAATAATTTCAGACGCAACAGTCCAGCGCGCAGTTACGATTCAGGGAGAAATTCTCCACCACGTGACCGACACGAAAGAAACTGTGTAAACTACCGACAAAACGACAGACCTGAATTCCATCAGAACTGGCGAGCTTTAAACAGAGCTGGGCCCTCTCGGCAAGGCGAATTTGTGGAAGTTAGGCCTCCTAATCCCAGTAACGACGCGCGCCAACAAAGAGACAGACAATGACTCGCACCGCAGGCATACACGTGCGCCGGCTGGCTCCGAGAAAAATAACATTATATCTGGTACTGCTAATGAGATTTTAATGCAACATTTTGGTTTACTTGAAAATATATTCTGGATTTAAAGTACTTTCTGTGAGATACCAGACGCCCCAGTGGTTAGTTTATGTGACAGCTACACGGTTTTATCACGACGCTACTAATAAGTGACAATTTACAGTGTTGCTTTTGCGATGTATCTGTTTTATATCTGCACAGTTTTCTGAATTCTTCTGGAAAGAAAAACATGTTTTAGTAGTAACTTTTGTGGTATAGCAACAATGAGACAGCCTTTTTCGTGGCACAACAATACGTTACTGTTCAGTACTTTCTTCATCACGCCAATAAGCATAATAACTAATATATCCATACGCAAATCATTTCACTTTTGTTTATCATGAGGTAATTACATTGGCTTCTGCAGAACTTAGCGTTTGGAGGACGATAAGTACGACACTTCCACAGAATTATCTTACAGCAAGATGCACATTTAGCGCTACAGGACACGCATTTGAGTGATTAATTTTGTACTTAAAACATTTATTTTTAAAGATATTTGAAGTACAATGATACAAAGGTTTTCAGTGATACATTTCATTTCATTGGTGTAATCTGTAACACCTGAGGGTATAATTACATTAATCCTCAGGGGGGTACACGCTTACTTTGTGTACCATGTGTGTGGCAACCACAAGGAACCCTAGCTAATATGGTATTTGCTTATACAACTTTACACATCGGTACCATATTTCTCTAACACACAAATTACACATCTATCTGATCATTTAACTGAGAGATAAAAATTTTTTTACTACATCAGTGACACATGTTTACGCAATACACAGTTGGATAACTTCACACTTATGAAACTGTATTTTGTCTGTACTTTGTAAACTGTTCATATTTTTTCGGAATCATTGTGATACTATGAGAGCTTTGAATGATGTATTTGGTAAGGGAGCATGATTTTAAAGTACGTTTGAGGTAGATGACACTATTGAAATGAGCAGAGAATTTTTTTAGGTCTTGAAATTATTGCAGAAGGCTACGACGTTTTTGAGATTTGGCTGAGGTGTTATGATGTTATTATTACGACGACGGTGTGTACTATGCTGTTGAGATATGTTCATGATCAATAAGATGATGCTACCGTATATGAGGAATAAGAAGTATGTTGGAAACCAAGAATCGTACTTTAAGAGTTATGAAATGTGCGTAAATGCGTGACTGTATCACAATGCTTACGAATATTTTATTTGGACACTTATATTTATAGGATTTTCTTTCTACAGATTTGCAACGCTAATTCTTGACCTGTGAAATATTTTTATGTGAGACTGTCACTGTAGTGGAAACTGCTGTCGTAAATATTTCCGTAAGAAAGTTAAGTGACCACCTGCACGTAATGCGTCGTGGGCACCCAGCTGTGCGACAGACACCTGGAAAAAAGCCATTAGTGCCTTTCAGAGGCGCAGGTGGAGAAAAAAAAAGGAGAGACCATTAACCTCGCTATTGACATTCCTTTGTGGAAAGCATCGCAAATAAGACACGCTCATTACTTGCAAACATATCATTATATTGTGGAGCGCCTACTTTCTGCTACTTACTGAAATGCTTATAAACTGATGGGAAATATTCTTACATCTGCAACCCTGATAATGACAAGTGTCTTTCTACGAGAGTTGAGAGCTACTGACTTACGAAATGCCAGATAGCTATTGAATGATGTTTTTATGCTTTGGTTTGTGTAATTGCTTGTTTCATTTGATACCTGTTTTCCAGCTGTGTTACAGCATTAGTTTTATAAAATAAACTTAGATGCATTTGCTAATGTGAACACTTTCTGTCAACAGATCTATTAAATGATAATTTTGTAATCCACATTCTTTAAAAAAAGGAGCACTTGGAAAGGAAAGAACAATAAGAAGGGACTAGTAACAGTAACTGGACACGTAATTTTCTTTTCAAGTACATGGTAATATTTTTTTTTACAATGAGTTGTTGTGGTGCACCACTTTAATTACTTAGACATTAAGATGTGATTATACATTTCCCTTATCTGCATTGTTATCTTTAGTGTACTATTTTTTTTGCTTGAGCTATGTCATGTTTAGATATAAGCTGCTGTTTGCCAGGCATAGTGCTACTGAACTTTAATTTGTGTTACTCTGCTAAGCCAGATTTATTTTTTTGTTTGCTGCGCATTGCCTCATATTAGTTGTAATGTGAATTGCTTGGTAATTTAGATTTACTGTAGCTTGCTTTGCAAATTTCCATTTTTTTGTCATTGCTGTTTGTGTTAATTGTTTTGTGCTGCTGCATTGCCTCGTCCCTTAGTTTAATATCTGAGCTCAGTAGATTTAAGTTAGCTTAAGAGGGGGTAGACTATATAAGAACCTAACTATGGAGAATAGGGGAAGAATGCTTTGAAAGTTACATGAAAACAGTTTGGGCCTAAATGAGTATTGTACAATCAGAAATAATTATTTTGAAAGAAATATGAACAGAATACAGAAAGCAGGCTTAGATAGTACTTTTGGGAATAATGATGAACAAAGGGAGATCTCTATGCAAAATACTGCAGTAAAACAAACCCTGTCCTTTCCTTTGGTGTCATCCCTCTATAAGTTTGTGTACTCTTGTGTATTTGTGTTTTTCCTGTCTTTATGTGTTTATCTGATAAGAATTGTAGAATTTTTCCAGTACTAAGCTACATTCACTATGATGAGGAATACTGTTATCCTCAAATATAATTGGCATTAATAATATGTGATTTACCTTATAAATATGCTTACACATTATTTATTCTGTTTTGTTTTAATGCTCATGTGTAAAGTTGATGTTCCAAAAGTTATTCTGATCTTCTATGTATGTACTCATGTCATAATTCCTGTAACACTGACATATATGTCTATTTCTATTCTTTTGTAAAGCCTGTACTACAAATGTTATCTGTATTGTTATGTTTTTAATGATGTATTTTGTACCTTTGTTATTGTATTCTTATGTTATAAAATTGTAATTGTCACCAGTTCATGATATTATTAACTTGTTAGTTACATTTCACTGCACACGTTTCTGTTAGTCATAGTATATGGACAATATGTGAGAAGTTGGGATTGTTAGTGTTTGCACGTGTGTTACTAATTCAGCAAGGGACTGGATAATAGTATTGCTGGTTCTAAGGACATGTCAAACAAATTTTTTGTGAGTGGACAAGTGGTGGTTATGGACTTGCTATATTATCCGCAAGACTCTTCAATGGTGATTGTGCACCTGCACAGTCACGACAGATGGCTGTTGGCTATCTCTACAAGGACTAAAGTGGATCTGCATCTTTGATGGCCGACCAATACCATTATTTCTACAAGGACTACAGTGGGTCTGCACCTCTGGTGGCCCACCAATACCGTAATCTCTACCAGGACTACAGTGGGTCTGCTCTGTGATGACCTACCTACCAATATTCTTCAAAACGTCGAATGACTCTGCTGTGAGTTTGCTCTGTTGTGGCCAATTACCTGTCTGCATGTCGAGAGTCAGCACTCTCTTTCCATTGGAAGAACAACACTACCACTTTAAGACTGCATGGAAATCCACTACTTCCGTGTGCATTTTCTTTTACTGCTCAGACTTTGAGAAAAGCACTGCAATTTTACGGTGACGAATGATGAGGACTGTCTTTATGGACTGTGAGAAAATTTTAGCTTTTGACCAACATTGTATCAATAAGTGTGTGCCGTTGATTTCTTTGTTATTGTAATTGTGAAATAATTTTAACAAATATGTATTGGCCAGTGCCCAAAAAAATTTGTAAAATTTTTTGTGGGGAGCATGGGGGCTATGTAAGTAGGCTGTTTAGGTTTTTTTATTGGTAACGCCACCTCTGTATGAAAATCACTGGCTGTGCTGTGTGCAGTCTACGGCTGCTTTGCATTGTTGTAATATTCGCCATTGTAGTGTTGGGCAGCGGCAGCTGGATGTGAACAGCGCGTAGCGTTGCGCAGTTGGAGGTTAGCTGCCAGCAGTGGTGGATGTGGGGAGAGAGATGGCTGAGTTTTGAAATTTGTCATGAACTGCTATATTTATATATGATGATATCAAGGTAAATACATTGTTTGTTCTCTATTAATATCTTTCATTTGCTAACTATCCCTATCAGTAGTTAGTGCCTTCCATAGTTTGAATCTTTTATTTAGCTGGCAGTAGTGGCGCTCGCTGTATTGCAGTAGCTTGAGCAGCGAAGTTTTTTGTGAGGTAAGTGATTTGTGAAAGGTATAGTTTAATGTTAGTCAGGGCCATTCTTTTGTAGGAAATTTTGAAAGTCAGATTGCGTTGCGCTAACAAAATATTGTGTGTCAGTTTAACCACAGTCATGTATAATTGTTCAAAGGGGACGTTTCAATATGTAAATAGGCAGAATACGGCGCTGCGGTCGGCAACGCCTGTATAAGACAAGTGTCTGGCACAGTTGTTCAAATGGTTCAAATGGCTCTGAGCATTATGGGACTTAACATCTATGGTCATCATTCCCCTAGAACTTAGAACTACTTAAACCTAACTAACCTAAGGACATCATACAACACCCAGTCATCACGAGGCAGAGAAAATCCCTGACCCCGCCGGGAATCGAATCCGGGAACCCGGGCGAGAGAAGCGAGAACGCTACCGCACGACCACGAGCTGCGGACAGGCACAGTTGTTAGGTTGGTTACTGCTGCTATAATGGCAGGTTATCAAGATGTAATTGAGTTTCAACGTGGTTTTACAGCCAGCGCACAGCATCTCCGAGGTGGTGATGGGATCCAGCATCTCCGAGGTAGTGATGAAGTGGGGATTTTCCCGTACGACCATTTCACGAGTGTACTGTGAATATCAGGAATCCGGTAAAACATCGCTGCGGGCGTAAAAAGATCCTGTAAGAACGGGATCAACGACGATTAAAGACAATAGTTGTTCGTGACAGAAGTGCAACCCTTCCGCAAATTGCTGCAGATTTCATTTGCTGGGCACATCAACAAGTGTCAGCGTGCGCAGCATTCAAGGAAACATAATTGATATGGGCTTTTGGAGCCGGAGTCCCACTCGTGTACCCTTGATGAGTACGTGACACATAGCTTTACGCCTCGCCTGAATCCATCAACACCGACATTGACCTGTTGATGACTGGAAACATGTTTCCTGGTCGGACGGGTCTCGTTTCAAATTGTATCGAGTGGATGGACGTGTATGGAGGCAACCTCATGAATCCATGGACCCTGCATGTCAGCATAGGACTGTTTAAGATGGTGGAGGCTATGTAATGGTGTGGGGCGTCTGCAGTTGGAGAGATATGGGACCCCTGATACATCTAGATATGACTCTGACAGGTGAGACGTACATAAGCATGCTGTCTGATCACCTGCATCCATTCATGTGCATTGTACATTCTGACGGACGTGGGCAACTGCAGTAGGACAATGCGACACCAACACGTCCATAATTGCTACAGTGTGGCTCCAGGAGCACTGTTCTGAGTTGAAACACTTCCACTGGACACCAAACATGAATCTTATTGAGGATATCTGGGATGCCTTGCAACGTCCTATTCAGAAGAGATCTCCAACCCCTCATACTCTTATGGATTTGGACAGCCCTGCAGGATTCACGGGGTCATTTCCGTCCAACACTACTTCAGACATTAGTCGAGTCCATGCCACGTCGTATTGCGGCACTTCTGCGTGCTAGCGAGGGACCTACACGATATTAGGCAGGTGTACCAGTTTCTTTGGATCTTCAATGTAATAATCCATTTGAGGAGCTGAGAAACATAAATCAAATCATCGTCTCATTGTGAGAATGAAGCACTTATTCATGCTTCCGAAATCCGTTGATCTTAAGGAGGTTCAAGTTTGTCTGTACTGTAGCACCACACCCCATGTGTGAACAATCTCCAAAAGCTGTCTCACTTGTTTCTCTGACACTCAATTGAATGTGCAATCAAGACTTTCTTTATAAATGATGTATTACCCCAAAAAATTATTCCGTATGTCGTTGACGAGTGGAAATATGGAAACTATGTCAGGAGATTGATACGTTTGTCTTCAAGATTAGCAATTATATGAAGAAAAAAAGCAGTTGAACATAATTTTTTGAGGAGCTCAGTAATATGCTCCTTTCAGTTCAGGTTTACATCAATATATACATCCTAATGTTTGGAGCATCCTATCATACTTACTGACTCCTTTTCATGTGCTCGATAGCAGGTGTGACTCATTTGTTGTACAAAAATCAATGTAATGAGTTTTTTCAAAATTTAGAAAAAAAATCTATTTTGAAAAATATTTAATAATTCTTTGAAAATATAATTTAGCAACTCTTCTGTTGCTTTTTCTCTAATGGGATTAATTGTAACACAAGTATCTTCTGCAAAAGTACTAATTTTCTAATTTTGTAGAATGTGAAGTGTAAAGTCATTCACCTGAAGAACTAATAGAAGTGGACAAAAAATTGAACCCTAAGGGAGTCCCTGTTCCTACAGTCACTAAATATTTCTGCATTTCTCACATTGGCTGAATTATTCAGCACAACCTTGAGCATTCTCTTTGTCAAGTATGGTTCAGACAAGCTATGTTTAAAGTCATGAAGTCAACAACTTCATTTTGAAATATTTGATGAGTGAACGTATAAATAGCATTCTTCCTCATGCAACCTTTCTGGGAATCAAACTGTGATAAGCTAAGTAAATTGTTTCCACTTACGTGTGGGAGTGCTCTTGAGTACATTACTTTTTCGAATATTTGTGGAATGACATTTTTAACATATTCTCTTGCATCTTCAACTAAACAAATTAATCCTATATTTGTTGATTCGTTTTCAAAGTGATCGCTAAAAGCACTTGTGAATTACCAGTCTCAACATTATCTTTAGTTTAATTGTCATGGGATCTTGTACACTGACTGGCTGTCCTGTCTCCCATTTGACAATGCCCTATATAGTTTTAATCTGCATTATTTATTTCTGTCAGGACATGCATACTTCTAAACATTTTACTGCCTCTGGCTAAAGTATTTTCTGTAATATGCAAGTAATGTCAAATCTTGACTTACTCTGGCTTTCATATAAATTTCCTCCTTCTTCTTACAAGAGATTTTAATACCCTTGTTATCCACAGCTTACATGTTCTAAATGGATCTTCTGGACAATTTTTTTTAAAAAAGAAACTTTCAAATATTGACACAAATGACTGTAGAGGAAATTGAGTGTGATATTAACATCTCTTTCTACATAACCTCATGCCATACCACCCTTTTAGCTTAGCCTTAAAACTTTAGATCTTGTTCTCATTTATAAGCCTCACTACTTCGTATAAACCTGTCTTGGGATTGTAAGGTGTCAAACCTAAAGCTAAGGGTTGTTATTACGAAGGACAGTAAATAGTCTGTTTGTAACTTGTGTTCCCCTTACTTTCTGAGACAATTAACTGAAATTTTCTGACGCATCTCACATTCCCTTAGAAATAAATGTTGGTAATCAAGGAAAGGCATAAGCTCACCGTGTATTTACCTGACAATGAAGATCATATGTCGCTCAACTCAGTGCCCCAGCTAAATAGCTTCCATTGCCCCGACATTGCACTGGAGAGCTAATGTGCGAATCTGTATGACGTGTGCAGCGGAAATCCTGTATGGGAGCGTAGGAACAGGCGAGGCTGGTGTGTTGCTACAGCGGCGGCGACTGCCTTCTGATGACCCACGCACTTCCAGTGAATTCTCTTAGGAGTGTCCACCGTGGCACCAGAGTGATGGCCATAGTGCGATTCATACGTGGCTTCGCAATTTATTGGAACACTTACTGTACCACCTTATGCCGACGACGAGCTTTTAAAGGGATGGTTTCCTTCCAGATACACCGCACTCCATGGCGATAGTTCAGTATTTCCAAAGTTGAGTTAAAACATAATTTAAACCGAAATACAGAGCGTCTCACAGCGAATGATGAGTGTTCAAGGGCGTGATGGGAATAATCGTTTGAAGGTAGAAAGTCTAGTAGACATGAGCTATAAAACGCGTCCCTTAATAGATATGAGCGTTTCTTCTTCTGTGATACTCTGAAAAGAATTTCTACTGCAATCTCTTCGCTGTCCATATTTTTAGAGATGATAGTACGGATCAAGAACAAGAAAAAATGTCCCCCAAACATACGTTCTAAAGTTCACTCTTGAAAATGAAAAAAGACCAGACACTTTCCTTTTCATATGTTCCAACAATCACATTCACAAGCATGACACAAATGCAGAAGAGGTATTTTTTTGATGATTCACTAACATAGAAATGGTAGTTTACATGTGTGCAACCCCAGTCTCACTTATCTTGAAAACATACTATTCCTACCCTTGTATTGTTTTATTTGAAACAGTCACGTGTATACGCTAACTTACAAATACGTTTCTTAATGTTACATGATTTCCAATACAGACTTTTACTCATGCTCTGAAACAGCTTCGTAAATGTAAGGGTATAAGAATCATGTAATAATTTATGGCAAGTGATAATTTGCTGCCACCACTAAAAAAAATTTACACACTTCTAAATTATTATTTTATACAGTACGTAAACAAATTTCACATTTGATGCACATGACTCTTTCCCTGGAATTGCACCTAGCTTTCCTGCATTTTGAAGCGTTCATTGCGTCAAAACATTTTGGTAGGTTCTTACCTCTGTCAAACGTAACTTCTGCAACTGGTTACGAAACAGCTCTTTTTGGCTACTTATTCAGATTTTCTATAACATCTACACCTTCACTGTCAGTGAAATACACTGAACAAAAATTTCCTCCTCTCCTAGTAACTAGCATGACACATTTTTAATTAATTACATCTTTGCAAACATGTACTTTGTCATTAGTCAATTGCAGCCTTTGTTTAGCTATTTGAGTGATTGAAGATCATTTGTGGTACATCACCAAACTGGCCATCACATTGTCTATAAAACTATTAAAAACCGATACCTGTTCGCATGTAACATATGATAAAAATCTGTCGCAAACATCAACATCTCCAGTGATTTTATTATAGAGTTTCACAATCTCTGGTAGTGGAACATCTAACTTCTTTTTCGTTTATCTGCATTATGACCTGACATCCAAGTATGAAGCCGCTCAGAAAGTGTATTCTTTCACAATAATGAAGTAAATTTTAGCAAATTTGAACTAATTCTCACCATCTAGTATTGCTAGTGAACTTCAGGTAAAAAACGCAGACTCTGAGTTAATATTTAGTATAATAATTATTTGTAAAACTTTCAGATTTGTAGAAGCAACAGTTTTCAGCATATGACCAACACTGTACTAACAGATGAATCGTTCTTTGCAAGATTCTGCGTTCTAAAATTAAAACTAAGAAATAGAAGGTCTACAACTGCGGACCATTATCTGTAAGCGGGAAAATCATCGTATTTGTGGATAAGGAAATAATGAAAGGAGGTCCACATTTGTGGAGCGAGAGAACGATGAGATTAAGAGCTTCTTAGTAATCTTCCGTCACGTTAGTCATGCTCCACGATTTGCCCAAATTGAAGATGACAGAGTGCGTCGATGGCCGTGGCAAACAGCAACGCAGAGGGTGACTGAGTTCCGCTATTCCACCAGCGAGGGCGCTGCCGGCGGGCAGCGTGGTTCATCTATCAAGTTTTCGACGCATGCGCAGGGTAGTTACAGTACGCTATATATTGCGGAACGGAGGACGTTTACGCCAGTCTGCGACGGCTCACCTGAAGATGACTGGCAGGTGCCGAGCTGAAATATCGTGCGAAGTATTGAACGACGACCGCCTGCAACCCCGAAATTTGTTTGAACAATAGGTAAATACGCAATAAATTGTCCCAATGTCCACCATTGGCTTCAACGAGGTTCTCAACCACAAGGAGATCAAGTAAGAAGAAGGAAAGAAGATTATGGTTTAGCGGCCAGTCGACGTCGAGGTCATTTGGGACAGATCACAAGCTTGGATTAACGGTAGTCTGGGGAAGGAAAACACCAATGTCATTATCAAAGGAACCATTCCGATATTTGACTTTATCTCTTTTACCCTATATCTGTACTCCGTAAGCCAGCTATCAGTGTGTAGTGGAGGGTACTTCTTGCAGCGCCAACTGCTGCCGCCCTTTCCTCTTCCCGTCATGGATCGCGTTTATGAAGAATGATTGTCGGTAAGCCTATGTATTAACTCTAATTTCTCGAAATTTCTCGCTGTGACCATTGTGTGGAAGTAAATCCGACTCACCCCAGAGCGTCTTCTCCCGGGATTTCAGTAGTGAACCACTCAGTGATGCCTCCCTTGTCGCGTCGGCACGTCAGTAACGCCTTCGTGGCGACTAAGCGATCCCGTGACGAAACGTGCCGCTGCCTGTAGGATCTCCTCTGTCTCTTCTATTAGTCCTACCTGGTAAACCATGGAAAAGATAAACGTGCATGACCGCACACGGATTGGAACCATCAACCTCCCAAATGTGACTCCGGTGTGTTAACCACAGCAGTACCTTGCTCGTTTTCACGTCCTGCGTCTGGTTGCATGTCTGCGTTTTATTACGATGGTAGCAGCGTCCATGTTTTTACCTACGAAGGCCATCTCGTGTAGCGGCTCTTCACCTTTCATATGTACACTTTTTCTGTAAATGTAACGTGATGAGCCTAACTGTGTACATACAGTATTGTTTGCTTCATCTCGCGACGCTGACCCTGGTGTATTTAATTTCAGCAGCAGTTTCGTAACAAAGCCTCGATCGTTGAGGAGAGTTATCATCTTCCTCTAGTATTTGTTCGTATGACTGTAACGTTTCCCTTGTCAGTTAACAGCATTACACTTTCCTTTTCTTCTGTACGAAGACAGTGAAAACGTAATTCAGCCAGCCGACAAGGGCAACGCTACGGTCTATGACTAAAGTGCAGAGGAGCGTGATAAGCCTCCTCAATGAATCTGGCTTGTCGTGTGATGTCATTTATGGTCATAGAACACGCGCAATGGGGCCGCCACGAGTATGTAGCCTTCCTAAAGCACAGAAGAAAGTCATTTTCTAACACCCACACTTAGTGATACACTACACACCGGTTGGCAAAACAGCTGAAACACATTCTCAGCGAATATAAGGGAATGTGTGAACACCGCATTAGCAACTCCGCTCACTTTATGCACCTCCTCAGTCAATTGTGGCTTCTGGATACAGATATGACTGTTAGTTTCGAAAACACTTTAGGCTCGTTGTGACCTCCACTTATGAGTAAATCTATGGCAATGGTTAAAGCCTTATCACACGTCGTGACGAACCTATACATCGAACACTTTGAAGTAAAGACACTAGAACTCTTGAAGTCAAACCAACGTGCTCGTATCGATACGGGGACTATATGTATATGATGTGGCCACACAAAACGAAAACGATTGAAGAGTTCCTGACATAATGTAAGCCCTATCCATCTACATATAAAATTCATGATGGAGCTTGCGACAGACGACAAGCTCCCTTTTCTCGAAGTGTTAGTTAAGGCAGTGCAAACAGAAAACCTGCGCACACTTACCTTTACGCCCCGAGCCACTACCATCCGTCACAAATAAATTCGGTGGTGAAGACTCTGATTTATAGAGCTCGAAAACTTTCGTATGAGGAGAGTCTCGCCAAATAATTAAAGCACTTTCTAACACTGTTCTGAATAAATGAATACTGAGATGGTAAATTCGAGCTGGCGCCGCATTCAAAATCAAGAACACCCCTCCCCCTAAAGAACTTGAGACTGAGAAAGAGAAGCCAAGAGCCGCTTATCTACCTCATCGTGGCTCATTATCCGAATGATTCGTACACTCCTACAAAAATATGACATCCAATGCATTTAGCACGCAATGATGAAAAATCTTTGCGAGCTAGGCCTTCGAAAGCCGGGTGAGCACCGTGTTCCATAGGAATCTGGCTTCTCTTTCGTGGCAAACAGAATTACAATGGTCGAGGAGAGAACATTAACACCACAGTCGACAAAACAACCGAACAGTTCAATTAACGTCGATCACTGCATTGAATACAATCATGAAATTAAACGCGGCGGACTAGCACCGTGGTGCAAACGCCAAGTTTCCGGGACGGCTTGGTTAAAGAGTCTATCGAAATAAAGATATCGGAAATATAATAATCAATGACGGGTGTTACAATCTGAGGAAGGCTTGGCGTTCGGCACTCAGTGTATTACGACGGTGATCAAAGCTAAACAAAAACAACAGAGACGCGTAACTGGCAGTTTAGTGATTAGTAATATATTCTCCCTCACTGTTTACAAGATTCTGTCAAAGCGACTGTGGAAATCACGTGGTTTTGAGACGAAGAAGTCGTCGAAGGATGTTCGGAGCGCGTTTTCATCCGGCAAGGACGCCCGTTGTCGGTTTTACAACAGAGAATGGGAAGGGTGAAACTCTGAGGGCGCGAGATCAGGTGAATAAGGTGGGTGCCTAGTGACTTCCCAAAACTCTCCAGTACTGTTTTTTGTCAGTCTAGCAGAATCCGGTCGGTCATTCTCGTCGTGTAGCTTGTATTCACCTCAGGGAAACAATTCATGGTTCGCCACATTGTTCCACGAGAAGCATAATATTATCTGCGATGGATGCGCGCATGTCTTTCTACGGGGCGTTGCATCTTTGCTTTGCCTCAAGCGTTTCTTTCTCTTACTTAGCGTAAAAAAACTACTTTTCGTTACCAGTAACTATACAGCATAGAAGTGGCCGATGTTGTTATCGAAACAATTGGTGACGAGTAAGCAGAGACGCACACGCAGACTTTTGTGATTTTGGCTTAGAGTGTGCGGTACTCACACACCCGATTTTCGGACTTTCCCCATGGGAGCACTTTGGTTTGATGTTCACAGTTCACGACATTTGCCACTTCTCGAGTACAGAGACATTGGTCATAGAGGATTAATGTATTCAAGCGATCTTCATCTAACCCTGAAGATTTCCTGAAGGTAGAGAGTCACTAATGTCAAAATAATTCTCCTTAAAACGAGAAAACTATTTCCCTCGAGTGCTCTGTCCAATGATATTATTACCATGCCAGGCGCAAATGTTTCTGGCTTCCTCCGCTGCTGTCACCCCTCACAGAACTCAAACAGAAGAATATGTCGGGAATGTTCCGATTTCTCCTCTTGGCGCTCCATTTTCTAGCGTCCACAGGTCGCACACTATATCCAAATGACAAAATCACAATATGTAAACTCAAACGGCAACAGTGAACTACAAATGAAAAATGGCAATCGATTAAAAAAAAAAAATGGCAACCTGGAAAACAAGAAGTCACGAACTTATGGAGCAACCTAATACTAAGATATCGGCGGGCATCATATAGATCAGAGCTGGGAAACGCCAAGTGGAATGTGTATTTCATGGAATATCCTCCGCATCCCCCCATGAACCATGGACCTTGCCGTTGGTGGGGAGGCTTGCGTGCCTCAGCGACACAGATAGCCGTACCGTAGGTGCAACCACAACGGAGGGGTATCTGTTGAGAGGCCAGACAAACGTGTGGTTCCTGAAGAGGGGCAGCAGCCTTTTCAGTAGTTGCAAGGGCAACAGTTTGGATGATTGACTGATCTGGCCTTGTAACAATAACCATAACGGCCTTGCTGTGCTGGTACTGCGAACGGCTGAAAGCAAGGGGAAACTACAGCCGTAATTTTTCCCGAGGGCATGCAGCTTTACTGTATGATTACATGATGATGGCGTCCTCTTGGGTAAAATATTCCGGAGGCAAAATAGTCCCCCATTCGGATCTCCGGGCGGGGACTACTCAAGAGGATGTCGTTATCAGGAGAAAGAAAACTGGCGTTCTACGGATCGGAGCGCGGAATGTCACATCCCTTAATCGGGCAGGTAGGTTAGAAAATTTAAAAAGGGAAATGGATAGGTTGAAGTTAGATATAGTGGGAATTAGTGAAGTTCGGTGGCAGGAGGAACAAGACTTCTGGTCAGGTGACTACAGGGTTACAAACACAAAATCAAATAGGGGTAATGCAGGAGTAGGTTTAATAATGAATAGGAAAATAGGAATGCGGGTTAGCTACTACAAACAGCATAGTGAACGCATTATTGTGGCCAAGATAGATACGAAACCCACGCCTACTACAGTAGTACAAGTTTATATGCCAACTAGCTCTGCAGATGACGAAGAAATTGAAGAAATGTGTGATGAAATAAAAGAAATTATTCAGATTGTGAAGGGAGACGAAAATTTAATAGTCATGGGTGACTGGAATTCGAGTGTAGGAAAAGGGAGAGAAGGAAACATAGTAGGTGAATATGGATTGGGGGGAAGAAATGAAAGAGGAAGCCGCCTGGTAGAATTTTGCACAGAGCACAACATAATCATAACTAACACTTGGTTTAAGAATCATGAAAGAAGGTTGTATACATGGAAGAACCCTGGAGATACTAAAAGGTATCAGACAGATTATATAATGGTAAGACAGAGATTTCGGAACCAGGTTTTAAATTGTAAGACATTTCCAGGGGCAGATGTTGACTCTGACCACAATCTATTGGTTATGACCAGTAGATTAAAACTGAAGAAACTGCAAAAAGGTGGGAATTTAAGGAGATGGGACCTGGATAAACTAAAAGAACCAGAGGTTGTACAGAGATTCAGGGAGAGCATAAGGGAGCAATTGACAGGAATGGGGGAAATAAATACAGTAGAAGAAGAATGGGTAGCTTTGAGGGATGAAGTAGTGAAGGCAGCAGAGGATCAAGTAGGTAAAAAGACGAGGGCTAGTAGAAATCCTTGGGTAACAGAAGAAATATTGTATTTAATTGATGAAAGGAGAAAATATAAAAATGCAGTAAGTGAAACAGGCAAAAAGGAATACAAACGTCTCAAAAATGAGATCGACAGGAAGTGCAAAATGACTAAGTAGGGATGGCTAGCGGACAAATGTAAGGATGTAGAGGACTATCTCACTAGGGGTAAGATAGATACTGCAAACAGTAAAATTAAAGAGACCTTTGGAGATAAGAGAACGACTTGTATGAATATCAAGAGCTCAGATGGGAACCCAGTTTTAAGCAAAGAAGGGAAAGCAGAAAGGTGGAAGGAGTATATAGAGGGTATATACAACGGCGATGTACTTGAGGACAATATTATGGAAATGGAAGAGGATGTAGATGAAGATGAAATGGGAGATATGATACTGCGTGAAGAGTTTGACAGAGCACTGAAAGACCTGAGTCGAAACAAGGCCCTCGGAGTAGACAATATTCCATTGGAACTACTGACGGCCGTGGGAGAGCCAGTCCTGACAAAACTCTACCATCTGGTGAGCAAGATGTATGAAACAGGCGAAATACCCTCAGACTTCAAGAAGAATATAATAATTCCAATCCCAAAGAAAGCAGGTGTTGACAGATGTGAAAATTACCGAACTATCAGCTTAATAAGTCACAGCTGCAAAATACTAACACGAATTCTTTACAGACGAATGGAAAAACTAGTAGAAGCCAACCTCGGGGAAGATCAGTTTGGATTCCGTAGAAACACTGGAACACGTGAGGCAATACTGATCTTACGACTTATCTTAGAAGAAAGATTAAGGAAAGGCAAACCTACGTTTCTAGCATTTGTAGACTTAGAGAAAGCTTTTGACAATGTTGACTGGAATACTCTCTTTCAAATTCTAAAGGTGGGAGGGGTAAAATACAGGGAGCGAAAGGCTATTTACAATTTGTACAGAAACCAGATGGCAGTTATAAGAGTCGAGGGATATGAAAGGGAAGCAGTGGTTGGGAAGGGTGTAAGACAGGGTTTTAGCCTCTCCCCGATGTTGTTCAATCTGTATATTGAGCAAGCAGTAAAGGAAACAAAAGAAAAATTCGGAGTAGGTATTAAAATTCATGGCGAAGAAATAAAAACTTTGAGGTTCGCCGATGACATTGTAATTCTGTCAGAGACAGCAAAGGACTTGGAAGAGCAGTTGAATGGAATGGACAGTGTCTTGAAAGGAGGATATAAGATGAACATCAACAAAAGCAAAACAAGGATAATGGAATGTAGTCTAATTAAGTCGGGTGATGCTGAGGGAAATAGATTAGGAAATGAGGCACTTAAAGTAGTAAAGGAGTTTTGCTATTTGGGGAGCAAAATAACTGATGATGGTCGAAGTAGAGAGGATATAAAATGTAGGCTGGCAATGGCAAGGAAAGCGTTTCTGAAGAAGAGAAATTTGTTAACATCCAGTATTGATTTAAGTGTCAGGAAGTCATTTCTGAAAGTATTCGTATGGAGTGTAGCCATGTATGGAAGTGAAACATGGACGATAAATAGTTTGGACAAGAAGAGAATAGAAGCTTTCGAAATTTGGTGCTACAGAAGAATGCTGAAGATTAGATGAGTAGATCACATAACTAATGAGGAAGTATTGAATAGGATTGGGGAGAAGAGAAGTTTGTGGCACAACTTGACCAGAAGAAGGGATCGGTTGGTAGGACATGTTCTGAGGCATCAAGGGATCACCAATTTAGTATTGGAGGGCAGCGTGGAGGGTAAAAATCGTAGAGGGAGACCAAGAGATGAATACACTAAGCAGATTCAGAAGGATGTAGGTTGCAGTAGGTGCTGGGAGATAAAGAGGCTTGCACAGGATAGAGTAGCATGGAGAGCTGCATCAAACCAGTCTCAGGACTGAAGACCACAACAACAACATCCTCCACATCGCTGCGTTCGCTTCGGAAGGACATGGGCTCGATTTCCGGTACCTCCACAGAGTTTTTCCGCGCTAGGTAGGTCTGGAACGAGGTGCGCTCAGTTCCGTGAGGGAAAATGTGAAGCTGCGTGAGTAAAGAATTAGCGGCATCATCAGGATTCATCTACTGGGACTACCGGCACCAGCGACTGGGGTTATGCTGGTCACATGTATCAAGATCCTACTCTGCTCCCCCTCGTGTTGCCTTGTAAGCAGCAGCCGGCCAGTCGGAACAGGACTACGGCCTAATCCCAGAATGCTGTGTACGTTTACGTTTATCAGTAAGGGCTCTGAAAAACAAAGAGCATCAAATGTCGTAGTAGGCGCAGGAGTGAAACTCTACGGCGCGGGAACAGCAATAGCTGGAAGTGTGGTCGGTTCCCAGGCAGCTAGTACACATCGCAGCACAGGAGGTAGCAAGTGGAAAAGACGCCCGGATTACGAAAACTGTTTACCCCGGGCGCCCACTATTAATAGATATAAATTATAGAACAGTCTGCAATGACATCACAATCGACCAAAGTCGATCTTCTTGCGAGTACAGACTCAATCGGCGCATTCATCTAACGGCCAGACAAACTGATAAGCGTCGGATAGACTTCTATCGGCTTCGTTGTACCATGAACAACCGTACACAGAAAAATAAAAAGCGAGAAATCCATTTACACGCTTTGAAAATTAGTAGCTATGCAACATGCGCGTTCTTCGATGTCATTCCTGTGTTGCAGAAGCGGTGAAATTACTTGTGTTGTAGATTCACTCTTGTAACACTACGTGAGTCAAAATACGCTGGTGGCTAGTGACTAAGGTAGCAGTGGATCAGGCGTCGCGTCACACGAATATGACGGTGTAAAGGGATTCGAATCTGATGAAAGCACATAACACTCCGTAATGTCTACAGAATTTCCGTTTGTTGTGACATCGATTATTTTGCTAAAACGTCAGGTTATTGTGTCTTATCATCCATTCGAGCAAAATAGCAGCACTACGTATCAAAATCACAGACCACGCCACACCACATGCAGAGAAATAGCCTTGATAACATGATTCAGCTTCACCATGTCGGTTGTTTTGCAATTATAACACCATTAGCAATTAGTATTAACGGAAGCACATCATGAATGGCACTTGGATAGTGAGAACATTTTTTAACGAACGACGCAGTTATAACACAGCAAAAGTATTTTCTGAACACGATCATTCGAAGTGTCTTTCGCTTCAAATGACTATTTCTTTCGCTGCTCCGTATATTGATCTATTTTCTCGAAAATATACTATTGGATGATTACACTAATCAGACAACAAGTGCATTGTGCGTTTATATTAAATGTGACTGTTTTCACGAATAAATGAGTACAGATATATTACGATGCTGTTTTTATATTATTTCACAACATTTGTTTCGGCAACTGGAACGGTCGGACACAATCTTCAAAGTTTGAAAATATAGTTAAGTGTAAATACACTCCTGGAAATGGAAAAAAGAACACATTGACACCGGTGTGTCAGACCCACCATACTTGCTCCGGACACTGCGAGAGGGCTGTACAAGCAATGATCACACGCACGGCACAGCGGACACACCAGGAACCGCGGTGTTGGCCGTCGAATGGCGCTAGCTGCGCAGCATTTGTGCACCGCCGCCGTCAGTGTCAGCCAGTTTGCCGTGGCATACGGAGCTCCATCGCAGTCTTTAACACTGGTAGCATGCCGCGATAGCGTGGACGTGAACCGTATGTGCAGTTGACGGACTTTGAGCGAGGGCGTATAGTGGGCATGCGGGAGGCCGGGTGGACGTACCGCCGAATTGCTCAACACGTGGGGCGTGAGGTCTCCACAGTACATCGATGTTGTCGCCAGTGGTCGGCGGAAGGTGCACGTGCCCGTCGACCTGGGACCGGACCACAGCGACGCACGGATGCACGCCAAGACCGTAGGATCCTACGCAGTGCCGTAGGGGACCGCACCGCCACTTCCCAGCAAATTAGGGACACTGTTGCTCCTGGGGTATCGGCGAGGACCTTTCGCAACCGTCTCCATGAAGCTGGGCTACGGTCCCTCACACCGTTAGGCCGTCTTCCGCTCACGCCCCAACATCGTGCAGCCCGCCTCCAGTGGTGTCGCGACAGGCGTGAATGGAGGGACGAATGGAGACGTGTCGTCTTCAGCGATGAGAGTCGCTTCTGCCTTGGTGCCAATGATGGTCGTATGCGTGTTTGGCGCCGTGCAGGTGAGCGCCACAATCAGGACTGCATACGACCGAGGCACACAGGGCCAACACCCGGCATCATGGTGTGGGGAGCGATCTCCTACACTGGCCGTACACCACTGGTGATCGTCGAGGGGACACTGAATAGTGCACGGTACATCCAAACCGTCATCGAACCCATCGTTCTACCATTCCTAGACCGGCAAGGGAACTTGCTGTTCCAACAGGACAATGCACGTCCGCATGTATCCCGTGCCACCCAACGTGCTATAGAAGGTGTAAGTCAACTACCCTGGCCAGCAAGATCTCCGGATCTGTCCCCCATTGAGCATGTTTGGGACTGGATGAAGCGTCGCCTCACGCGGTCTGCACGTCCAGCACGAACGCTGGTCCAACTGAGGCGCCAGGTGGAAATGGCATGACAAGCCGTTCCACAGGACTACATACAGCATCTCTACGATCGTCTCCATGGGAGAACAGCAGCCTGCATTGCTGCGAAAGGTGGATATACACTGTACTAGTGCCGACATTGTGCATGCTCTGTTGCCTGTGTCTATGTGCCTGTGGTTCTGTCAGTGTGATCATGTGATGTATCTGACCCCAGGAATGTGTCAATAAAGTTTCCCCTTCCTGGGACAATGAATTCACGGTGTTCTTATTTCAATTTCCAGGAGTGTATGTAGCAGAGAATATGCCCAGAGAAGTCTCTGATTTACTGTATATTGACTCAAAATTTTCTTCCGTAGTTCTAAGTTTGGGTTGATGGTGGCAGTAGCGTAGTATTATTACATGAAGCAATATAATAAAACATCATTAAACTATCCACACTGCATTATTCGTATAGCTCATGAAAATCGCAAACTCATACCAAAAATGCATTTCTTCTGTTAACAAACACTACGGTATCAATATATTTAAGTTAATGGTGATACTTTCGTCGTTTTAATTTATTTCAAACAGATTTTGCAGCGCTGGGTTAACAAAGCGATGAGTTGCGAAGCAACTCAAATCGCTTGATACATGCAAGTCTTCAGGCCCAGATTGTATATCGATTAGGTTCCTTTCAGATTACGCTGATACAATAGCTCCCTACTTAGCAATCATATACAACCGCTCGCTCACCGATAGATCTGTACCTACAGATTGGAAAATTGCGCAGGTCGCACCAGTGTTTAAGAAGGGTAGTAGGAGTAATCCATCGAACTACAGACCTATATCATTGACGTCGGTTTCCAGTAGGGTTTTGGAGCATATACTGTATTCAAACATTATGAATCACCTCGAAGGGAACGATCTATTGATACGTAATCAGCATGGTTTCAGAAAACATCGTTCTTGTGCAACGCAGCTAGCTCTTTATTCGCACGAAGTAATGGCCGCTATCGACAGGGGATCTCAAGTTGATTCCGTATTTCTAGATTTCCGGAAAGCTTTTGACACCGTTCCTCACAAGCGACTTCTAATCAAGCTGCGGACCTACGGGGTATCGTCTCAGTTGTGCGACTGGATTCGTGATTTACTGTCAGGAAGGTTGCAGTTCGTAGTAATAGACGGCGAATCATCGAGTAAAAGTGAAGTGATATCAGGTGTTCCCCAGGGAAGCGTCCTGGTACCTCTGCTGTTCCTGATCTATATAAATGACCTGGGTGACAATCTGAGCAGTTCTCTTAGGTTGTTCGCAGATGATGCTGTAATTTACCGTTTAGTAAGGTCATCCGAAGACCAGTATCAGTTGCAAAGCGATTTAGAAAAGGTTGCTGTATGGTGTGGCAGGTGGCAGTTGACGCTAAATAACGAAAAGTGTGAGGTGATCCACATGAGTTCCAAAAGAAAGCCGTTGGAATTCGATTAGTCGATAAATAGTACAATTCTCAAGGCTGTCTATTCAACTAAGTACCTGGGTGTTAAAATTACGAACAACTTCAGTTGGAAAGACCACATAGATAATATTGTGGGGAAGGCGAGCCAAAGGTTGCGTTTCATTGGCAGGACACTTAGAAGATGTAACAAGTCCACTAAAGAGACAGCTTACACTACACTCGTTCGTCCTCTGTTAGAATATTGCTGCGCGGTGTGGGATCCTTACCAGGTGGGATTGACGGAGGACATCGAAAGGGTGCAAAAAAGGGCAGATCGTTTTGTGTTATCATGTAATAGGGGAGAGAGTGTGGCAGATATGATACGCGAGTTGGGATGGAAGTCATTAAAGCAAAGACGTTTTTCGTCGCGGCGAAATCTATTTACGAAATTTCAATCACCAACTTTCTCTTCCGAATGCGAAAATATTTTGTTGATCCCAACCTACATAGGTATAAATGCTCATCAAAATAAAATAAGAGAAATCAGAGCTCGAACAGAAAGGTTAAGTGTTCGTTTTTCCCGCGCGCTGTTCGGGAGTGGAATGGTAGAGAGATAGTATGATTGTGGTTCGATGAACCTTCTGCCAAGCACTTAAATGTGAATTGCAGAGTAATGATGTAGATGTAGATGTATTTCTAAGGAATAGTGGGCCACCCTGGAAGAAGAACAAAATTCCGAAAAACTCTGCAGCACACTTTTTCGAACGCCTGCTGGTTGGGAAACAGACCACTGCCACCACCTCTGCTGGCCGAAGACTCTGCTCCCAGGTACGGAAGGAGCTGCAGTCAGCCGTAGCCAGAGACTCCGCCTCTTCGGCCAAGCAGGGTGTCCAGCAAGTCAGAGCTATCGATGCCAACAAAACCTACACGTACACAATAGGCTGCAACGACAGCCTGCCCAGAACAAAGCGAGATAGACGACAGCTACCCTCACCACCTGTTGTTTGTCTAAAAGCGCAGCTGCGCCGCACTGCCGCTGTCACGACCTATTGCTTCTGCTGGTGCCCACTGTTCTGCGAGATAAGTCACTCCACTGTAACAGTTGTATTTCATCTCAACGCACCACTTATGTGTGAGCATCTATTAAAAAAACACAATCGTGATGTCAGTAAAAAAACAGTCTTGTTTCCACTAAAATAGGTGCAGTCCATTTTCTTTTACTTTTATTAGCAAAATAATTATAGCTTGAGAACATTCATCATGTTCAAATTGTAAATCGTCATACACGAGGGCATTACATTTTTTCCAGACCATTGAATTATCAATATAGAACGGCATCTATACAGCTATTCTTTTATATTCGACTACAGGATGCAGTTCACGTCGGTCTTCATCCGCCCCTCCCCCCCCCCCCCCCTCGTTATTTTGTGACACCCAAAATCGTGAAAAAGCTACAGCACTGCCGCCGATTACAGGTGACGAAAGTACAGAGGATGCAGCTCTATAATAATACATCTGACAGATGTGTTAGATTATCTCACAACTACTATACATGTCCACCCATCGTAACATCGAAAAAACTTTAGTTTGCTGAAAAAACTATCGATCACTGCAGAATGTCGTCTTTTTTAGAAACTTTCATCGGACTAAAGAAAATGTGAGAATTTGAACTCTGAAGGAAAAACAACATCAATGTAACGAAACACATACGTTAAATGATTTCTTTCAGTTTGATGGGCAAAATCACATTGTTTGAGAGGATCCCTCGTGTTCAAATCAGTGTCTGTAAATAAACTGTTATGCACGTGTGTATTACAAACATTTCAGACACATGAAATAACGTTACTGAATACAACCTTTCACGCTATCTGCTCACATTTCGGAAAAGAAAATCAGTTTATGTTTAGCAACAAGAAATTATAATTCAAGAGGACATTGTTGTTTTGTACACTATGGCATGTCTCGATTTACTAATGTGGTGCAATATGATGCTATTGTTCACGAAACCTGTAAAACAAATCGTGAGAGCAACTTTTTTAAAACAACCTAACGTCACACATTAGAGAACCCTATAAGATTCCACTGATACACGGAAAACAAATACCACCTGTGTGCTGGCATTTTTGCTCCATAACTCGCTCCTACCGACCCATGTGTACAGTTTGTCACAGCAGCAGATTGTTGTGTTGTTTTGTACGCAGTTTGGTCATCACAGAACAGCCCGTTTCATGCAGTCTACTCACATGTCGGGAAAAACACTATCACTTCTAGGTTCCACAACGAGCTGTAATTCAACAGGTGTCTACTTTATAATTCGAGGTTATGAAGATTGAAATAACACAGGATTTGTGGCAATACATATTCTTAAACATAAATTCATGACAATAATAATAAAGAGTGTCATGATTCCATAAGGATAGATAAAGTTGATTTCTATTGGTTTTGTGAGCAAAATCAATATAATTTGAGAGCATTCCAAATGTTCAAATTACAAGTTGTCGTGCACATGGGCACTGCATCCATTTCAGACATATGAAATACCGATGCAGATCAGCATCTATACAGTCATTTATTACATTTGAGAGCACTCCTCATTACTATTTTGTAACAACTAGAGTAGGTAAAAAAAGCAAACAAAAAATCCCTGCAAACTATCTGCATCCAAACTTTAACCAATCGTACTCCTCCTTATAATAGAACCTCCTATTTCATTTTATCGAGTCTCTCTCTTCTGATATATCAAAAAACCAATACCACCTATATATATACATTGGTCATTGAAACAAGTTACCAGTGGTGGAAGTCGCTCGCACAGACCTTAGTAAAGTTTCGTTGCCTGTACAGGAGGAAGAGAAGCATCCACAACTCTCAGTCACAAGAGGGGGTTTCTGTGTTGTTATTTCATAAGCATTTCGACAGATCGTTTTCCTCCTGTAACACATCCAAGCAGTGTGTGACTACAGGTATGTACACTGCCATACATTTCGTTATTCTTCAGTGACTTCGAGGTCTGTGTCAGGCGCTAAACCAACATTAGCACGTTTTGATTCATTGGGTCTCACAGAATGCTGGGAAATGCATGGAGTGAACTATGCTGCTCCCACAACACACATGATGGTCGAAATAAAACGCTGAGGTGTTGTTTCTTATTGACAAAAATGTGGAGGACATTGCAACATACAGAAACTAGAAGAGTTTGCAGCATTGTGTTTCATGTAAATGAAGGATAGATCCATCCATCTCTCTGGTTGGTTTCTCAGTAAAACTTTTGATTTTCGCTTAATAAATTGGAAACTACTCTTTTGGGATTCGTAGGTGTTCTCCGCTATATAAGTTTAATCATTCGACTTTGAGAAAACTTCTCAGTAAAATTAATTAATTTTTTCTACATTCTATAATCTGACACCACATTGACAATGAACTGATATTCTTTTCGTTATTGCCCATAGTTATTGTGCTACTTCTCTGTGCAAAAAATACAACAACTACTACCATCACATCTTAGCAAAAGGTATGGGAGAGAGCCTGACAAAATTCTGGTCCTGTGTAAAATCTCTACGTGAGTCTAAGGCTTCCAATCAGACCCTTGTTGACTGGTCTGAAGTGGCAGATAAAGATAGCAAAACCAAGCCGAAGTTTTAAATTTCACGTTAAAAAGTTGGTCACACAGGAGAATCATGCAAACATACTGTAATTTGACCACTGAACAGACTACACAGTATAAGCATCCCTGGCTTAGTGTAAAAACTGAAAGAATTGAAAGCAAATACACTCAGGCTCATAAATTAAGGACAATTGCAGAATGTGGCGCAACATAACGTGGCACTACACAAAACTGGCGCTAGTAGCACAGGCACACAGGGAACACACATAACACAGATCTGTAAGTCCACGGTATTGGCGATAAGGTGAGAAAGCCGTCCCGAAACACATGTGCTACAAAATGCCACAGTTTCCTGCACATGTACCCCGACATCAATATGGGATATGACCACCATGCACACGTACACAGGTTGCACAAGGGGTTGGCATATTCTGGATAAGGTGGTCGATCAGCTGCTGGAACATAGCGTCCCATCTCGCACCAGTGCCTGTCGCAGTTCCTGAAGTGTCGTAACCCCCTTTGAAATGAAGTCCCGATGTACCTGACCTGACACAGTTCGTCTGTCAAAGACATACAGGGGTGTACGTCCACCAATCATAATCTCACCCAACACCGTCAAACCGCGACCTCCATACAGGTTCCTTTCAAGGATATTAGGGGGTTGGTGTCTGGTTCCTGGTTCACGCCAGATGAAAAAACGGCGAGAATCACTGTTCAGACTATACCTGGACTCGTCCGTGGACTGGTACCGCTGATCCAATGATCACATACTGTGTTCTTGAGACCAGGCTTTACGGGCTCTCCTGTGATCAGGGTTCAGTGGAATGCACCTTGCAGGTCTACGGGCGAATAAACCATGTCTGTTCAGTCGTCTGTAGACCGTGTGTCTGGAGACAACTGTTCCAGTGGCTGTGGGAAGGTCCCGGGCAAGGCTACCTGCAGTATTCCGTGGCCGCGTGCGGACACTGATGTGAGATGTAGGTCTTCTTGTGATGTTGTATACTGTGGACGTCCCGTACTGTAGCGCCTGGACACGTTTCCTGTCTGTTGGAATCGTTGCCATAATCTTCAGATCATACATTGTGGCACACGGAGGGCCCGTGCTACGACCTGCTGTGTTTGACCAGCCTCCAGTCACCATAGTATTCTACCCGTCATAACGTCATCAATATGTGTTCTTTGAGCCATTCTCGACACTCAGTCACCATTAGCACGTCTGAAAACGTCTGCACACTTACTCGCTGCACCCTACTCTGACACGCACCGACACACCTCTGTGTATGTGGACTGCTGCCAGCGCCACTGTACGACGACCGCAGGTCAGATGCACCGCATGGTCATACCCCGAGGTGATTTAATCCCGCAAACCACCCACCAGAGCGTTGTTTCACCATGTATCAGCATTATCCTTAATTTATGAGCATGAGTGTAGATCGGCAGATCCAGATGGAATCCCAATTAGGTTTCATAAATAGTGTTCTACGGTACTGGCCGCTTGCCTAACCTAAATTTATCGTGAATCACACACCCAGTGGCCCCAACCGACTGGGAAAGGTGCAGGTGACTGCAGCATATAAGAAAGGAACAAGACCGGATCCACAAAATTACAAAGCAACATCCCTAACTCCTGTTTGCTGCAGAATCCTTGAACATATTCTGTTCGAATAAAATAAACTTTCTTCAGTCTGAGGAGCTTATGTCCACGAATGAGCGTGGTTTTAGGAAGCATCGCCTGTGGGAAACTCAGCTTGTCCTTTTATGAAATGATATACTATGAATGAAGGACAACGGGAAGACTACAAATTTCCAGATTTCCGGAAAGCATTCGACATGATGGCTCATTGCAGGCTGTTACAGAAAGTATGAGCATATGGAACAGGCCCCAGATACGTAAGTGGACCGAAGACGTCTTAAGTTATAGAACCCAGTATGCTGTCCTGGACGGCGAGTGTTGATCAGAGACAAGGGTATCATCAGGAGTGGTCCAGAGAAATGAGATAGGAGCGCTGTTGTTCTCTGTATACGTGAGTGATTTTTCGGACAGGTTGGGCAGCAATCTGCAGTTGTTTGCTGTCCAGTAAGGTATCGAGGGTGAGTGACTATAAGAAGATACAACACGACAAAATTTCTCATTGGCGTAATGAAGGACAGGTAGTTCAAAATGTCGGAATATGTAAGTTAATGCGAATGAGTAGAAAGAACAAATCGGTAATGTTCGGATACAGTATTACTAGTGTGCTGATTGACACAGTCAAGTCGTTTAAACATCTGGGCGTAGCATTGCAAAGCGATATGAGGTGGAATGAGCATGTGAGAAGTGTGATAGGGAAGGCGAACGGTCGGTTTATTGGCAGAATTTTAGGAAAGGGTGGTTCACCTGTAGAGGGGACTGCATATAGGAAGCTGGTGCAACCTATTCTTGAGTACTGGTAGAGTGTTTTGGGTACGTACCAAATCGGATTGAAGGGAGACATAGAAGCAATTCCGGAGTGGGCTGCTAGGTTTGTTACCAGTAGGATCGAACAACACATAAGTGTTGCGGAGAGGCTTAGGGAACTCAAATGGAAATCCATGGAGGGAAGGAGACGTTCTTTTCGAGAAACACTGTTGAGGAGAAATAGAGAACCGGCATTTGAAGCTGATTGCCAAACGATTCTACGACTGCGAACATACATTTTGCATAAGGACCACGAGGATAAGATACAAGAAATTAGCGTACACATACAGACAGTAGCATTTCCCTCGCTCTGTTTGCGAGTGGAACAGTAAAGGTAAAGTAGTGGTACAGGCTACCCTCCACCATGTACTGTACGGTGGCTTGTAGAGTATCTATGTACATGCATCAAAAAAGGTTTGCATCACCTTGGTTCCGAGAGTTTCGCAACCTGTACAGAAAACTGGAATAGGGATCAACATAAACATCATTTCTGCCCTTTCTATTGCTCATAAAAACCACACATTGCATGTTATGCCAACATACAGCGAGACTTTCAGACGTGGTGGTCCAGATTGCTGTACACACCGATACCTCTAATGCCCAGCAGCACGTCCTCTTGGATTGATGCATGCCTGTATTCGTCGTGGCATAGTATTCACAAGTTCATCAAGGTACTGTTGGTTCAGTTTGTCCCACTCCTAAATGGCGATTCGGCGTAGATCCCTTAGAGTGGTTGGTGGGTCACGTCGTCTATAAACAGCTCTTCTTTCTATCCCAGGCATGTTTTATGGGGTTCATGTCTGGAGAACATGCAGGCCATTCTAGTCGAGCGATGTCGTTATCCTGAAGGAAGTCCTTCAAAAAGATGTCCATGATGGGGGGGGGGGGGACAATTGTCGTTCATGAAGACGAATGCCTCGTCAATACGCTGCCGATATGGTTGCACTATCGGTCGGAGGATGGCATTAACGTATCGTGCAGCCTTTATGGCAGGTAATCTCCCCCTTGTTGCAGTCGTTCGACAGTGTGTCTATGGCGTCCAACCTGACCGGGTTGCCTCCAAACACGTATCCGAGGATTGTCTGGTTGAAGACATATGTGACACTCATAGGGGACGAGAACGTGATGCCAATCCTGAGCGGTCCATTCGGCCTGTTTTTGGGTCCATCGGTACTGCGTTGCATGATGTCGTGGGTGCAAAGATGGACCTCGCCATGGACGTCGGGAGCAAAGTTGCGCATCATGCAGCCTATTGCGCACAGTTTGAGTCGTAATACGACGTCCTGTGGCTGCACGAATTGCCACGTGGCGGCGTTGCTATCAGGGTTCCTCCGACCCACAATCCGCAGGTACCGGGTATCGAATGCAGTAGGCGGCCTGAGCGAGGCATGCCATCGACAGTTCCTGTCTCTCTGTATCTCCTCCATGTCCGAACAACATCGCTTTGGCTCACTCCGAGACTCCCAGACACTTCCCTTGTTGAGAGCCCTTCCTGGCACAAAATAACAAGGCGGACGCGTTCGACCTCGGTATTGGCCGTCTAGGCATGGTAGAACTACAGACAATACGAGCCGTGTCTAGGGGTCGCGACGGACGTGACGTACTTGCCGAACGGGCGAGGCATCGCACTCACACTTGGCGCAGTCCGCCTCATTAACGTCTACGCTCCCTCCGGTAATTCTCACCGTGGTGACAGGCATGTCTTCTATTCGGAGGAAGTAGCCCCACTTCTGCAAGGAAATATGGACCATTACATAGTGGGCGGCGATTTTAACAGTGTTCTGCGGCTCGAGGACCAGATACCGCATTACGTCCCATGCCCGGCTCTACAAGCATTGATACGTGACCTCGCGCTCCACGACACATGGCTCTTACATCATGGGACCCAGAGTGGATATACGCACTTTACCAGCCATTCTGCCAGTCGTCTGGACCGGATATACGTCTCGCGTGGCCTCCGCACAGCAACCTGTGATGCAGAACTCAGGCCGACGGCCTTCACGGACCATCTCGCGTACATCTGCACTGTCACCTTACCCCGACCACTCACAAGACGCAGCAAGGGCCCGTGGACGCTGAACGTCTCCCTCCTTCGCGAGGAAGCGTGTCGGCGAGCAGTCACTGACACGTGGCGTCGATGTATCAGGCGCCTGCCCATGTATGCTTCCACGTTGCTCTGGTGGTTGGGATGTGTCAAACCTGCACTCCGAAAGACCTTGATGGCCTACGGGCGTGACAGATCGAACTGGCAAAGGGCAACATCGGAATTTTACTATACAGGGTTACGCGAGCTGGCGACGCAACCGCCGTCTCCCGAACGCCAGATGTCCGTACAACGCATCAAAGCTCGTCTACTCCGCATCAGGACAGAGCAGCTAGAAGGTGTCCGCATCCGTGCGCGAGTGCAAGACTGTATCCTCAACGAAACGACATCAGTGTATCACAAATTTGCGCGAGAGGCGCCACCGCAAACGTCAGCTCATTACGGCGGTAAAAGCAGAGGAGGGCTGCCGCGCAGTGACACAAACGGACATCGCGCACACGTTTGCCAGACACTATAGGACCTTGTACATGGAAGATCCGCGAAATGTACGTGATTATGACGAGCTGTTTCACGATTTTCCCGCCCCTCGGGACGTGGCACCCGATGATAGTCTGCTGTTGCCCATTACACCCGACGAGCTGACATCGGCCTTGGCACGTGGAACACCGAACAAGTCGCCTGGACCGGACGGTTTACCCCTGGAATTCTACCGCACTTTTTACGACCTTATGGGCGAAAAGTGGCTCCAAATGTTTCAAGACCTGATCCGACCTGATTTCAGTGTCCCCACAGAATTCACAGAAGGCATCTTGATCCCAGTACCGAAACCGAATGGTGGTTGTAGGTGGCAGGACTTTCGCCCACTCACACTCGTCAACGACTACAAGATCTTCGCCCGTATCCTCCGCGAGCGTCTCCACACCGCTATCGGGAAAGCCATCCACACCGATCAGACATGTTTAGGTGGTGTGTAAGTAGGCTGTTTAAGTTTTTATATTAGTAACGCCACGTAGCGCTCTGTATGTGCTGTGTGCAGTCTGTGGCTGGTTTGCAATGTTGTTGGAATATCTGCCTTTGTAGTGTTGGGCAGCTGGTTATTAACAGCGCGTAGCGTTGCGCAGTTGGAGCTGAGCTGTTGCCGACCGATCGATCGATAATGCTTCCCTGTTCACTAATTGTTTCACTGTCTACACCATTATTTGCCGCCCGCTCCATTTCCCTATGCACAATTACCAAATTACTACTTTGAATGTCTGTTAATTCATTACACAGTGGTGCTGACAAGCTACGCTCGTCGTCACTATTATTTCTCAGTTTACTTTGGAGCCTAGTGTTACGCTTTTCACACACCATTATTGTCACAATATTTCACACGATAACACAGAAAAGCACAATTTGAAGAGCAAAAATAAGAGAACACATTAACATAGCACTGAAAAAAATATCTAGTTAATTGCAAACGCAGCTGCGAAATACTTGGTGCAAATTTACATGCATGCCACAACTGTTTTACTGTACAACAGGAAAGACTGCAACTACAAAGGAGATTCTCTCTACAATTACATGCTAGCAATAAACTAAAGCTACACTAATTACACAAACTACAAGAAAAAATCAGAAGATTCCAGTGAGGTATCCTGGTAGGGTCGCCATATGGAACATCCCCTTTGAACAATATGAGTTACGTTGTAGAATTTTTCCAATACTATGTTATTTACTTTGTAAAGATGTTTAGACATTATTTATCTGTTCTGTTTTGTTGCTCATATGTGAAGTTGATGTTTCAAAAGTTATTCTGATCTTTATGTATGTACTTATGTCATAATTCCTGTAACACTGATGTGCATGTTTATTTCTATTCTTTTGTAAAGCCTGTTTTACTACAAATGTTATCTGTACTATTATGTTCTTTAATGATGTATTTTGTACCTTTGTTATTGTATTCTTATGTTATAAAATTGTAATTGACACCAGTTCATCAAATTAAGTAACTTGTAAGTTACATTTCACTGCACACATTTCTGTTGGTCATAGTATATGGACAATATGTGAGAAGTAGGGACTGTTCATGTTTGCACATGTGTTAATAATTCAGCAAGGGACTGGATAACAGCATTGCTGGTTCTAAGGACAATTCCAAAAACTGTGTGAGTGCACAAGTAGTGGTTTATGGACTTGCTATATTCCTCGCAAGACTCTTCGATGGTGATTGTGCACCTGCACAGTCGCAGCAGATGGCTGTTGGCCATTTCTACAAGGACTACAGTGGGTCTACTCTGTGATGACCTACCTACCAATATTCTTCAAAACTTCGACTGATTCTGCGGTGGGTTTGCTCTGTTGTGGCCCATTACCTGTCTGCATGTCAAAAGTCAGCACTGTCTTTTCGTTGGAAGGACAACACTACTTCTTCAAGACTGCATGGAAATCCACTACTTCTGTGTGCATTTTCTTCTACTGCTCAGACTTTCAGAAAAACACTGCTATTTTACTGTGATGAACGATCAGGACTGTCTTTATGGACTGTGAGAAAATTTTATCTTTTGACCAACATTGTATCAATAAGTGTGTGCATTTGATTTCTTGGTTATTGCAATTATGAAAAATTTTTTCAAATCTGTATTGGCCACTGCCCAAAACAATTTGTAAAATTTTTTGTGGGGAGCATGGGGGCTATGTAAGTAGGCTGTTTCAGTTTTTTATATTGATAGCGCCACGTAGCGCTCTGTATGTGCTGTGTGCAGTCTGTGGCTGGTTTGCATTGTTGTTGGAATATCTGCCATTGTAGTGTTGGGCAGCTGGATGTTAACAGCGCGTAGCGTTGCGCAGTTGGAGGTGAGCCGCCAGCAGTGGTGGATGTGGGGAGAGAGATGGCGGAGTTTTGAAATTTGTAAGACTGGGTGTCATGAACTGCTATATATATTATGACTATTAAGGTAAATACATCGTTTGTTCTCTATTAAAAATATTCATTTGCTATCTATGCCTATCAGTAGTTAGTGACTTCCGTAGTTTGAATCTTTTATTTAGCTGGCAGTAGTGGCGTTCGCTGTATTGCAGTAGTTCCAGTAACGAAGATTTTTGTGAGGTAAGTGATTTGTGAAAGGTATAGGTTAATGTTAGTCTGGGCCATTCTTTTGTAGGGATTATTGAAAGTCAGATTGCGTTACGCTAAAAAAAAAAAATATTGTGTGTCAGTTTAAGCACAGTCATGTATAATTGTTCAAAGGGGACGTTCCAGGTGTCAGCAACATTCATACGGGGTTATGAGGATACCGCGACGTAATTGCTTTGACGGCGGCCTGCAAAATACGAGGCGCCCTTGTCGCCGTAGATTTTAACCACGCAGTTTTGCAACACATGGTCCTTCGACTGGTCCATGGAGCGCGCTCCCGCATGATGGTCAACGGTTATCAGTCTGGTCACATTGTTGTTGGACGGTCAGTGCGACAAGGGTGCCCCCTGTCGGGTATATTATTTGCTGCAGCGCTTGAACCAGCTTTACATGGTCTACGGTAGCGATTAACTGGTATCTCCTTGCGGGACGTGACATTTCGTTGTGGTGCATTCGCCGATGACGTGGTGTTCCTGGCCGGATCAGAGGATGAAATGCATATGGCGCTTCAGAGGCTACGCCAGTACAGGGCGGTCGCTGGGAGCGTCATCAACGTGAAGAAGACAAAATACACGAATGTCGGAGGGGGGCTTTCCCACACAACGGCGGTGCCCTTTGACAAGGTGCCCGTACTCAAGTGTTTAGGAGTGCAATTGTATAGCAATGACCGCCGCACGGCGGTGGCTACGTACCGCCGGCTCCTACACCAGACACGTGCTCTGCTGCAGGACAACAAACTGCGTCGTTTGGATATGCTCCTCAGAACACGTTATGTCAACACCTATCTTGTCTCAAAACTGAACTATTTTCCGCATATCCTTCCCTTGACGGCTACGATGGCCGACAGATTTCAAGCAGCATATGGATATTTCGTAAGCACCGGTCTGGTTTTTAAAGTCCGATACGCCACCCTGACACTGCCGCAGCGGGCGGGCGGTATCGGTTTAATTCACGTATATAACCGTGCGCGATCGCTTTATCTCAACACTACGCGTCGCATGTGGACCTCTGCCCACGCCACTCTGACGGGCACCCTGATAGCGGAAGTGGCACCACACTCTCTGCATCCCCCGGTTTCTGTAGGACACATATCACCGGCACCCACCCACATCAGAGAGTTCTTGATTGACTTCAGCTACTTACGGTCAGAACTTCCGACGACACGGAAGCCCACCACACAAGACTATTATCGCCTCTATCAACAGCGGCAACCTGTAAATACGGTCGCCCACAGACACCCTGAAGTTGCCTGGAACACGGTGTGGCGAGCGGTACACACGCCTTTTCTACCTACGACGGTGCGTTCATTGTGGTACGTGGTTGTGAATGGGAAGTTCGCTACTCGTCAGAGGCTACATTCCATACATCTGACGGACGAGCCCTTGTGTCCGGCATGCTCAGTCGTTGACTCGGATGCACACCGTTTGACTTGTGCCGCGACCAGCGAGTGCTGGCTACTGACGCAGCGCATGCTGGCGTTACTCTTGCGGCGATTGCCGGAGACGGCGTATACTTTCCATCAACCAGAACGAACACCGTTAACTGGCTAAAAGGCATGGCCGTTTACTACATATTTTGCGATGCTCCCAAAGGCACACTCGACTTTTGGTCCCTATTGATGACGACACATGCAGCTTTCAGCCGTCACACGAAGTACAGAACTCGTTTCGAAAATTATTTAGGTTCATTATTTGCGGATACTCCTGCTCACTGGGGCGTTCCGGGTATGAGACGCTGAAAATGAAGAAGAATCCTGGAGCATATTGATCCTCTATGGAAGGTATAGGGGGGAACCCCTCCCAACAGACGAGAAGACGACTCGGACGCTCGGCTACGGCTGTTGTAGGATCTTTCTTTGTAATGAAACAAAAATAAATCTATAAATGCAATACAAAATGAAAATAAAAAAAAGGGATAGCATCTTTGATTCATAATCAAAACGTCTTCGGTCCCGGGTTCGATTCCCGCCACTGCCTAAATTTTGATAAATAATCAGCATTGGCGGCCGAAGACTTCCGGCATAAGAAGTCAGCCTCATTCTGCCAACGGCCTTGTCAAAGAGGGCGGAGGAGCGGATAGAGGTTCAGGGCACTCTCTTGTCCTAGGGGTGGGAAATTGCCCCTAAAGGCGGAAGAATCAGCAATGATCAACGACATGAGGATGCAGAAGGCAATGGAAAACACTACATTAAAGACACGTAACGTGTATCCACAGGACATGTCGCCTGTAATTGACGAAGTATCATGATGATCTCTCCACTGGCAAAAGATTCCGGAATAGTCCCCCATTCCGATCTCCGGGAGGGGACTGCCAAGGGGGAGGTTACCATAAGAAAAAGATTGAATAATCAACGAAAGGATAACGTTCTACGAGTCGGGGCGTGGAATGTCAGAAGCTTGAACGTGGTAGGGAAACTAGAAAATCTGAAAAGGGAAATGCAAAGGCTCAATCTAGATATAGTAGGGGTCAGTGAAGTGAAGTGGAAGGAAGACAAGGATTTCTGGTCAGATGAGTATCGGGTAATATCAACAGCAGCAGAAAATGGTATAACAGGTGTAGGATTCGTGATGAATAGGAAGGTAGGACAGAGGGTGTGTTACTGTGAACAGTTCAGTGACCGTGTTGTTCTAATCAGAATCGACAGCAGACCAACACCGACAACGATAGTTCAGGTATACATGCCGACGTCACAAGCTGAAGATGAACAGATAGAGAAACTGTATGAGGATATTGAAAGGGTAATGCAGTATGTAAAGGAGGACGAAAATCTAATAGTCATGGGCGACTGGAATGCAGTTGTAGTGGAACGAGTAGAAGAAAAGGTTACAGGAGAATATGGGCTTGGGACAAGGAATGAAAGAGGAGAAAGACTAATTGAGTTCTGTAAAAAGTTTCAGCTAGTAATAGTGAATACCCTGTTCAAGAATCACAAGAGGAGGAGGTGTACTTGGAAAAGGCCGGGAGATACGGGAAGATTTCAATTAGATTACATCATGGTCAGACAGAGATCCGAAATCAGATACTGGATTGTAAGGCGTACCCAGGAGCAGATATAGGACTCAGATGATATAGTAGTGATGAAGAGTAGGATGTGTGGTGTCACCGCCAGACACCACACTTGCTAGGTGGTAGCCTTTAAATCGGCCCCGGTCCGTTAGTATACGTCGGACATGCGTGTCGCCACTATCAGTGATTGCAGACCGAGCGCCGCCACACGGCAGATCTAGAGAGGCTTCCTAGCACTTGCTCCAGTTGTACAGCCGACTTTGCTAGCGATGGTTCACTGACAAAATACGCTCTCATTTGTCGAG